>NC_084469.1:50599792-50969792 GCF_027409185.1 Cynocephalus volans
TAACATCAAGGTCAAGGTTTTGGATCCCCGTACTGTTCAGCCACCAAAATATGAAAAATAATTTAAAAATAAAAAATTAATAAAAAGTTCTACACAACAAAGGAAACAACAAACAGTGTGAAAAGGCAACCCACAGAATGGGAAAAAATATTTGCAAACTGTATGTCTGATAAGAGGTTAATATCCAAACTATGTAAGCATCATCTACAACTCAAAAGCAAAAATGCAAATCATCTAAATTTAAAATGAGCAAAGGGCTTGAATAAACATTTCTCCGAAGACATACAAATGGCCAACATGTATATGAAAATATGCTTAACATCCTTAATCATCAGGGAAATGCAAATCAAAACCATAATGAGGTATTATCTCACACCTATTAGAATCGCTATTAACAAAAAAAAAGATAACAAGTGCTGGTGAAGTAGAAAAATTAGAACCTTTGAACACTGTTGATGCGAATATTAAATTAGTACAGCCACGTACTGGCCAGTTGCCAAAAATAAATACATAAAGTACAGCCACTATGAAAAATAGTATGAAGATTCCTCAAAAAATTAAAAATACAACAATCAGATGATCCAGCAATCCCACTTCTGTGTATATAACCAAAAGTAGAGAAATCAGTCCACTGTAGAGATATCTGCACTCCCATGTTCACTGCAGCACTATTCACAATAGCCAAGATATGGAAACAACCTAAATGGTCACCAATGGATGTGTGGATAAAGAAAATGTGGCACATACATGCAATGGATTATTCAGCCTTTAAGAAAAAAAAGAAAATCCTGCCATATGTCACAGCTTGGATGAACCTGAAGGACATTATGCTAGTGAAATAAGCCAGTCACAGAAGGAAAAATACTGCATGATCCCACTTATATGAGAACAGAAGAGTAGAACGATGGTTGCTGGGGGCTGGGGGAGAGGGAAATTGAGAGCTGCTGTTCAAAAGGGATAACATTTCACTTACACAAAATGAATAAGTTCTAGAACTTACAACATTGTGCCTATAAGTTGACAATACTATATTGGGAATTTAGAATTTTGTTAAGAGGGTAGATCTCATGTTAGCTATTCTTGCCACAATAAAAAATAAATAAGTGGAAGGTGACGTCAGCAAATGGTGAAGAGGAGGTTACTCGCTTGCATCCCACCACAGCAAGAACTCTGCACCCATTCATAGACGAAGTCTGTTTGTGGGAGCCTTGGGATTCAGGGAGGAACTTGTAAATCCCTGGTGGAGCCCAAGACCTAGAGGGGTCATTTTAAGAGTACAGTAATGGTGTTCCCGGGTTCAAATGCAGAAATGGCCCCATACTCCAAAGAGCTTAGCTACAGATCAGTTTGGCCTTGAGCCTGTCACCAAAACCATCTGCCAAGCGGTCCAGGAGCAATCATGCACACTAGTGCCTCTGCAGATAGGCCGTATCTGCCCACTGACATCGTTATCAGCAGTAGACCCAAAAGTTGTCCTGTAACTTGGCTCCAGCCCCCCTCAGCTGAGTAGTGTTCGTACAAGAACCCAGAGGGAGACTTGCCCACCTGGGCCACCAGGACAGGCTTGCCAGCCTCTGGCCCACAGCAGATCCTGAAGGGGTCTTGTCTTGACACCAGCCCCTCTCAGCTGCAGTCTGCAAGCAATTCTGCCAGCATAGGAAGCTGCTGGCATTCCCATGCACCTTTGCACCAGGTCAGGCTTGCTAACATCAGTCCCACAGTAGACTCTGACTTAGTCCTGAAGCTCGGTTTCAGCCCCTCCCATCTGTGGTCCGGGAGCAGTGCTGCCCAGTCAGAGGTCCCGCTGGAAGACCCACCCATCTGAGTCCTTGTGGTGCGCTTGCTGACCTCTGATTCTCAGCAGATCCTCAAACCGCCCTGCATCTCAGTCCTGGCCCCTCTCATCTGCAGACTGAAAGCAGTCTTGCCTGCCTGAGGACCTGGAGGGAGTAGTGTCCCTGCGGGCTGATGCTCTGACCTCAATCAGATTGTGAATCTTGAAATGGCCCTATAAATTGGCTCCAGCCCTTCTCAACCACAGTCTGAGAGCAAGCCTGCTCACCCAGACACCCACTGGGAGATACACCTATTCAGGCCTGAAGATCTTGGTCTCAGCTGTGGACCTGAAACAACCCTGTGTCTCAGTTCCAGCCTATTGCAGCCATGGATTGGGGCAGAAGAGCCAGCCCAAGACCCATCCATTACCCAATGAGAGCCTCCCAGAGACCAGAAGAAAATGCTGCTGTCTACAAACTCTGGAGCAGGTCCTGGTCCCAGCACCAGCCCCAAAGACCAAATTCCTGGAGACAATATTTTCTCATCAAAATATTGGAAAATTGAATCCAGCAACATATACAAAGAATAATAAACCATGACTAAGTGAGATTTAGCCCAGAAATGCAAGGCTAATTCAATATTCAAAAATCAATCAATGGGCTGGCCAGTTTGCTCGATAATGCCAGGGGTCAAGGGTTCAGATCCTCATACTGACCAGCCACCAAAAAAATAAAACTAAAAAGCAATCAATGTAATCCACCATACCAACAGACTAAAGCAGAAAAATCGCATAAACATATAAGCGTATCAACTGATGCAGAAGAACCATTTAATGAAATTTAACATACATTCTTAATAAGAGTTTTCAGCACACTAGGAATAGACACAATCTTCCTATACCTAAAAAAGGGCACCTACAAAAAAACCTGTGACACGATGATTGGCTGCTCCAGGGCTGGGGAGCACTTTCTCCAGGGAACCATGACAGTGACCAAGGTGGCCCGGCCCGGAGCTACAGTGGAAGACCATGGACTGTGGACGACAGCCAGAGCCGGGGTGCTACAGAATGCAAACCCCAGATCTACTTAGGGGCCCATCGCTCTGCAACACAGGCACGTCTGAGCCCAGGAGGCTGACTCATGCTGGGTATGCCACTGTGTGACCTTGTCCAGGATACCCTCTCTCAAGCTCTTGTCCTGTGGGTGAACGCCACTCAGTCCTTGTGAGCACCTTTGCAGCAGGAGCCCAGAGCTGCCCCCTGTCTTTTTAAAAGGCCATGGAAGGGCTTCATAGAATGAGTTTGGGAGAACGGTTTCTGTTTCAATTTTTTGGAATAGTTTGGAAAGAACTGGAATTAATTCCTCTTTAAAGGTTTGGTAGAATTCATCAGTGAAGCCATCTGATCCTGGGCTTTTCTTTTTTGGGAGATTTCTGATTACCTCTTCAATCTCATTGCTTGTTATTGGTCTGTTCAGTTTTTCTATGTCTTCTTGATTCAATCTTGGTAGCTTGTATGTGTCAAGAAATTTATCCACTTCCTCCAGGTTTGGAATTGGGGTGGGCTCATTGTAGCTTGCTCCTGTTCAGATCCAAGGTCTTTCGGAGCTGCCTCTTAGCATGGTGAGTAACTGCTCTAACTCTCCGTGGGGCGGTGGAGTGCAGAGGGCCTAGAGGCTGGCCTGACTTTGAATCCCTGACTTTGAATCCCTGCGCCTTCTAAACTCTGCAGAAGCAGATAGCAGGTTCCAAGAGGTTTTAGAGTCTTCCGCACCCTCCCTTCCCTTGAAGACCTCATCAGCCATCTGGCAGGAACAAAAATAACAGTGGTTGAGAGAGTGGGCACTGGGGTCAGACTACAGGAATTCATGTACAAACTTCCATCACAACCAGCTGTGTGGCTTTGGGCAGGCTACTTAACCTTTCTGAGCTCAGCTTGCTCATCTGTAAAATGGGTGTAACCATAGTGCCTCCTCATAGCAGTGTAGTGATAGTGCCATCACATGTGAGGACTGAAGAGAGCACCCATCTGAAAATGCTCTGTTCTGCACTTAACATGGAGCAAGATGCCTCTATGATTTCACTCATATGTTTTAAAAGTACACAGATGAATCCATCTCCCTTTGCCTTCTTCTGCGAAGAGTGAAGGCCGCTTTTGTTGGAGTTTGCTAATGGTGGGGATGATGAAAATGACAATGATTCTATAGTCCCTGGTAGTTAAACAGCCTTTCCCTTACACCATTCATTCATTCAGCCAAAACATATGGAATGTCTGTTGTACGCCAGGCACGAGGATGAACGCGCCCATACTTTATCTCCTTTATCCCACTGAGGGTTATTTATTCTCACCATTTTGATGATGAGCAAACTGAGGCAGGGAGCAACAGATTTGTCCAAGGTCACCCAGTTATCAGTGGCACAGACAGAATTCAGGGTTCTCGAACTCTTGAAAAGAGTTATTCCTAATTGAGTTAACCAAGGATGTGAAAAATCTCTATAATGAGAACTACAAACCACTGCTCAGAGAAATTAGAGAAGACACAAGAAGATGGAAAGATATCCCATACTCTTGGATTGGAAGAATCAACATTGTGAAAATGTCCATACTACCCAAAGTGATCTACGAATTCAATGCAATCCCCATCAAAATTCCAATGACATTTTTCTCAGAAATGGAAAGAACTATCCAGACATTTATATGGAATAACAAAAGACCACACATAGCCAAAGTAATGCTGAGCAAAAAAAATAAAGCTGGAGGCATAACCCTACCTGACTTTAAACTATACTACAAAGCTATAATAACCAAAACAGTATGGTACTGGCATAAAAACAGACACACTGATCAATGGAATAGAATAGAGAATCCAGAAATCAACCCATCTGATCTTTGACAAAAGCACCAAGCCTATACACTGAGGAAGGGACTGCCTCTTCAGCAAATGGTACTGGGAGAACTGGATATCTATCACTATGCAGGAGAATGAAACTAGACCCATACTTTCACCATACACTAAAGTCAACTCAAAATGCATTAAAGAATTAAATATACACCCTGAAACAATAAAACTTCTTAAAGAAAACATAGGAGAAAAACTTCAGGAAATAGGACTGGACACAGACTTCATGAATACGACCCCAAAAGCACAAGCAACCAAAGGAAAAATAAACAAATGGGATTATATCAAACTAAAGAGCTTCTGCACAGCAAAAGAAACAATTAACAGAGTTAAAAGACAACCAACAGAGTGGGAGAAAATATTTGCAAAATATACATCCGACAAAGGATTAATATCCAGAATATATAAGGAACTCAAACAACTTTACAAGAAAAAAACAAGCAACCCAATTAAAAAATGGGCAAAAGAGCTAAGTAGGCGTTTCTCTAAGGAAGATATACAAATGGCCAACAGATATATGAAAAAATGCTCAACATCACTCGGCATTCAGGAAATGTAAATCAAAACTACACTGAGATACCATCTCACCCCAGTTAGGATGGCTAAAATCCAAAAGACTCTGAACAATAAATGCTGGCGAGGTTGCGGAGAAAAAGGAACTCTCATACATTATTGGTGGGACTGCAAAATGGTGCAGCCTCTATGGAAAATGGTATAGAGGTTCCTCAAACAATTGCAGATAGATCTACCATATGACCCAGCTATCCCACTGCTGGGAATATACCCAGAGGAATGGAAATCATCAAGCCGAAGGTATACCTGTTCCCCAATGTTCATCGCAGCACTCTTTACAATAGCCAAGAGTTGGAACCAGCCCAAATGCCCATCATTGGATGAGTGGATATGGAAAATGTGGTATATCTACACAATGGAATACTACTCAGCTATAAAAACGAATGAAATACTGCCATTTGCAACAACATGGATGGACCTTGAGAGAATTATATTAAGTGAAACAAGTCAGGCACAGAAAGAGAAATACCACATGTTCTCACTTATTGGTGGGAGCTAAAAATAAATAAATAAATTCACACACACACACACAAAAGAAAAAAAAAACCGGGGGGAGAAGAAGACATAACAATTACAATTCCTTGAAGTTGACATGACAAGCAAACAGAAAGGACATTGTTGGGTGGGAGGGGGGAGAGGGAGGAGGGAGGGGGGTTTCGGTGATGGGCCACAATAATCAACCACATTGTATATCGACAAAATAAAATTTAAAATAAAATTAAAAAAAGAAAAGAGTTATTCCTAGAACTAGTAGCAGTTTATTTCCAGGTCATAACCCTCACCCTAACCCTAACCCTAACCCTAACCCTTTCTCTACCCCCGGGGCATAGACTTGGAGGCCAACATGTGTCCCGTTCTCTGGGCGTACACGGCTGAGGCTAAGCCCTGTAGGGTGGAGGGATCCCTAAAGCCCTTTGGACTGGGTTTCCCACTTGAGGAGCCACAGATCTGGCTGCTGTGCAGTGGCACATCTGTGTAGAGTAGCAGGCCAGGACCACAAGTGTTGATTTGGGCCTTAGGCCAATACCTCCACTTATTTTTCCGAAGCCTTTGGCCTCCAATTACAGAGACTATTGCCATCACCAGGATTATTCAAAAATGGCAAGCTGAGTGAGGAACCAGAAGTTGTCCAGCTCACCCCAGTGTGTTCTCCCTCTCAGGGTTATCTGCACCTTCCTGAGACCACAGTGAGATACCTAGAATAGCTGTCTGAATCGACCTTCATATACTGCAAAGAATGCTAAATTGTGCGCCGTATTTGTAAATTGCAAATTCATTGCATGGTGAGTCACTTTTTAAATGTATTTCTTTGTGAGACCTCTACAGTTCTTCACTTATTGCCTGCTTCAAACCAAGTTGAACTTTGTCATTTTCAACATTCGCTGTTTACTTTGGAGGTTAATTTTTAACCTAGTCTGTCTAATTGATGTATTTTGCAAATAGTCTTTACTCATTTTTGCACAGACCCATGCTTATCTTCTTTTATGTCAGCTCTGAAATGAAAGATCCATTTTTAATCTTTTAATACCCCAGTGGGTTTCATTTTCCAGTTTTAAAAAGTATTGTTATTCAAATATACACTCGCTTTCCTGGATTAAGGTCTTGTCCAGGAAATTAGGGGGAAAGTAACTGTCAATAACATTGAAGAGACAGGAAAAGTTTCTTCTGATAATAAAAGTATTCTGATTCACCACTTAAAAAAAAAACGAACCTGCAATTAATATCATACTTAATAGTGAAAGACAGAATTCCTTTCCCCTAAGACTGGAAACAAAGATATTTTCTGTCATTGTTCCTATTCCCCAACATACTGGAAGTCCCAGCCAAGGCATAATTCAAGAAAAGGAAATAAAAGTCATACAGTTTGGAAAAGAAGAAATATATACCACATTTTCCTTATGCAGTCATCCGTTGATGGACACTGAGGTTGGTTCCATAGTCTGGCTACTGTAAATAGAGCTGTGCTGAACATGGGGGTGCCAGTATCCCTTCGACTTGATGATTTCCATTCCTTTGGCTATATACCCAGCAACGGGATTGCTGAGTCATATGGCAGTTCTATCTGCAGTTGTCTGAGGAACCTCCATACTGTTCTGCATAATGGCTGTGCTAATTTACAGTCCCACCAACAGTGTAGAAGCGTTCCCCTTTGCCCACATCCTTGCCAGCATTTGTTATTCTCAGTCTTTTTAATAATGGCCAGTTTTACTGGGGTGAGATGATATCTCAACGTGGTTTTGATTTGCAATTCAGTGAATATGTTAATAATAAATAGTAAAAAATTTTAAATAAATAAATAAAAGAAGAAATAAAACTGCCAGCTGGCCAGTTAGCTCAGTTGGTTAGAGTGCGATGTTGGTTCCACCAAGGTCAAGGGTTTGGATCCCTGTATCAGCCAGTCACAAAAAAAAAAAAAAAAGAATGATTGAATGAATGAATGAATAAAACTGCCTCTATCTGCAGACATCATAAAATATACACAAAAACTACAAGCATAATAGTGAGTATAGCAAGACTGCAAGAATTGCACTTCAATATTGTAGCAAAGCACCATTGGAAACTGAAATGTTTAAATGCCATTTAAAATAACTCCTCATAAAAAGAAACTTAGGTATAAATAAAATATTTGCAGGATCTGTATGCTGAGAATTATTAAATTCTAATGAAAGAAATCAAAGACCTAAAAATATGGAGAAAGGTACAGTGTTTATGGTTAGGAAACAGCATAGTAAAGATGTCAAGCTCCCCAAATTTAGCTAAAGATTTAACCCAATTGCAATCAAAATCCCAGCAATATTTTTTGTAGGTACAGACAAGCCGATTCTAAAATTTGCATGGAAAGGCAAAGGAACTAAAAAAGCTTAATCAGCCAGCTGCCAAAAAAATAAATATATAAAGTAAAATAGCTTAAACAGTTTCTAAAAGGAAGAAAGTTGGAGCAAATATATTCCTCGATTTTAAGAATGACTATGAAGCTATAGTAATCCATACAGTGTGGTGTGATACTGGAGAAGGGATAGACACTGGGATCAATGAAACAGCAGAGAGAATCCAGATAGAGACCCACACAAATACAGCCAATTAATTTTTGGCAAAGGTGCAAAACCGATTAAATGGGAAAAGGACATTTATTTCAATAAATGGTGTTGTTACAAATTAACTTCCACCTATACTTCACATCTTATACAAAAATTAATTCAAAATGGATCACAGATATAAATCATAAAACTATAAACTTTTAGAAGAAAATACAGGAGAAAATCTTCATGACCTGGAGTTAGACAAAAAGTTCTTAGACATGACATCAAAAACACAGCCCATAAGAGAAAAGTGATAAATAGGACCTCATAAAAAAATTTTTTTGGTTTTTTTATTTTTGTTGTTTTGGGCTGTGGCCAGTACAGGAATCCAAACCCTTCACCCTTAACCTTGGCCTGCACTCTAACCAACTAAGCTAACTGGCCAGCCCTTATAAAAATTCCTTTAAAGTTTTGCTTTGTAGAAGACACTATTCAGAGAATGAAAAGACAAATCAGAGATAGAGAAAAAAATACTTTAAATAATATAACTGGCAAAGGATTTGTTCTCAGAATATATAAAGAACTCTCAAAGCTCAGCAGTAAGAAAACAACCTTTTTTTTTTTTAATGAACAAAAGATTTGAACAAACGCTTCACCAAAGAGAATATAGACATGGCAAATAAGCACATGAAAAGATGTTTAGCAATGTCAGCCTTCATGGAAATATAAATTATTACCACAAGAAAACACCAGTACATGGTGTTTAGAATGGCTAAAAGAAAAAAATACAAACATTACCTAGTGCTGACAAGGATGGAAGCAACTGAATGCATTGCTGGTAAAATGCAAAATTTTACAGCTGCTCTGGAAAACACAGGCAGTTTCTTACAAAATTTCACTCGTTTTCATATTCTTTATAAATCAAATCTTACAGCAACATTATTGTGTCTGGCTTCCTTTACTCATCACTATGCTCATGAGATTCATACTTGTGGATAGTATTTCATTGGGTGAACGCACCAAAACTTGTTTTATCCATTTTATTGTTGATGGGCATTTGAGAAGTTTCCAGCCTGGGTTTATAATACTTAATGCGCCTTTAAATATGCCTTTTTGTATGTCTCTTGGTGGACGTTTTTATTTATTTATTTTGGTTTGTAAGATGATCGTCTTTTAATAATCACTTGATCGATGATTGTGCACCATGCACGGTAAATGGGACACTGAGAGTTACGCAAAACTGTGGGGTAGTTGATGCAACAGGGAAACAGTACTTCTTGAGTCTATGCGATGCAAAATGTGCCAATATGATGATTCCTTAATTGCAAGATCAGGAACTCAGGATTACTATGTAAAAAAGAAAATGAATTGGATAGTGAGTGAGGGAAATAAGATGAATGTAAAAATAAACCCCCCTAAGTGTACCAGGAACAGTGCTTCCTGCTACCTGTTCTTCCCACTGCTGGGAGACAGAGGAACTAACACCATGGCATGGTTGCACTAGCTCGGTGGGTGTTCTGCTGGGTATACATACACCCAAGACTGGAATTGATGGATCATTAGATGTGTGGACATTGGGATTTAATAGATGCTGTCAAACTGTTTTCCAAAGTGGTTGTTCCAACTTAAATTCCCACCAGCCATAGTTCCAAATTCTTGCCAAATTAGTATTTTGTAGCTGTTTGGTCTTAGCCTACCTTACACTAATGGAACAATATATAATGTTACCTCTTTGGCTTTTTCCTGGTTTTCTCCTACTTGAATGGGAAGCGTCTCTCCCCACCCCACTCCCAAGTTCCCCAGCAAGCCTAGGCTGTTCCTGGGAGACCCCAGGACCAGGCTCTCTCTGGCTGCTCCCTGAGGCCTGCAATGGTGGTGGGTTTTTGTTTGTTTGTGTTTTTTGCCCCCTGGTGGTCATGGGGCATCACAACAGGCATGTGGACACCACAGTGCCTCCCAGTTCTGTGTGTGCCCCTGAATGGACCTCATCCTTGATCCGACCCCACTGTTCTAGGAATGTCAAAGAAACAACAATAAAAACCTACACTATTATTCTTACTTCCTGTCAGGCATTTTCTTTAGAAGAATTTCAGGGAAAGAGTCAAACAGTTAAAATGAGTATTGAAAACATTTTTTTAACTAGCAACTTCTGTATTCACTTACTATAAAAATAACCATTTAATGACTGTTAAAATCTTTCTTTTTATGGTGCTTGACTTTATTTAGATCGATTTCTGTGAAAGGTATTCAGATAGGCAATTTTGCATTTTCTTTTAGTGAAATAAAGTCTTGGTACAGTCTTAATAATGACAATCAAACAGCTCTCTACTCCTCAAGCAGTACTTGACTAAAAACAGTAGTTATCGATAGACTCATCTGGGAGCTTTAAAACATACTGCTGCCCAGATCCTAGTCCACCCTCATCCCTCTCCAGATACTGCTTAGTTGTCCTGATGTATGGAAATGCTAAAACTCCCCAGGGAGCTCTAATGGGTAACAAGTTTGAGAACCTCAGTTTAGAACAGAGATTCTCAGATTGTGGTCCCCACCCAGCAGCTCCAGTATCACCTGGGAACTTGTTTAAAATGCAAAATCTCAGGCACCACCCAGATGTACTGAATCAGAAACTAGATCCAAGGATCTAGGATAAAGCAGAGAGTTATGCAAAGAGGCATCTGTGGGGTAAGCATCCTGCAGGCTCTGGCTGGTGTGGAGTTTGCTCACAGGAGCAAACTCCAGGTCAAAACAGGTGAGGGGCCACATGCCCCACCTTTGCTGCAACCGGGCTGAAGAGCCAGCACACCTGATTCTGCATGATTCAAACAGTGCTCTATCCTCTGCATCATGCAGACTCAGTTTGTCCCTGCTAGAAAATGGGTTACCACTCCCATTTTCTCTGATTCTAGTCTTTTCATCCAAGAAATAGAGCTCCGTGGACTAAAAATAGAAACTACTGGGCCGGCCCGTGGCTCACTCGGGAGAGTGTGGTGCTGATAACACCAAGGCCACGGGTTCGGATCCCGTATAGGGATGGCCGGTTAGCTCACTTGGGAGAGCATGGTGCTGACAACACCAAGTCAAGGGTTAAGATCCCCTTACTGGTCATCTTACATAGGGAATTTTTTAAAAAAAGAAAGAAAGAAAGAAAGAAACTACCTTCAGTTCCCCCCACCAGCCAGACGCCAAAAAAAAAAAGAAAGAAAGAAAAGAAACTAACCCCTGTAAACCCAGGGACCCAGGAACAATGGCTGCATTCTTTATATCACCTTTTTCACACTTTGCTCCACCTGGACAGTGGGATGCCCTGTGTGTGTGGGTCTGGCTGTCTCCCTCACTGTTCCCTGAATGTCTCGACACGGGTTTTCCCTTCACCTATGGACTCAGTCCCAGTCTCTCTGGGTTTCCATCTAATCCCTTTCTCCCCTCTCTCCATTTCTACCCACACCACTTCCACCTCCACCCCAGAGTACCCAAACCAGAATTAAGCTTGAACTTGACCCATTTGTTGAAGATACAAACATTGCATGAACTCTTTTCCTATGTGCCCTGAGTCCGGCCGAGCCCGTGGCGCACTCGGGAGAGTGCAGCGCTGGGACCGCGGCGACGCTCCCCGCCGCGGGTTCGGATCCTGTATAGGAATGGCCGGTGCACTGAGTGCCGGTCACGAAAAAAGACCAAAAAAAAGCATATATGCCCCGAGTCCTTTTCCTACCTGCTCTGTGGCTGAGTCTAACCCTAACCCTTCTCCAGAATAAAAAGCATAGGAAAAAAAAAATTTTTTTTTAATTTTTTTTTAAAGAGTAAAACGCATAGGAGATTCATGTCTTTACCACTGGTGTCATGGATACCAATGGATCTAGAAAGATCACTATGGAAACCACACCAGATGCGTCACCATGGATCCCAGAGATCAGTAATGGTGACCATAGCAATCAGATTGATGGTGCAACCATTTGATGTCTTTTTTTTTTTTTTTTTTTTTTTTTTTTTGCGACAGACAGAAAAAGAAATTCTTGCTGTGGCACAACCCTGGGGGACACAGATATGGGGAAATTCCAAGACCTGCCATCAGGAAGTCAACTCTTTCCTCCTTCCTGAGCTGGGTGGGAAGTCCAGATGCTTCGACTGGAGATGGTGAGAACACAGCCTGGGACTGGGAGGAGAGACCGGAGAGTCTCCTAGAGATTCAGAAGGGGCTGAGGCGGGCTGGAACTTCTGGGGGAAAATAGGTAAAATGGGGTCTGGCCGGTCCTCGCAGTGGTTAGAGCACAGTGTTATAACACCAAGGTCGAGGGTTCTGATCCCCACCCCGACCCCCCGCCAAAAAAAGAAAAAGGTAAAATGGAATTGAGAAGATGAGTGAGGAAGAGGCAGTTCTCGTCTACTTAATCCATTCACTTCCTATTCAGCTAATCAGGGCAAATACCAGCTCTGTCTCCATTCTTTAATAAATTAATCCGTTTTCCATTCACTCACGTGCCTGAAACACCGCAGGGCACCACCCTCCCTCCCCCAGCCCCAGGGTGTGAGTCTGAGTCTATGGCCAGATCCGACAAGTTCTCCCCCCAGCCCGGGATGTGCACAGGGACGCCCGCACCTCAGCTCCCTTTCCTGGTGTAGATGGAAAATTAGATTCCTCCCTACCTGAATATGCTAATTATCCTGATTCGATCATCACACATAGTACACAGGTATTGATATTCAACTCTCTACCCCACTATGTTTCAGTTTAAAAAAAAAAAAAAAAAAAGTTGTCTCCTTATCCTCCCCCACAATGTCTTTCAGTATTTTCTGTGTACACCCTACCAGGGCCTGCTAGGTAGGGAGGGTCTGTCATTATATCCCTGCAGTCACATGTCCTCCCTGCCCCCTACATTTGATCTAATTCTCTCTCTGCTCTGCTGAGACTGGCCTGGACTAAGAGGATTAAAGCATTTCCTAAATGGGACCAGGACAGGGTCAGAGAACTGGCTGTGGGGAGACCCAGGGACCAAGATAGTCACAAGGGGGTGGCAGAGGAAGTGGGAGAGGAGAGGACAGACAGGGATAAGGGATGCCCTTACCATGATGGGGAGGGGTGTGGAATATCAAAGGAGGGCTACACTGGCTGGCTTTGCAGGAAACAGTGTTCACAAGATGACCATGAACTTCATTTTCAAACTATAATGTCCGAGTAAGTTATCAGAATTAAAAAGAATTGAGCAAGGTTCCTGGAAACAAAATAAATAGATTTGCTGCCAGGCATACTCAGCTCCTGGCTGAGGCTCCCCAAAATTTGACACCAGGCATAGAGGTCCAGCCGCCCACTCCCTTTCAAAAACAAGTGACTCAAAGGTCAAATGTTGGTGAAAATAGAACTCAGTTTATATTTAGGAATGCTGTGACCTGAGGAGGGGCGTTAGGCTAACCCATCTCTCCAGTAAAGTTGAAGGACAATGGGCAGGCTCAAGCCGTCTCAAAGACTCAGATTTACCGAGGGTTTTTTTTTAAGAGGGTGCCAAGGGAATGGAACACGGGAAATAAAAAGCAGGAGGGAGGGAGATATGAGCAGTGAGGGGAGAGGGCTTCACGCAAGGTCTCAGTCACAGTCTTGCCAAAACTCCTTCTGGTTTCTGCTCCTGTCCTTGCTGTTATCTCATGGTCTTGCTGGAGGGGTGGGACCACCATAGCTTTTTTAATGTCTTCCTTGGTTTCCCAGGGTCTGGATAGTACATGCAAGTCTGCAGCTCCAGGCTGGCTGGAAAACAACTTTACATTCATGTGAATAATGTCATCTTGCCCCATAACCAATGTTAAAAGTATCAAATAACCATGGGAAAAGAGGGAACTCAGAGAAATGAATGCCAAGAAAAAAACTGTCTTTTTTAAATTTGCCTACAGACATTGCCTACAACATGGCTCAGTCCTGCTCACTCCAACAGATCAACTAAATCTTATATATAAGCAAAGCAGATAAAACACAAAATTAAAAATACCACTTAAGGAGCTGACCAGTTAGCACAGTTGGTTAGAGCCCAGTGTTATAACACCAAGTCCAAGGATTTAGATCCCTGAACCATCCAGCCAACAACAACAACAACAAAAAAAAAAATTGTAGAAGGACAAAGAGCCAATAAAAACCGGGATTCTTGATAAAGAAGCAGATGGGAAAATATGCCTTGCTAAATATCTAGACAAACTTTAGCTCTATAGGAACAAAGTTGTATATTATTGGTTCTGGGATAGATATATAGTCCACCAACAGAGAATACAGAGTTCAGGAACACAGCGTACATTAATGAGCCTTTTATATATGACAGAGGTGGCATGGGAAAGCAGAAGAGAAAGGACAATATTTTCCATTGACAGAGGACATTTGGATACTCATAAGTAAGAAAAACTAAAATTGAACCCCTACCTCACACCATAGACAACCATCTGTACTTAATACCTATAAGTGAAGAGTAAAAGTAAAGCTTTTATAAGCTAAGCCAAGATATATTCACAGTCTTGGGATTGTGAAGAATTTCTTAAACAGGACAGGAAAACAGCAACGATCCTAGGAAGTAAAAAGCAAAAGAAAGAAACAACCATTGTTCAGAGTGCTTCTCCTAATTGTCTTCTGTTGCAAACTTTTTCTCACCAGTAAGCAACATTTATTTTTTTTTTTTTTTAAAGATGACCGGTAAGGGGATCTTAACCGTTGATTTGGTGTTGTCAGCACCACACTCTCCCAAGTGAGCCACGGGCCGGCCCTAGTAGGCAACATTTAGAAACTTTTCTAAGTTTTACATCTATCAAATCTAATTTTTAAAATATTGTTTGTATTTGAGATATCCTTGAGTTATGTTGGTTGTTTTGCATTTTTTGTTGTTGTAGTCATTGTTGTTGTTTTTGTATTTTACTAAAGTATGTCTGCCAAAGAATATTGTTTAATTGTACACAGAGTGCGTGAAGTAATAAAATAGACATTAAAATTAAAATTTCCCAAAAAATTCTATTTTGAAAAAGTAAAACAACAACCCACAGAATAGGAGATATGAGCAGTGTATTATCTGGGGGCCAACGAAGTTTTATGTTAAATATTTATAAAGGATCAATCAACTACAAAAACAGTAAAAAAAAAAAAAAAAAATCAATGGTTAGGATCCCCTTAAGGGCCAGCTGCCAAAAAACAAACAAACAAAAAAAGACACCGTAGGAGGCTTCCTAATGCCCACGTGAGAATTGCTCAACCTCTACATCATCAGAGAAATGATTATTAAAACCACAACGTGCTGATAACACCAAGGTCCATGGTTCAATCCATGTACCCACCAGATGAAAAAAGAAAAACCCCCATCACTAGATGGGCAAACACAACTCTAGGCGCGGGGAGCCCGCCGCATCCACCCAAACCAGACACACCCCGAGCAGCCTCCACGCCTGGTCCTTGACACCGGCAGACGTGCTCACGCCCAGCACGCACGAGCAGGTGGGGACGTTCCCACAGCTCCACGTGTGACGGCCACACGCGGAGACAGCAGAGGCGGACCTCCGGCAGGCTGGGTAAACGGCGGTGGATGCTGGCGGCAGAAAGGAACCCGCAGGGAAGCACACCCAGCCCCGGCTGCCCCAGGCCCGCGGGCCCGCGGGGTGTGCAGGACGCGGCAGGCACAGACCCTGCAGGTTCAGTAACATCCTGGGCCCGAGTATTCCTCGCGCACAAAGCCGGCCCCCTCCTGGTACCCGGACGTCGCGGGGGAGACCGAGGCTTCCGTGAAGCGGTCTGGGGGCCAGCGGACTTCTGGGAAGTCGGGGGACAACGGCGTGTCCGGCGAGAAGTCGAAGGCAGAGGCGCCCTGAGGCCAGGCCGGGGCCGGGGCCGGGACAGCAGGGACGCCCTCTGGGGCGCCGTAGCCGGGGGGCCCCCAGGCCTGGTCGTAGCTGGAGCAGGTGGGTTGTGCTGCCGGGAAGACTCCCAAGGGGCTGGGCGGCGGGGGTCTGCAGAGACCGGGGCCCCCCGGGAACACGGGACCCCCAGAGGCGGCGGCAGGGGCGGCGGGGACTCTGGGGCAGGTGGGCGCGGTGCGGCCTTTGCTGCCTCGTCGCCCCGACCAGCCCCGGAGCTGCTGGAGCTGCTGCCTAGAGAGCTTGGCCCGCCGGTTCTTGAACCACACCTGGGGGGACAGGGGACAGGGCGGAGGCGTAAAAGGGAGGCGCCTCTGCACCGCCTCTGCCCCAGACCCGAGTAGAGGCCCCTGGGGCTCAGGAGGCAAAGGGGGACGAGTGGAGGGGACAGGAGGGGCAGAGCCTGGCACCCAGGAGCCCAGGGCCAGGGAGAGGCCTGCCAGAGACCTGGGTCCACAGGGGAGCCCTGAGGTCTGGGCACGCGGGCGACAGCCTGGGCCGGTGGTGCTGGCGGATTGTGCCAGCACACAGTTGGGCCGGACCCCGGGGCCACACAGCCAGGGCAGCGGGAGGGTTGGGGTGGCCCAGGTGGGCCGGGCACCTGGCGAGCGGTGCTTGTGATCCGAGGGGACGGGGTGCGGCGGGGTCAGACCTGCACTTGGCGCTCCTTCAGGTGGAGCCTGTCGGCCAGGGCCTGCAGCTCCTGGTAGGTCGGGTACTTGTTCATCTCAAACGTTCTCTCCAGCTCCAGCAGCTCTAAGGCGCTGTACACGGTGCGCTCCTGCCGCTGCCTCCTCCGAGGGACTTGGGACACTGGGGGGACTGGGGGAGGAAGGGAAACAGGGTCAGACAAGGCCCACAGGCAGTCCCAAGGCCCCCACCCCCAGCGACTCCACCTGTACCCTGGGCCAGGCCCTCCTGAGCAGCAAGGGTCTCAGGCAGCTAAGGCTGGAGGCAGCGCCAGGGATAAAAGTGTGGTATCTGCACCAGACGCCCTGGGGGCAGGCCCTGGCTCTCCACCTTCCTGCCCTCACCCTGTACCTCTCTGGGCCTCAGTGTCCACATCTGTGAAATGGTCGTGACAACAGCACCTGTGTTTGACAGACGCCACGGCCTGGGAAGGCAGGCAGTGTGGACTCCTCACCCCAGAGCAGCCTGGGCTGGTGCCTCAGGCCTGCTCTGCCCTCCCCCAGCTTCCCTCCCCTTCCAAGGACTGAAGGGTCCCTGACACGTGCAGGAAGGCCACTGTGGGCCCAGTCCTCTGCTCAACGCACTCACTTCATTTCATTTCATTTCATTTCCCAGTCTCCACTAAGTCTTCCCCACTCTTCAGGACAGGAAGCCATCCTAGACAAGCTCAATGCAGATCAGCTCTCTGCTGCCTCGGCCTGAGGACCCCATCCTCGCCCCCTGCCCCATCAGCCCAGGCCCCTCACAGCCCTCTGCCCCAACTCACCCAGCAAGTCTCCAGGCTCTTGCATCCTGGTTCCTGGTCTGTTCCTGCTCACAAGGCTCTACCCACACGGCCTGGGGCTTAAATCCCACCTCCATGCTGTGCCCACCCAGGCCCACCCTGGTGAGACCCTCCCTTTCCCACTCCACCCTGCAGTCCCCACCCCATGGAAGAGTTGCAATGACTGATTAATCCATTCATTATGGAGCAGCTGCTGCATGCTGGGCCCTGTACTAGGAGCTGGGAAACGTCGTTTGGCCAACCCAGCCTTTGTCCTGCCCTCACGGGGCTCTAGCCCAGGGGGACATGACATTCCACAGTGGGGGGAGTCGACATCATCACGTGTGGTGGGGTCCCCACCTCAGGAAATGCACCTCCAGCCAGTCAGCCAGTCCCAGGGCTCACCCCCATTCCTGCCCAGTGCTGGGAGCCCCACCTCCACCTCCAGGGGAGCCGCCCACTCCTCCCACCTCCCTGGCTGCCCACCTTGTGCAGCCACCATCCCCCCTGCCTGGATGACCCAGCAGCCTCCTCTCTTGTCCCCTGAGGCTACTCTGGCCCCTACTGTCCATTCTTGTAGTTGTCCCCAGGTGCCCGAGCACAGGGAGGGCTCAGTGTAGGCATCGGCCATGACGATGGTTTGGTTTCTGTACTGGCTTTGCCTGTGGGACAAAGGTCTGGTGGGTGTTCAGGTGGGGGGCCGCTGATTTCTCCTTGTGAGTGAATGAACTGGCTTCTGGTTTATTCTGGTTTGTACGTCGGGCTCATGTTCTTGTTCCCATGAGGTCGGCCTGACCGAGCTGCATAGACCTGCATCTAAACATCAGACAGAACTCCTTGTCTGTGCCAGGGTCTGTTGGGGACCCTGGGGTCAGGGGAGAAAGCAACTTACTATGCTCAGTCTTTTGTGAACTTTTATTATAATCAGTGGAATATGAATATTAAGTAGGAAATAAAATACAAAATGAAATAAAACAAGGAGATGTTGTGATTATAAGTTTACTGTATTCTCTTAAGCCGTCACTTAGTATCATTCATAGTGGCATTCTATCATAATTTGATATTTATTCTGCTTACTTTTTGGAAACATTCTACCATATCAGACATTTTATTCTGTTTCTTGTGCAGCTGTGAACATATTGGTCACCAAGACCCTGCTGTCAACAAGGGATAATCTAGAAATTTCCTTGGTCTATAAGATGTGCCTAGATGGTACCCTTGTCTATAATTTGTAAAGAACTTAAGTGTAACATTTTGCTTATTAGGTTGGCAAAGATTAAGAAGAGGTACCATGCCTAGGAGTGATAGGTGAAGGGACAGGGTATCTGGCATTTCCCCAGGAATGCTTTTGGGGTGTAGGTTGGTTTTAGAGACTGCTTTGGTGATATTCGTCAATGTCCCTCAGCCAAAGACCATCAGAAGAACACCGGTAGTTAAGCAAAGTTGGGTTTACTGTCTTGTTGCAAGGAGGGAGAAAGCATCTCAGTAAGAGGGTATTTGAAAGTGTTACAGGCACACTCAGCTCCTGGCCGGGGCTGCCCAGAATTGATACCAAACTCACAGGTCCGGCTGCCCGCCCCAGACAAGAGCAAACCAATCAAATGTCAAATGTTGGCGAAAATGGAAGTCAGCCTTTATTCAGGAATACCAGTGAGCTGAGGAGAGATGTGAGGCTCGCCCATGTCTCTGGTAAAGCCACCGCAAAGACTCAGGCTTACTGAGGGGCTTTTAAAGAGGGGGATGAGGGAATGGAACGTGGGGAAATGGAAAGTAGGAGGGAGGGGCACACGAGCTCCAAGGGGCCCGTGTCTATGAGTCAAGTACAAGGTCTTGCCGAAGCCTCATGTGGTTTCTGCTCCAGCCCTTGTCTCAGGGCTGGGTACTATGTGCAGGTCTGCAGCTTCAGGCTGGCTGGAAAACAGCTTTACATTCACGTAGATAATGTCATCTTTCCCCATAACCACGGTTCAAAATATCAACTAATCATGGGAAAAGAGGGGACTCAGAGAAATGCATGCCAAGAGAACATTTTAAAATTTTAAATTTAAAAGCTTTTAAATTTTTTTGGAGCCCATGTGGCATTAGGTCCCAACATGGCTTCAGTCCTGCTCACTCCAACATAAGGACCTATTAGAGGATTTGGGCTTGTATTTGATGATTTTGAAAAGGGTGCAAAACAGAGTGACTCTTATACCCAAAAGAATTGAAATCAGGGACTCAGACAGACATTTGTACACTGATGCTCATCTCAGCATCATTCACAACAGCCAAAAGGTGGAAACAACTGAAGTGTCGATCAGCAATGAAGGGATAGACACAAGGTGGTGTGTCCACACGGTGGGACGTTCTTCAGCCTTAAGAAGGAAGGAAGCTCTGTCACACGCTACAGTAGCCATATAAGCCTGTAAAGTATCATGCTAAATAAAATAAGGTCAGACTGAACAGGATAAATATTGTATGACCCACTTACGTAACATGTCTAGAATAGGCAAATTCATAGAGACAGAAAGAGAGGCTACTAGAGGCAGGGGAGAGAGGAGTGAGAAGTTTAAGGTTTAATGTTTAATGAGGAATGAGAAGTTTAACTATTTTAATTTGGGATGATGAAAAAATTCTAGACATGGGTGGTGGTGATGGTTGTGCAACAGCATGACTATGCACACTACCGCGGAAGGCACACACGAAAATGGCTAGAATAGGAAACTTTATGTTATGTATATTCTAACTGCAGTTTTTAAAAAAAAGAAAGAAAAGTGGCTTTGCTCTGGGTTGGGTGCTGTCAGGAAATCGGGGGCTCGGGCCGGCCCGTGGCTCACTCGGGTGAGCGTGGTGCTGACAACACCGAGTCAAGGGGTAAGATCCCCTTACTGGTCATCTTAAAAAAAGAAAGAAAGAAAGAAAATGGGGGGCTCACTCTCTGACGATCTTATAAGGAAGGTAATGAAGACAGACTGTAGCTAGAGCTACAGTGATTTGTATAGAAACAACATCACTTGGATCAGCCACATAGTCTCTTTTGTGTTCAGATTTCTCTCTGTATTTGGCCATGATTACCAAGAGGTCACTTCAGCATTGACCTTGTCCAAGACTGACCTTGTCCATTTGTGTTTGTGAAATCATTTACATCCAGCAGGGAAACACCGAGTCCTGGCTGTGAACACCAGGCCAGCTCCACGCTGTTGGGCCTCCTTTTCTCTTTCTCGGATTTAGCAAACTCCCTTGACCTCAACATTCCAGGTGCAGTGTCTTAGAGCAGTTGGGAATCCCTGGAGGTTCTTATCATTATCAGCTGCCTGACCTCGGGCAAAGGCCTTCCTCCACCTTCCCACCACCACCCATGCTCCGTCCTCCCCACCTATACAATAGGATTATCTCCACGTCTGCCTTGTGGGAGCATTCAGGCATCTCTTGTCATGACATCTGCTCAGGAGTGAACCGAGAACGCTCCCTTGTCCTGCAGGTTTATCCCCAGGGCAAATTCACTTGTGGCCCTGCCTAGGCTCCACCCTGCAGGACCTACAAACTAAACATTATTGTCCTGAAAACCAGATTCCCTCCCTACCACTTCACCACGTCTGGGCTGTCTTTAGTGGTGGTCACTTTTTCACTCTTGATATGGGTAATTTCTCTCTTTTTCTCTTTGTTAGTATTTTGGGACACGTTGTTGTTGTTGTTGTTGTTGTTGTTGTTGTTGTTGTTGTTGTTGTTTGATGGCTGGCCAGTAAAAGGACTGAACCCTGGACCTTGGGGCTATCACCACCATGCTGTAACCAACATTTTTTTCTTTTCTTAATTTCTGCTCTCATCTTTACTATTTCTTCCCTCTGCTGTGTTTCTTGTTTCTTGAGATGATGTTAAAAATGATTGATTTTAGTCTCTCTTCTTATCAGATATCTGATATACCATTTAGTGCTATAGATAAATTACATGGATATTAGAATATTACAAATGTATGTCAATAAATTTGACAACTTAGAAGAAATGGACAAATTCCTTGAGAAACAGAACTTTCCAAAACTGACACAAGGGCCGGCCCGTGGCTCACTCGGGAGAGTGCGGTGCTGATAACACCAAGTCAAGGGTTAAGATCCCCTTACCGGCCATCTTCAGGAAAAAAAAAAAAAAAACCTGACACAAGAAGAAATTTTAAAATATGAATAGTTATATATCTATTAAACTAAATCCATAATTGAGCTTCCAACAAAAACTCCAGGCTCATTTGCTTCCTGGGAGAATTATATCACACATGTAAGGAACAAAATAATGTCTTGCACAAATTCTCCTACAAAATAGAGGAAGAGAATATTTTTCCCACCTCATTTTATGAGGCCAGCATAACCTTGACACCAAAGTCTGCTAAGGACATTACTAGAAAAGAAAATTACAAGCCAATATCCCTCATAAACATAGGTGCAAGGGCCGGCCCGTGGCTCACTTGGGAGAGCATGGTGCTGAAAACACCAAGGGTTAATATCTCCTTACCAGGGCCGGCCCGTGGCTCACTCGGGAGAATGCGGTGCTGAGAACACCAAGGCCCCGGGTTCAGATCCCATATAGGGATGGCCGGTTCGCTCACTGGCTGAGCGTGGTGCTCACAACACCAAGTCAAGGGTTAAGAGCCCCTTACCGGTCATCTTTTAAAAAAAAAAAAAAAGATCTCCTTACCAGTCATCTTTAAAAAAAAATAAAATTAAATAAATAAAATAAACAGAGGTGCAAATATCCTCAACAAAATCAAATCAGACAATAGACAACAAGAATAACACATCACGATCGAGTAGGGTTTAGCTCAGGAATACAAATTGGTTAAGCATTCATAAATCAACTAATGTAATTCACTTCATTAACAGAACACAAGAGGAAAAAAATACATGATCATCTCAGTAGATCTAAAAGAAACATTTGATGAAATTCTATACCTACTCATGATCTGAAAACACTTGGCAAACTAGGAAAAGAATGGAATTTATGTAATCCACTGAAAAACCTATAGTAATATCATACTTCCTGGAGAAATGTTGAACACTTTTCCCCTAAGTTCAGAACAAGACAAGGGATCTGCTCTCACTTCTGTTCACCAGAGCCCCAGTGGCGCTCTGAGGAAACCTGGTTTTTACAGCAGATCCTGGAACAGTCCCGTCCATACCCACCCAGGAAGACTGGCCCGTCCCCCAGAGACTACCTCCCTTTTTATTATTTCTTGAGACAATTGCCCAGAATCAACCCTGTCCTGGTGTTGGAGAGGCAGCTGTGCCCAAGACAGTCTTAATTCCTGCATTCTGGGCTTACAAAACAGTACAAGAGACAGAGAATAAAACCAGTAAAAGGGCAAAATAAACTGCCTTATAGTATGGGTGTGAGGATTAAATGATCTAATGTACTTTCAGTGCTTAGAAATCTGCCTGGCATGTGGTGGCATTCAATAAATCTTCACTACCCACATGCATTACACACATGGCTAAATAAGAGAATTTGAGGGCAATAGGATAGGTGCTGAGATCGTAGCAGGGAGCTTAATGCTAAATTAGAACAGATGTCAGGGAAGGCCTCACTAGGAAGGAACATTTAAGCTAAAAGTTGAGGAGCCAGCTAGGCATGGAAAAGCATCTAGGTGGAGGGAACAGCATGATCAAAGGCCCTGAGGTAGGAAGAACCGTCAGATGTGGGAAAGGAATGAAAGCCAAGGTGGCTGCAGCACGGTGAATGAGGGGGGTTGTCAGAGGGGCTGAGGAGGGTACAACAAAAGGCCCCGGTGAAGAATTTGGATCTTGCTCTGTTTGCCACAGAAAGGGCTTATGCAGCCTTGGAGACTCCCCGCCTCCTGGTCCTGGGGCCATTGGTGTGAAAGAGGAAATCCTGGCTTCTCTAGAGGTCTGAGGTAAGAGCTGGAGAGAAAGTGCTGCGAGAGTCTGAGGAATCAGGCAGTTTGCAGACCCAGCTTCAAGCCTTTGCCCAAGCCTTTGTCCACCCTTACTCTTCCCTGTCACTCACCACAGTTATCTCTCCGTCCTCTGCTTCAGTGCCCCTTCTTCAGGAGAGCCCGCTCCACCCAACCCTCCCAGTGCAGGCCAGGCCCCCTGGATTTCCCATTACACCCTTCGTTGTATTGGAAATTACATATTGATTTATTAATGTGGCCATTGGATTCTGTCCTTCAGCTCCTCCCAGCGTCTCTCTTGTCTTTTCTATCCCTACCTAATCTCTTCCTCCACTCTGCTTTCTGTCTCTCCTCTGAAATGCATTTTCCTCTCTGTTTTTACCCCTCTTGATTGCTCTGTCTCTCTCATCTCCTCCATACTTTGTGGGAGCTAAAAGCACATCTTTAAAGATACCCGAACAGGTGTTGTGTTTGCTGTGTGACCTGGAGCCATTCACCTCTCTTCTTCCAGTCTGTGTTTCTTCATCTTTCACCTGAGAAGCCCCAAGAAGGCTGGGACTGGATCCTGTCTGCCTCGGGAAAGGAGAGGTGGGAGATGGCCCCTCCATCACAGAGGTGTAGTGAAGATTCAATGAGATGCAAAGAAAGTGCTTAACAATGCCTGGTCCATAGGAAGCACTCGATGAAGAGTTTAGCTGTGATTTAGTTAACGTGGTGTATCCCCAGCACGACTGATTTCACATGGAGGGAAGAGGCATGGAGGAAGGCTTCATCATTTAGTTAAAGCTTGGTTGTCTCCACAAAGTCCCCTCCCCCATGAGTCATGAGTCTGAGTCTAATCCTCCCTAATTCCCCTTCCATTCTGCTGAGGCTGGACCATTGCCCTAAGAGGATTGGAGCACTTGCTAAATTAGTCCTGGTCAGGGACAGAGGAAACAGCCAGAGCAGGGTCGGGGGGGAGGGGGAGGAGGGCAGGGGGGAGGGGGAGGGGCTTCCAGAGATCAGGAGGGACAGGGACATATGGATGATATGGGAGAGAAGGAAAGAGGGAAAGAGAGGAGAGAATTACTCATATATGAGACCCAGCAAGGAAAAACCAGGGCTGAGGGAGACAACAGGAGTAAAAGGCAGGACAAAAAGTGGAGCGGAGGGGAGAAATGCAGAGAGGCGGTGCACAGCGACAAGATGAACAGAAAGCCCAGTTCCACCCCTGCCCTCGGGATGGGACCATGGGCAGGCCACCTAACCTCCCTCTGCCTCTGTTTCCTCATCTGTGAAACAGGGATAATCATAATAATAGCATCTATCTGATGGGCTGTTTTGAGAATTAAAAGAGTTAAGGCTGGCTCACACCAATGTAAAATCCACCTGTTTTAAATGTACAGTTTGATGAGTTTGGGAGATTACACGCAGCCATGGAGACACCACCGTAATCAAGATAGAGAATATTTCTGTCCCTCTGCAGTAAATCCCATTGGCTGCTCCCCAGCTCCTGACAACCACTATCAGCTTTTCGCCCCTTATAGTTTTATCTTTTCTAGAATTTTATATACATGTAATCATACAGTATGTACTGCTTGGTTCCCAGTTTCTTTCACTTGTGACTGTAATATTTATCCATGTTGTTATGTATACCGGGAGTTCGTTCCTTTCTATCTCTGAAGCATATTCTTTTGTACGGATGCACCACAGTTTGTTCATCCATTTAATTGCTGATGGACACTTAGATGATTTCCAGTTTGGGGCCATTATGAATAAAGCTGCCATGAATGGCACAAGTACAAATTCAGTTTTTAAAAAAGTTTATGTTAGGCCCGGCCCGTGGCCCACTCGGGAGAGTGCGGTGCTGATAACACCAAGGCCACAGGTTCGGATCCCATGTAAAGATGGCCGGTTGCTCACTGGCTGAGTGTGGTGCTGACAACACCAAGCCAAGGGTTAAGATCCCCTTACCAGTCATCTTTAAAAAAAAAAAAAAAAAAAGTTTATGTTAGGATAAATGCTTAGAAGCTAGTGGGTTCCCTCAGTTTGTTTAAGCAAAACACCAAGGTCCAGGGTTCAATCCCTGCACTGGTCAGCAAAAAAAGTAATAAATGCTTAGCATGATGTTTTCAAGGTCCATCATGTTGTGGCCTGTATCAGTACTTCGTTCCTTTTCACAGCTGAGTAATATCCCATTGTATGGATGTACCACATGTTCATTATCCACTCATCAGTTGTTAGACATTTGGATTGTTTCCATATTTTGCTTATTGCGAATAGCTCTACTTTGTTTGAACACCTGATTTCTGTTCTTTTGGGTATATACTTAGGAATGAAATTGTCGGGCCACTATCTAGTTCCAGAAATTTTTTGTCACCCCAAAAGGAGACCCTGTCCCCACTGAACAGTCACTTCCCACTCAGCCATCCCAACTGGACCCGGGCAACCACTAATCTGTTTCTTGCCTCTGTGGATTTGCCTATTCTAAATATTTCGTATAAATCATACAATATGCGGCCTTTTGTGTCTGGTTTCTTCTGTGAACATACTTAATGCCACTGGATTACACACTTTAAAATGGAAACAATGGTACATTTTATGATATGTGTATTTTACCATAAAAACAAACATGTATTGAGCTCTTACCATTTATCAGGCTTCAGGACCAAGTGCTTAATATAGTAACTTCATTTCATTCTCTTGAGGTGGGTCTTCTTAGATGCTCCATGTTACATGTGGGGAAACTGAGGCTGGGAGAAATGAATCACCCAGAATCAGATGACCAGAATCGGCTAAGCCAGGCTCGGGCGGCAGGTCTGTCCAGCCCCACCAATCCTGCATTTGACTCCCCCATCTTCCCCCCAACACAAATCTTAATCTGCACTCAGCAATCAAGAGGGATGAAAGCTGGGAAAGATTACTTAGAGCTGGAGAAACAGGAAGTGGAGGCAGGGAAAAAGAGAAGAGAGGGAAAGAATGAAAAGGACAAAAATCCAGCCAAAAGAAATGGGGGCCTAGGAGTCCAAGAGACAGTCAGGAGAAAAAGAAGGAAAGAGAGAGAAAAAAAAAAGAGATGCGAGAGAATGGACGACACTGAGAAGCTGAAACAGATCCAGGGAGACAGGCAGGAAGTGAAAGGAAAGGAAGAGGTGGGAGATGAAACTGCAGGTCAGAAGCAAAGAGGCCGGGCTTGCCAAGGCCGGGTGTGATTCCCAACGCTGGACACAAGTCGCTCCTTTACTCTCCCATCTGGCCACCAAGGCAGGAAGCATCATCATTGTGCCCTGTAGAGAGAAGGACTGGGAAGCCTGGCAAGGTCACAGAGGGGTGGGAGCTGGGCGTGTGGACCTGGAGCCCGTGTTCCTTCTTAATTGGCTTTAGGGAGAAATCAAGGAAAAGACGGTGATGAGGCCGAGAAAGCATATGGAGGGACCCAAGTCCCCAGAGACAGAAGGGACAGAGCAACACCTGTATCTACCTCCCCCACTCTGTCCCTCCAGGAAAAACATGGAAATTTTTTTACAAATCACCCAGACTTTAAACGGGATTCAACATTTTAATCATGTTCACTGTGTGGGTGGCCAGGGAAGGAGGACCTGGAATGCCAGTGAGTGGGAGAGGGGAGGACATGAGGTTGACACAGAATGAAGGGGGCTCCTGGCCTCCTCCTGATGTCCCCACTTGCCTTGACTCCCATCCTGGCTTCAGGAAGTAGAACAGTTGATATCTCCAGTGGACATCTGAAGAAACAGAGCTCGAGGAGGCTGGTCCAGGAAGAGGAACGTGGAACCTCCTGATCAGATTCAACTCCTCACTTTTGTCACCTCCTACAGAGGTCTTGGAAGACCCCAGCATCAGGGACTTGAAGTCTTACCCCGTTGACCTGTGACTGGGGCCCCCCAGCCTCTATTACCTCCCACCCTCCCCCAGAACATTGCTTCCATCCGTCTAGCCCTCCCTGATCCTCACATCAAGCTTTCTTTGGATTGTCTGCGCAAGACATGGCCTCCCCGTGAATGGGAAGCTCTGTGGGGCGGGGCGGGGTGTGGGGGATTCTCGTCCACACCTGAGTCCCCAGCCTCCACCACAGAGCC
The DNA here is from genome assembly GCF_027409185.1 of Cynocephalus volans. Classification (NCBI taxonomy): domain Eukaryota; kingdom Metazoa; phylum Chordata; class Mammalia; order Dermoptera; family Cynocephalidae; genus Cynocephalus; species Cynocephalus volans. The sequence continues at coordinate 50,627,335 of NC_084469.1, forward strand.
CAGGAGTCTGCAGAATGAAAAACTAACACTGGATTCTTGTCCCAACTTCTGCACAAACACAGGGCACGATGTCATGCCCTCCCTAACCCTCCTCTGCGAATTCTGTCTGGATTCCCCAGCCTCCACCTCAACGTGTGTCATCTTCCTCTGTTCATACTTTGTGTACCACCCTGGACTCTGAGCTACTCCTGGGTTTGATGTCCCAGAGCCCAGCATGAGTCAGGCCCATGAGAGATGAACAAGTTGTGTGTTGAAGAAAGCATCTTTGTGGTCTCCAGTGATCACAGTGTGTCCCTCCGTGGGGACTAGGCTGTGTGGACCTCTCCTGGGGTGGAGCTGGAAAAATCATGACACCTACCCAGTGTCTCTTCACACCATGCCTTCCTGCTGATGTTGGGACACTGGTGCCAACTTGTAACCTGCTCCTGAGCACAGATGGTCCACATCTCTTCCCAACTCCAAGTTCAGTGACCTCAGGTTGATAGCTTGAAATCAGCCACAGTGGGAGTATTTACAACATGGAAACTGGCAAACGCTACTGATCAGGACTTTTGCCCTTCCTTTGAGAGCCAGTTGTTAAACCTCTATCAGCACCCCACTACCTGCCTGCTCTACTTTCGTTCACCCCATGCCTTGAGAAATCCACTGATGAAAGGCTCTGGATTCCTGCCTCCCCCACCCAAAAAACGAAAGACCGACTCGGACTGAGGAGGCAGGGGCCAAAGCACAAAACTTCTAAGAGTGTCAAAATACCTGAATCCTTCTTCAAATTATCACAGTGCTTGTCTGTGTCATTGTGGGTGAAATTGTATTTCAAGAAATAGTGATGCTGCTCCAGGAAAAATTCCTCAGGCCAAGCTCTATTTTCCAATCCCACATCAAAACTGAAAATAAGGGCTGGCCAGTTAGCTCAGTTGGTTAGAGCATGGTGCTGATAACACCAAGATCTAGAGTTCAATCCCTGTACCAGCCACACACATGCACACCACCCCACACTGCCAAAAAAAAAAAAAGAAAACTGAAAATAAAAAAATCTAAAAGAGGGAATATATATGTTTGAAATGTGGGGCTGCCTCCAAATCCATTTCTCTGTAACCTCTGTGTCTTGTATACTTACAGATGGGAAGCCTGTCTCCTCTTTGAAATGCCCACAACTATAGTTGGTACACCCCAATTCCACAAATATTTGGGTGGAATTCACTTTTACAGTATCTTAAAACTAAAGAAAAAAAAGGTAGATATGGAACAGGTAATTTGCCTTCCATTCTCCTACCAAATATGTCCATTCCCAATGTGCTAATGAGTGAATAAATGACAAATTGTCTTTTAAAAGAAACTAAGAAAAAAATATACATATGTATGTATATATTATATATACGCATGTATGTACATGTATACATATATATATATATCCAAAAAAAAACCCTAAACCTACCATGTAAGCCTGACATTTGTGAAATCTGTAAAATTTCCAAATAAATTTTTTAATGTAACTGTGTAATTGACCTAAGGTTTCCTGATGGGGTCTCTTAAAGTGTGTCTTTGGAATTTCTAGAAGGATCCCTAGCTATATGCTAAACAAGTGTCCAAATGGAAAGTTCAGGAATCAAACCTCCCTACCTATTTGTTCAAGGGCACATGATTCTGACCTAAACCTGACCCCCAATCAATTACAAGTTTGGTTTAATTTCTTCTCGGGGCAAGTTCTCAGCACCAGTTTCTGCACTCTGGGGCCAATGGTCTAATGCACCAGTCACAATTGTGCCAGATGGTGTTGGGGTTGAAAGAATTACTAAGACTTGTTGAGCTGTCCCAGGAGAAGGAGGAGCTTCTCCCTAGTGGAGAAAGGGGTGGACTGCGTTGAGCTAAGCTGCACATGAAGCCAAGGAGGCCACAACCTTTGCAAGGATTGCTAGTTCCTGTTGTTTTCTCAGGGATGATGTCCTGGGATCTAGGCTGCAGGGAGGCAGATGTAGACAAGAGAGGGTCCTGAGGCCAGATGGAGAGATATGAAGAGAGCATCTTCTACAAGATCTGAAACTTCCAGGCACTCTGATCCTTGTAGTCCAGAGGATCCATGGGGTTGTAGGTGAATTTCCAGGTGCCCGTGGGGTCCTTGAATTCCAAGCTGTCCACAGGGCTGTAGGCGCCATAGCTCTGGCCTGACAGGGAGGTGGGGGACTGTGCCAGGGAGGGTCCCACAGAGGGGCCAGAGAGGGGACTGAGAGCTGGGCCCCCCAACTGGGGCACAATGGGAGAGAGGTAGGGATCCAGGCCACTGAAATATGAGCTCGGAGACCCGTATGCTGACGGGGAAGAGCAGAATGCAGAGGCTGGGGCATAGGTCATGGCATAGGGGGCTGAGGTCAGAGAAGGCCCTGAGGCCACTAGACCAGCCCGCTGGGCCTCAGGCAAAGGAGATTCTGAGGCTGGACTCCAAATGGACACAGTGGCCACTGCTGTGGTGGGGGAGCCTGAGGGGCCAGGCAGAGGGGGGCTGTAGGAATCTGAGATGCCCAGAGGGTCTGGACAGACATCTGTGGAGGGTCTTGGGGATGTGCCAGCCTTCCTCTTGGCAGGACGAGCCTTGGCCTGTCCTCCTGGGGGCTGCTGCTGCTGTTTCTGCTGTTGCCGCTGCTGTCTACATTTAGCCCTGCGGTTCTTGAACCAAACCTGGGGGTAAGAGGGGAAATGGGGTGCGTAAGTAGGGAGGAGGCCCAGAAGAGCCCGCAGGTGCCCAGAAGTGATGTGATTATTGATGAGAGGTGCCAGAGTCAGACCTCTCAGTTTCATCCAGTTATGGGGCACCTATTCATCCATCCATCCATCCATCTAATCATACATTCATGCATGCGTAAATACATACATACAAACAAATCACACATGCATTCACTCATTCAACCATACATACATATAATCATGCATGCACATACAGATTCATCCATGCAATATGTGCGTACACGCATGCAATTATATGTGCATTCATTCTTTCAGTCATACATGCACATACATGCATACATCATACAAACATACATTCATCCATCTAATCATACAAGCATACATTCACCCATCCTTCCAATCATACATACACATGTACATACAAACGCTCATACATACATAAATATGCTCATCCATTCATCCATTCCATTGTGCATGCATATATACATACAATTGTACATATATGCATACATCATACACTCATACATCCATCTAATCATACATACATATAATCATACAAACACACATGTATACATTTACCATTCAATTACACATACATGCATACATTCATCCATCCTTTCAATCATACCTACACATATACGTGCATACAGTCAAACACACATACACACATTTTTCATCCATCCATCCATCCATCCAATGGTACATACACACATACTCATTCATCTGTCCGTTCACCCATCCATGCATCCATTCACCCATTTAATCAGTTAATAAACATGGATTAACCCTCTTCTACTACTTTGGGGATACATCAGTAGAGTTGACATTCTAATTGGGACAGGTAAATTCTAAATAAACAGTAAATATGTAAATCATAGTATTTTATAAGGTCATAAATGCTATGGAGGAAACAGTTGAACAGGATAAAGGGGAGCAGTAGAGTTAGGGTAGTGGAAAAAGATCGCCCTTTTGTTTGATTTGGGGTGGGCAGCTGGTGGGTATGGGGATCTGAACCCTTAACTTTGGTGTTGTCAGTGCCACTCGCTGCCAACTGAACCAATCGGCCAGCCCAGACCGCCATTTTAAATGATGTGGTCAGTGTGTGTCTCATGGATTGATAAGGTGACTTGATTGATTGATAAGCAGAGGCATGAACGAGGTGATGGAGCAAGCGATGTGGTTATCCGGGGAATAAGCGTCCCAGGCAGAGGGGCAGAGAGTGCAAAGGCCCTGAGGCAGGAGTGCTCTGGGCAGGCACAGGCAGGCGAATTCGAGGAAGGACGGGAGGCCAGAGCAGCCGGAGCGGAGTGAGAAGGGAGACAGCGCTAGGAGGTCACCGAAACAACGAGAGCAAGGCGGTGTCAGGCCATGTGGTTCCGAGCTGCTGCTCTGCGACCTCTTCCTCCTGCCTTCACTCTGGGTCTGCAGAGGGCCCACGGAAGGTCACGGGGAGGGTCCGGAGGGGCTGAGGAACCCGAGCGCCCCACCTGAACCCTGGACTCGGGCAGGTTGATCTTCAGAGCCACCTCCTCGCGGGCGTACACGTCCGGGTACTGGGTCTTGGCAAACAGAGCCTCGAGCTCCTCCAGCTGGCTCCGGGTGAAGGTGGTCCTCTCCCGCCTCTGCTTTCTCGGGGCGCCTGGGGCGGGGACGAGAAAGAGGACCCTCGGGTGACCCAGGCCTGCCGGCGTGAGACCCTGATTCTGGGCGCGGGCGCAGCTCGTCACCGTGCTTGGTCAGGCGTCCCGCGTTATGCTAATTAGTAATGTCGCCCGCTGGGTGGAGCCTCCACGGAGAATTCAGCATTGCACAGTTCCCTCTAGGCTCAGGGTTTGAGCCCTGAAATTTGGTGGGTTTGGAGTTCACTGGTTCTGTGGTCATGAGCCTCTCTCCCCAACCCCCCGGAGTGGCTGTTCTGATTAGTCCTTGTCAGTGCGCTGCGCTCAGATCCCGTCCGCTAACGTGCCTCTGAGGGTTGTGCCTCACCCTGAGGGGATGAGCGTCAGCCCTCTGTCGCAGGTGTGTCAGCTATTCTTTTCCTCTCTTGTTTTGTTTGTTTTTTGGTGGCTGGCCAGCACTGGGATCCAAACCTGTGACCTTAGTGATGTGTGGCGATGCTCTAACCAACTGAGCTAACAGGCCAGCATCTCTCCCTCTTCTAAAATGTCTTATGCACTGTATGAGACATACTCAGTTGAAACATACACCCCTGATATTCAACCATTTCTAGCCTGTAAGAGTGGCAAGTCCGTATAGTTCAAGTTCATGAAGAAAAGAAAAAAACAGCTGAAGAATAAGGCCAGCAATAACTGAGTGTTCACTTCTCTTAGAAATAAAACTTTGCTAACAGGTGCAGTTTCCTCTTGGTTCCCCTTCCAGATCATTTCCCCTTTTCCTCACCCCAGAGGCAACCAATATCCTAATTAATGTCTAGGAATGTCCATATGTTTTCCTATGTCCCTAAATGATATGTAGCCATGTTTTGCATTTGCATATGAACACATAGGGCTGGTGTATGGCCCCAATGTCACCCCTCTAAGTGCCTTCTTCCTGAGAGAAAGAGACCCCAGAGATCTCCACCAGATGGGCCAGCCTGGGGTGGCACGAAAGACTGTACTCACTTGGGTAGGGCACAGCCTGGTGCATTAAATCCACACTGGGGCCACTCAAGGCCAAGGCGTTGACAGAGTAGTGGGGTCCCGGGTTCATATATGCCATCATGATTTTCAGGGACACTGGGGCCCAGGTCAGGAGGCCTGCAAGAGAAGATGGGGGACGCTTAAACATTCTCCAGTTGCTCACCCAGTGAGGTTCAAATCCTGCCTCAGTCTCTTCTTAGGTATGTGACCTTGGGCCACTTATCTCACATCTCTGTGCCCTAGTTTCCTCACCTATAAAACGGTTTTCTGCTTTAGGTTGTCAGAGCTTCATTGAGACTCTGTAAAGCAGAAAGCTGAAGCCATGGTGGGCCTCGTATTCCTACTCGAGCCTTCACAACATCTGATCCTGCCACACTCCCTTCTCCATGATCTTTTCTTTCTGCGGCCACAGGAAAAGATGTTCAGCCTCCCACATAATCAGGGACAGTACAGTGACCAACTGTTCCTGTCAGCCCAAAATGGGAGTGTTTCTTGGGATGCAGGACTTTCCTGCATGTAGGACTTTCCGTGCTAGAGCCAGAACAGTCCCAGACAAACTAGGATGACTGGTCACCCTATGAGAGAGTCACATTAAAACTACAGTGACTGATGATTCCCCATGATCATTTTTGACCTATCGGGTTGACAAAGATAAAAGAGGTTCAGTTTCAGTGCTGGCTTCAGGGTGGAGAAACAGGCTCTCCTGACACAGGTCAGTAGCTGTGCAGATTGGAACAAATTGCAAACATTTATCAAAGTAAAACGCCTCTTTCCCTCGGCCCAGCAATTCACCTTCAATGTGTACCTCAGTTGCTTTGTTGGAAAATGAGAAGGAAAACAGCATTTACATCTTTAGGTTGTAAGTGGAGAGTTAACTGCATTAATATTCCTAAGGTGCTAAGTGCTACGCAACTGTTGGTGATGATGGTGGCTGTCATTGCAAGCAGATGTTTGCGTAGACTTTACACTAGGCTTTTGATGCAGCGTATTTATAATTGCCAAAATGTGGAAGCAGCCTATACATCCACCAAAGAACATATGTTAACTAAATTATGTAGATTAAGTACATTATATTAAGTAAATTATGGCACATCCGTGCAAGGGAATACTATGCAGTTATTTAAAAGTATAAGGCTGCTCTCTACAAACAGACTTTAAAAGATCCCTAGCATATAGCTAAGAGAAATGGTCCTAAGCTTGGCAATAAGACAAAAGGACGGCCGCATGTCATTTCCAAGTCATCCTGGCACCTCGTTTAACAGATCCACCCAAAGATTACTCTCACTTTCCACTTTCTAAGAGACGTATACCTTTGTTTATTTCCCTTTGTTTTTTTTTTTTTTCTTTTTTTATTTATTTATATTTTGCAGCTGGCCAGTACAGGGATCCAAACCCTTGACACTGGTGTTTATCAGCACCACCCTCTAACCAAGTGAGCCCTATTGTTTCATTATTGATTAGAGTCCAGATTCTGACAAGGTAAAGGGCAACTTCCAGAAGTTGGTTGTAAATGATTTCTCTCTGGTAGAAGACATAACCACCTAAGGTTACAGTTTCATTGCCTTGTAAGTCTTTACCCATTTTGTATCTAATCTGGCAAACGTTTTTCAGCACACCTTTCCTGAATAACTGTATTGACTTCTGTTCCTCAAATTCTCCTTGGAAACAGCTGATTCATTCACTAATAATAATAACAAATAAATATTTGACCTGGGCTTGTTATATATGTGTTGAGAGTCAGGTTTTTAAATCTTTTTAATCACACTTTGACAATAGGATTGGGGTGAGTGTGTGTGTGTATTAGATATCATATATGACCAAATTATATATAATATATATTTATTATTACAAATAATTATTTGTATTATTATATATTATAAATATTATAAAATTATAATGTTTATTATATAATATATATTCAAAGGAAAAAGTAGGGTGCTGAGCAGTGTATATAGTACACTCCATTTGTAATTTTTAAAACAAGGCAGTGATTTTATACATATATATAATATATGCTTGTATATACATAGAAAATTCCTGGGGAAAAAAAACAGTAAAAGTAGCTGCCTCTGGGAATGTATGCTGTATCCATACCTTGTTTTTACAGTTTGGATTAGTTTTTAATCATGCGTGTTATACCTTTTTAAAAGCAAAAACAATCAAATCTCCAAAAAGCAAACAAAACATGAATACCTTTGGAAGGCTCCACATTGCCCTCATTACAATGGCCTCAGAAACCTCTCGGCCTCTGCAGATATTTGTATAAGCTGTTTCCTGAGCCAGAAATGCCTCTCCCCGGTCCAAAGACCCCTTTCACCAGCTAACCCCTTCTCGTCCTCCAGATCGCAGCATAATTTCCCAGGGAAGCCATCCCACATTCTAAACTGGATTTCTCTCTCTCTCTCTCTCTCTCTCTCTCTGTCTCTCTGTCTCTCTCTCCTCTCTCTCTCTCTCCTCTCTCTCTCTCTCTCTCTCTCTCTCTCTTCTCTCTCTCTCTGTCTCTCTCTCCTCTTTCTCTCTCTCTCTCTGTCTCTCTCTCTCTCTCTTCTTCTCTCTCTCTCTCTTCTCTCTCTCTCTCTCTGTCTCTCTCTCTCTCTTTCTTCTCTCTCTCTCTTCTCTCTCTCTCCTCTCTGTCCTCTCTCTCTCTCTCTTCCTCTCTCTCTCTCTGTCTCTCTCTCTCTTCTCTCTCCTCTTCTCTCTCTCTCTCTCTCTCTCTCTGTCTCTCTCTCTCTCTCTCTCTCTTTCTCCCCCCCCCGCATCTTCAGGACATAGCATGTATTAAATAACATATTTATATGTTGGTTTACCTGTCTGTCTCCCCAACTCTATCAGCTACCTGAGTTTAGGAACTGGGGGTATCTCAATCCCTGCTGTGTCCTCAGCACCCCCCAATAAGTATTTGAAAAAGAAGAAGTGAATAAAAAAATGGATAACATTTATTTTAGCCTCCCCACCTCCTCCTTCCTGTCATTTCTTTGACCTCTCATCAAGGTCAGGGGGAGGGTCTATTTATAAACTGAGGTTCTACTGTTCATTCAGTAAATATTTTTTGAGTGCCTACCCCTCCTCTAGGGACTAGGGATACAGCAAGAAATAAGACACACAGTATCTCAGTTCTCATGGAATTTAACTTCTAGGTTCCAGTCAGAGAAGCTGACAATAAACAAAAGAAACAGATTTGTATGCTTTCAGAGAGTTTCAGGAACTCCAGGGAAAATAAAAGAGGATGATATGATAGTAACAGAGTTTGGGGTGAGGGCAAGGCATCTAATTAAGGTGAATACGATCTGCTGTAGAGGTTTCCTGGAGTCTGGGATCATTTTGTCTTGGAGGAGAAACAAGGGGTCCTGTGTGACCAGAGCACAGTGATCAAGGAAGAAAGTAGAAAGATTATGTAGGACCTGATAGGAAAGTCACAACAGGAAAGGTCAGTGCATAATAATAACAACAAAAACGGCAAACATTAAGTCACTAAGAATCAAGTTGCCTCCAAGGTAACTCCCAATAATCCTTACCCCCTGGTATTCACACCCTTGCATAGACCCCTACCACCGAGGAGGGCCGATGTGCGTGACCAACAGGATATTGCAGAAAAGAGGGTGACTTCCTAGGGTAGCACTCGCTCTGAGAAGAGCCAGCTCCCATGTTATGAGGATGCTCAAGCAGTCCTGTGGAGAGAGGCATGTGGCAAGGAACTGAGGCCTCCTACCAACAGCCACCATGGAATCTGATTCCTCAGACTCAGTCAAGCCATCAAAGGATTTTCAGTCCTGGTCAGCATCTGACTACAACCTCATGAGACAGCCTGAGCCAGAGTCATGCAGGTTAGCCACTCCTGGACTCCCGTCCCTCAGAAACTATATGAGATCCTACATTTTTACTGTTTTAAAGCTGCTAGATTTGAGGCGGCCCTGTGGCTCACTCGGGAGAGTGTGGTGCTGATAACACCAAGGCCACAGGTTTGGATCCTATATAGGGATGGCCGGTTTGCTCAGTGGCTGAGCGTGGTGCTGACAACACCAAGTCAAGGGTTAAGATCCCCTTACCAGTCACCTTTAAAAAAAAAAAAGATGCTAGATTTGGGGGTAATTTGTTACACTGCTTTAGATAAGTAATACACAAGTCTTCTCCATGCAGGATGTAATTAAATCCTTAGCACAGCCTTGGAAGGTAGAGGCTGTATTACTAAGCACGCTTACATTTTAAAGATGAGAACACTTCAGGCTCAGGCACTGTGGCTTGGCCTGGGTCACACAAGCTCACTGTGGGGACCTGGGATTCCAACCCTGGAGAATCCTGAAGGCCTCTATTCTCCCAGTCCTGTAACCTGAGTTCCCTCTGTCCTCTCCCAATTCTCCAAGGAACAATAATGTTTAATATGAAACTCCAGAGAGTGGAAACAGAGAGGACTTGTGAACTTGCCCTGCTAGGGATGACTTGCAGAGCTTGAACAAAAGCACCACTTCTACTGTCTTCCAGCACCAAATCCTGCACCCAGGTTACCCTGCTAGGCAATTGACCCCGTAGGAAAGCCTAGAATTCTCACATCAGGATGACCCCATTCTACAGGTAGGGAATCTGAGCCTGAGGGGAGGGAAGCGTACCTTGACCAAGACCAAGCAGCTGATAATGATATGTCCTCCAGGAATTGAGGGTTTTCGTACTCATCAGGCATCTAGTAAGTGCTCTGCAGACAAGATGTCGTCAACAATAAACAATAAAAGAAAAGAAAATCTTGAAAAGTTTTTTAAAAGAATAACAATAAAAATAATATCAAACATCCACCTGAAAACTTTTCTCTAGGGTTTGGCAGCAAGGTAAGGCAGCTGATGATGCACAATCTCCAAGAATCCTTCACTCCGCAGACACTCGGCTAATGCTTGTGTACAGATCTCAAGGAGCCCAACAACAGCAATTCTACCTTTCCAATGGGTATTGACAATGAACCTGACAGCAACCCAACACTCGCCTGGCTGAATTTCAAGGCAATGATGTTTCATTGGTCCCAAAGGGTGGAGTGAGGGAGACCTAAGTCCCTGTCTTGGGACCAACCTATGAGGCCCCAGACTGGTCCTCAGAGCTCCAGGTGTTCAGCATCCCTGGACCCCAGGGTCCCACCTGAGCAGGTGTTCTGACAGGTGAGGCCTGTATGATCACACCCACCTTGTGATCAAACACGAAGATAATCCCATTCTACAGATGGATAAACCAAGCCTGGCAGGGAGGAAGGTACCCACCCCAGATCAGGCAGCTAATGACAACCAAGGACCTCCAGAGGTTACCACCTGCACAGATACTGCACTAAAGGCCTTGGGAACAGATCTGAGTGAACGGTAATCCAGTGGGAACTTCCTATAAAGTAGATCCTACTGGCATCCCCACTTTACAGAGGAGGAAACTGAGGCTCAGAAAAGCACAGTCCCCAGTCCCATTATGCACATCAGCGGCAGAGCCAGGACTGAAACCAGCACTTGCCTCCCGAGCCTTGCCCTCCTGAGCACCCAAGCCACACGGCCTCTTAGGACGCTCACAAACACAGCCCACGGAGCTCAGATGTCCCTTTCACAGATGAGGAGACTGAGGTTGGGCAAGGTTTCATCAATTCCTGAGGTCACATGGGTGATGAGTGGCAGAGCCCAGGGATAGAATCCAAATCTCTCGGGCCCTAGAGTCCCACCCTTGATCCTCAAATGTACTGGGGTCCCCAGAAGTGGGATGGGGCCAGCCCCCCCTCCCCTGCTCTCATCACAGTCCAGGCCTGTGACATGGGTTCCCCATGGTTCATCTGGTTGGATCATTGTGGTAACTTGTCATGTCCCCGCTTTGCAGATGAGGAAACAGAGGCCTAGAGATGCCACGTGAAGGGCCCAAGGCCACACAGTGAGAAAAGGGCAGAGTTTAAACCCAGACTCATGTAGCTCCATGTCAGCCCTTGAACAAGACTCCCCGGCTCAGCCAGGATCACCTTCTCTCTGCAGCTTCCATTGGCTCCTCTGTCCAGGGGGGACAAGGAGCTGGGGTGAATGTGCCCACCACCAAATATGGAACACAGGAAAGCCAGAGCTTCTAGGTGCTGTGAGGTCCCCAAGTAATCAATTCACTAGCACCATGATCCCCAAATCATTATATTCCTGGCCCCCTTGGGTGGTCTCATATTCTACCCTTTACCCTCTTGCTTCAGCCACAAGACCTTGGCCCTCCTTGTGTGTGTCTCTTCAGTCCCACTTCTGCCATTCATCCCTTCATATATATTCAGCACATATTTAGGCAAATCCCTACCACATCTCAGGCACTGGAAGAAATCAAAGGTTCAGCGAGGGACACAGGTAATTTGTGGATAAACGCACAAATGAAAAGAAAATTGTAGGCAGTGATGAGTTTTTAAAGAAAATACCACAGGGAGGTGTGCTAAGAAGTTGCCTTGGAACAGTAGTGAGGTGCCCCATCCCCGGATGCCACTAGAGCTTGATCAGACCAACAACAAGCCACCCTGACCCCCTCTGGCGTCCTTCACGCCATGGCCAGTCCCCACTGTCTAACTTCACTCCCTCCTGCTGCAGCTATAGCCCAGCCCATATCCCCAGATGCCAGGACAGAACCTCTGTTCCACCTGTGATTATTCAGCAAACGTCACACGCTCCTTCTTGTCATACCCCCGTGCCAGGCACTGAAAACACAGCCATGAATAAAACAGACCCAACTTCTGCTCTCTCCTCTCTCTCCCTGTCTCTCTCTCTCCCTGTCTCTCTCTCTCCCTCTCTCTCTCTCTCCTCTCCTCTCTCCCTCTCCCTTCCTCAGTCCCCCTTTGCCTCTCCTGCAGACACCCACCTTCAGAAAGGAGGGATGGGGCTCTCCTGGTGGCCCAAGTCCTGGACAGACTCGTCAGACAGCAGAGGCTGAAGGAAACAGGTCCCCTCACAAGGGGAGATTTTAAGCGCAGGCTGGGAGTGATGTCATTTGCCATGGCCTGGATCTCGGAGGGTAATCCTGGCCAAGGTGGGGGACTCGACTGGGCACCAGGAGGTGACATTGGCTGGGAGGGGGAAGGGCACCGTCTGCTTAATCCCCTCTTCCCCCTCCCCTCATGACATCTTGGCAATTAGGGCTGATGGGGAAGGGAGGCCCCAGCTCCTGCCTGTGACCAGAAGTCCTCACCCCTCAGGGAAGTCCTTCCTTAGGTCTAACAGGTGTCCCTTCAGCTTTGTTCCAAGAGAGATGCATCACAGAGAAAGGAGAGAAATGTCAGGTGTTCCTGACAGATCATTTGAAAAATGAGGGGCGCAGGGCTTTCTGGATCCCTCACCTGGGTCCCCTTTCTCTCCCCAACAGTCCATCTTCAACTAGTTCATCTCTGTACTGCCTCGTTCACTTTTTTCTGCTCAGTTTCCCTTTTCTCTCTCTCTCTTTTTTTTTTTTGCACCTGTCTCACTCTTGTCTCTGATGTCTGTCTCTATGTCTTCGAACCTAAAATTCCCCACTTCCTCTTCCTCTCTTCTCCCTCTTTCTCTCTACAACATTGGTCTTTGTCTTGGGTGTCTGTACCTCAGTTTCTCTTTCACTTGGGCCTCAGGCTGTGCCATTTCCGCCTGCTAGCCTGTACGCCCCTCTGTCACTCTCCATCTGATCCTCTCTGTCTGTCTTTACTGATGACCTGCACTGCTGTCTTCACTCCTCATTCTCTCCCTCTCTCTCTCTGGTTCTGTCTCTATTCTGACCTGTCCGTGTGTGTGTGTGTGTGTGTGTGTGTGTGTGTGTGTGTGTCTGTCTGTCTGTCTGTCTGTCTGTCTATCTCTCTGTCCATCCCAGCCTCTGTGTCTCTCTGTCACTGTCTGTGCCATATTCCTGCCTGCCCACCTATCCCTGTAACTCCAGCCTAGTCTCAGTACCTCTGTCCTTTATCCAACCCTTCTGCTCTGAAGCACTCACCTCTATTCCTGTTTCTTTCCTTTCCCTGCCTCTTCCTCTGGCCCTTGCTTTCCTTCTGTCTGTACTTCCCTTCATTTCCGTCTTCCTCCCTTTCTTGGCACCCCTCTTGTTCTATACTTCCAGTTTTCATTGTGGCTGTCTCCCTCTATGGTTCACTTCTCTCCGCCTCTCTCTCTCTCTGCCTCTCTCCTCTCATCTGTCTCTCTGGATGATAATATCTCCCTGAGCTCTTAGTCCCCACCTGGGTCTGTTCTACTTCCCCATACACCCAAACGTGCGTGTGCACACACACACACACTCACACACACACACTCACACACACACTCACACACACACACTCACACTCTCACACACACTCACACATACACACTCACACACACACACTCTCACACAACACTCACACTCACACATACACACACTCACACTCACACACTCACACATACACTCTCACACACACTCACACTCACACACACTCACACACATACTCTCACACACACACTCACACACACACATACACACACACTCTCACACACACACTCACACATACACACTCACACACACACTCTCACACAACACTCACACTCACACATACACACACACTCACACACACACACTCTCACACACTCACACACACACACACACACACACTCAGTAATCCCTCCTTGTGGCTGGGTCATTGTGTCTCACCATAAGGGGCTCTTTCTTTTTCCTCCCCCCTCCCCCATGCCCCCTGCTAGGAAAGATTAAGGCTGCTGGCCTGACTAGGGAATCAGGGCAGGTATCATTAGCTTGAAGAGCCAGGAGTGACAGCAAGAGAGGGAGGGGCCATCTGACCCTGGGTGACCAGTCAGGAGGCCCCTGATGGGAGAATCCAGTCCTGGAACAGACACTTTTGGCCCACTGGAAGAGGGAAGGAAGGTTGGCTGTGCTGGGGGAGGGAGGAGGAAATAGGTTCTTGCAGGCCCATGGGAGAAAGTGTCAGCAACTCTCAACTCTAAACCATCTCCCCCCCACCCCCGGATTTCAGCAGAGGTTGGCTCTGGGACCCAGAGGCCCCCGGGATGGTGAGTGCAAAGAGGTGGGTTTCAAATGGTTATGAACATAGTTCTGGAGGCAATTAGCTGAATGCAAATCCAGGTCCTTCCTGCTTTGAGCTGGATCTCCAAGGGAGAGGTGCTGTCCTCCTGATCTATACCCAGTGGCTCAAGCAGAAATCTGCACATTCTACTTGGCCCTCACTCCTTTTGTTCCTCACCCACACCCCACCCCACCTCTAATCCATACATAAGTCCTTTCATTTCTCCCTTCAGATAATTCTACTGAAAACTACAAAACACTGCTGGGAGAAATTAAAGAAGACCCAAGTCAATAGTGAAAAATAGACCATGCTCGTGCATTGGAAGACTCGATACTGTTAAAATGTCAATTCTTCTCAAACTAATCTCTAGATTCACTTCAATCCCAATCAAAATCTCAGAAGGATATCTTTGTAGAAATTGACATGCTGACTCTGAAGCTTATATGGAAATACAAAGAATCTAGAATCATCAAAACAGTCCAGGGAGGAGGGGACAAGTTGGAGAACTTATACTGACTTCAAGATTTATTGCAATGCTACGGTAATCAAGACAATGTGATATTGCATAAGGATAGACAAGCAGATCAATTGGACTGAATAGACAGTTCAGAAACTGATCAGACCTTTACGGTCAAGTGAATATTGACAAAGGTACAAAATAGCAAGAGAGAGACAGAGATATTTGGGGGAAATCAAAGGACTGAGAGAACCGAAGTGAGAAAGAATAGAGCTACAAACAGGGATTAAGTGTTTCTTTGTTCAGTAATTGAATGGCCAAGACAGAGAGGTACAAACAAGAAAGAATCTTGGTGTTGTCAGGGAGCACCCAGGCCCTGTGACGGCAGCAGGGGGTAACGGAGTCAGGCTGTGGAGGCTGTGGAGGCAGGTCCAAGGTTTGTGGGACACTGGAGGATCTTTAGATCTGGTTATTGGTGAGTTTCCATCCAGCCTGTACCACAAGATTGGGGGCTCCTCACACCTGCACCCCCTAAGCTCCCAAGCACATTCACCCTGTTTCACCTTCTGCAAAACTCTCACTGACACTCTTTCTTCTCTGCCCCTGTCAGGAGGGCTGGAAATTTGTCTGTCTTATTCTCAGCTGTATCCCGGTGCCTGGGACAGTCCCAGACACACAGTAGGTGCTCAGTAAATATAGATGAGTTGAATAAATGACTGAATGAGTGGCAGCAAGACAGAGATAGGTAGAGTGACTCACACTGAGAAGAGGTATGATGTGGTTTTACCAAATGGACCAAGGGCTTGTGATTGCAGCAGGATGAAGTGAGGTTAGACTGTGGGGATGCCCAGTGGTGTCTGGGACTCTGGATGCTTCAGGGATCACATCATTGCTGAGTTGATTGGTTCAGGACCTAACTGTGCCACAAATCACAGTTTTCCCTACATCCCATGTTCAGTAGTAGGCATATTCACCCCAGCTCCTAGTCCCCCCCAGACGGATGAGCTGACAGGAGCTGCAGAGAGAGGGTGATCCCGGCTGAGCCGGGGAGTCTTGTCAAGGGCTGACATGGAGCTACATGAGTCTGGGTTTAAACTCTGCCCTTTTCTCACTGTGTGGCCTTGGGCCCTTCACGTGGCATCTCTAGGCCTCTGTTTCCTCATCTGCAAAGTGGGGACATGGCAAGTTACCACAATGATCCAACCAGATGAGCCATGCGGAACCCGTGTCACAGGACTGGACTGTGATGAGAGCACGGGAGGGGGCCTGGCCCCATCCCACTTCTGGGGACCCCAGTACATTTGAGGATCAAAGGTGGGACTCTAGGGCCCGAGAGATTTGGATTCTATCCCTGGCTCTGCCACTCATCACCCATGTGACCTCAGGAATTGATGAAACCTCGCTCAACCTCAGTCTCCTCATCTGTGAAAGGGACATCTGAGCTCCGTGGGGCTGTGTTTGTGAGCGTCCTAAGAGGCCGTGTGGCTTGGTGCTCAGGAGGGCAAGGCTCGGGAGGCAGGTGCTGTTTCAGTCCTGGCTCTGCCGCTGATGTGCATAATGGGACTGGGGACTGTGCTTTTCTGAGCCTCAGTTTCCTCCTCTGTAAAGTGGGGATGCCAGTAGGATCTACTTTATAGGAAGTTTCCACTGGATTACTATTCCCTAAGTTCTTGTTCCTTGCTGAGCTTGAAATGAATGAATGTGGAGAAATTTGCCCACGTTTCATTTCTTTGACTGAGTTTATGTACTGTAGTTGCACTCCCAGGAATAAAATACCTCTTAATGTTTAAAAAAAAAAAAAAAAAGTTCTTTTTGCAAGGTCCTGACCCAGGGGCAGGCGCTTCCCTCTTACCAGGCTCGGTTTCCCTACCTGTAGAATGGGATTATCTTGCATATCTGATCAAAGGTGGGTGTAAGCCTTAAGGCCTCACCTGTCAGAACAACTGCTCAGTTGGGACCCTGAGACCCAGTGGAGGCTGAACACCTGATGCTCTGAGAACCTCCTGGGTCTTCACAGGTTGGTCCCCAGCACAGGGACATAGGTCTGCTTCGCTCCATCCTTTGGGACCATGAAACATTCTTCACTTGAAATTCAGCCAGGTTGCAGAAGGCGTAAACAGGCATTTCAAAAGTGAGGACAGCACACAACCCGTCAACGTGTAACATGGGGCTCACTTTCACTGCTCATCAGGGAAAAGCAAATTAAAAGCTCACAGTAATATCTCCGTGTCCCACCACGATGGCTGCAAGGGAAGACTGACAATGCCACGTGTTGGTGAGGATGTGGCACGATCCACACTTTCACGCACCGCTGTGTGAGACCATGTAAAGCGCCACTCTGAAAAAGAATTTCGTGGTGATTCTGTGAGTTTGGCAGCTGGCCAGTATGGGGATCCGAACCTGTGACCTTGGTGTTACAAGGATGTGCTCCAACCAACTGAGCCGACCGGCCAGCCCTGGCAATGTAGTTTTAAAAGCAGAATGTATGATTGCTGTGGGCCTCAGCACTTCTATCCTTGGCATATACACAGTAGACGCACATACCTATTTCAACAAAAAACAAAAACAAGAATGTTCTTAGCACCAGTCTTCACAATAATCCCAAACTAAACACACCCTAGTTTAACTAGACACCAGTCAACAGCAGAACGGATAAGTTCCTCTCACTACATCGGCACAGAGCAATCTTTCCCAGAGATGGACCTAGAACTCCTTGGTCTCAGGGCCCCTTTGTGCTCTTAAAAATCAATGAAGATACAGAGAGCATTTGTTTACATTGTTATCTCTATTGCTTTGACTTTATTAAAAACTAAAACTGAAGAAGAAACAAAATAATGTATTCATCAATTCATTTAAATACAAAAATAAACCCATGATCTTTTAACATAAAATAGCATATTATTTAAGGAAAAATAACCATATTTCCCAAAACGAAATAAATGAGTGAGAACAGGGGCATCTTTAACCCTGGGCCGAATTGAAGACCCTGGATCCCAACAGCGACTACCACGTTGGGTCTGTTGAGATATCGCACGTCTTGCAGCCTCTGGAAAGTTCCACTGTTGACTGGTGAGGGAATGAAAAGGACAAATACTCTCTTAGCATTACTACGAAAACAGTTTTGATTGTATGAGTCTCCTGTGAGGGTCACGGCAGTGCCCAGGGTTCTCTGTACCACCGTTTGAGAACAGCTGCTTTTCTGCAATAAAAAGAAACACATAACAAGACACGCAAAACATGGATGAATCTCACAACCCTTATGCTGAGCAAAAATGCCAGACATAAGAGAAAGTGTGCAGGGGAAAGAGACAGAGAGAATATAGTGTGATTCCATTCATACAAATCACAAGAACTGGTGCATCAAACCTACGGTGTTAGAAGCCGAGATCATGGTGGCCATTGTTTGGGGGAGAGAAGGGGGACTATGAGAAGGGCTTCTGGGGGGCTGACCGTGTTTGTTTCATGATCGAGGTGCTGGTAATTCAGTGCGTTCACTTTGTAAAGATTCACCAAGATGTACTTTTCTGCACACACGTAGAAGAGAGAGACATACACACATACATCTATACACAAGTACATGTATGTATAAATATATATATGTATATATGAGGGGTCTATAAAAATTTCATGGAAAAATTTACATTATCTTTTGATTCTATTTTTCCATCAGCTTTTTGAAGTATCCCCATATACAACTCCCTGGACACCAACGGCAATTGCAGAGCCTGTGGCGCTGGCCCAGGCCCTGGAGACATTGACCCTGTAGTGATTAGACCACAGGGATACACAGGCAACGATAAGAGGGGGGCCCTCAAGGGACACAGGGGTTGGGACCAAGCAACCGAGTTTTCCTAGGGCCGTCCTGGTTTTAGCACTGAAAATCGTCAGTCCCAGGCAAACCAGGAGAATTGATCACCCTCCTTTGGGAGGGAATATTGACTAAACATGTTGAAATATGTTTCAGTATAACAGCTAGCACCTCTCACCGGTAGGTTCACTGGCCACGTCCTCCTCTGCAGAGGTGAGGATTATACACTCCTGTCCACAGAGGAGGAAAACAGAGATTCAAAGTGCCTCTCACAGAAACGCACAACTAATAATAGAAGCAATATTTGGCACTAGCCTGTCAAAATCACACCCTCAACTACCCTGCTGCACACAACCCAGAGTCTAAATAAGATTTTCCCCAAATCATACACATCCAGTGTCTTCTCCATCTCTTGAAATTTAAAGTAATTGAGGACCCAAAGAGCTTTTGTTGATATCAGTTATATCTATATTGCCACTTCCTGTGTTAGAAATTAAAACTGAGGAATTAAATTTTTTTTAATATTTTAAATTTTATTTTAAATTTTGTCTTTAACCTTTCACTTGGATACTCCAAAGCTGTAAGATGCCTCACATCAGAGGTAGACCCCAGTACTCTGCATGGATTGCTGGCAGGTCAGACTCTTCCAGAACATTCACAGCCCAGGAATCCCCAGGTCATCTCTGAGGGCCCTGGTCAGACACCTGCAAACCCCTACACATGCATTCCCTTTCAAGTCTCCAGAAACCCCTGATACCCCAAAAGGACAGAGAGGGGAGAGCTAGTAGGAAGTCAGTATAAAGGTTCATGATAAACTCTAAAAATCAACAATGCTGGCACCCTCCTGAGCCCTATAAATGCTGTTTCCCAAACATCCAGAGAGTGTGTCCACTCCCCGCTTCCCCCACCCCTTCCCTCTGCCCCTGTCTCCCACGTCCTCCATGCCCCCTTGTGGCCGCCCTGGCCCCTGGGTCTCCCCACAGCCGTTTCTCTGACTCTATCCTGGTCCCATTTCAGCAAATGCTCCAATCCTCTTAGGCCAGGCCAGCCTCAGCAGAGCAGAGAGAGAGTTAGATCAGATTTGGGAGGCAGAAAAAGGGAGGACACGTGACAGGTTCCTAGGGGGTAGGGGAGGACAGATTGCCAGGATATAATGAAAACTTCTGCACATCAGACAGACCCTGGAAGGGGGTGGACCTAGAACAACTCATGCCTGAGACTCCACAAGGGGCAGAGAGAAGGGGAGACTGAAGGACAGAGAAGGGAGACATCGAGGGGCAGAGGGGGGTACTTGGAAGCTGACATGTCTTCCTCCCCATGCCTGGAAAGTGTTTTCCCAGCTTGGTCTCACCACCACAGTCACCTTGACGTCTAATGCCTCCCTGCCTGCATTTTTGGAACATCTTCCCTCTCTATCAGGACCCTATTTTCTCATCCAGCATTATTAATTCTGGGCATGTGTGTTTTTATGGGACAGATGTTGGCAACTCATCCTTTCTCTCCACCTCTGGTGGGGTCTTGAGGAAGGCAGCATGAGGCAAGCGGAGTGTGAGGATGAGACTTCCTACTGCACAGCAGGAGGGACAGTGGTTAGACCATAGGATTCCCAGAGCAGAGGAGCAGGTAGCCCCTAAGCGCGGTTCATTTTTCCCTCAGCATCTGATAAAAGCTCTGGGCCTCTCTCCCAAGGACACAGTTCTACAGACAGCTCCAGGACCTCACAGATTCCTCAAACCACATCCTTTCTAAAACCTTCTAAATAAGGCAGGGGTGAGACACCCAGAGGAACTTCCGGAGGCAGAAAGCTGTTTGCGCAGAAAACCAGAATTACATTCATGCCTTCCCAGTACCTAGCATCTTGTAGGGAATTTTTGGACTCCCCCCCACCCAGATTTGATCAGAGACCCTGTTACACCTTTGCATAGCCCCTACCTTAAAAGCTATGATGTGAGTTGAATTTGACATCCTTTGCTGTGATTCTGTGATTCTCTGAATGAGATAAATCCCTTGAATGTATTGAGCACTTAATAAATATAGTCAGCTCTCATGATTCATACTGGTTATGTTCTGCAAAGTGACCGAGAATACTGAATCAGCGAATACTGAACCATTGCTCCCAGGGGAAATACAGGACAATATCGTCATCAACTGATCAACTCATAACCTCAGTTTGCATGTGTTTCTATTTAAAGACAACTTATTATTAAATTGTCGATTCATTCACATTGAACTCACAGCTACTATAACTCACACCTGAACGAAGCGTATCTAACACACATATTTTCTCCATAAGGCACCTTATAATAATCGCAGCTTTTTTGTGCTTAGAAATGCTAAACAGCACTTCAGCATTATTCTTGGAGTTCATTTTTAAACAGCAAAATAACCAACAAAAAGCCCCAAAATACCATATAACCCAGCAGTTCTGTTCCTAGGTATATCTTCAAAAGAATTGAAAGCAGGGACTCCCACATATATTTGTACACAGGTACTTGTGTTCAATAGTAGCCTTATTCACAGTAGCCAAAAGGTGGAAACAAACCCAGTGCTCATCAATAAAACATGGCATATACACACAGTGGACTATTCAGTCACAAGAAGGAATGGACTGTCAATAAATGCTACAAAATACTTGGACCTTGAAAACATTATGCTTAGTGAAATAAGCCAGTCACAGGAGGACAAATACCACATGATCCCACGTAGAATGAGGTTCTTAGAGCAGTTAAATTCATAGAGACGGAAAACAGAACAGAGTGTACCTGGGCTGGGGGAGGAGGAGGAGATAGTGAAGTACAGTTTTTGCTGGAGAGAATGGAAAAATTTTAGGTATAGACAGTGGTGACAGTTACACAATATCGTGAATGTATTTAATGTCACTGAATTGTGCACTTACGAATGATTAAAATGCTAACTATTATGTTATGTATATTTTTCCACAGTTTTTAAAAAACACAAAAATACAGACATGTGGCATTAAATATACTTCAAAAAGAACACCTGTTTACAGTGTAAGCGCTGAAACAAGAAGGCAGAGCATGGCCTTATTCGACCTCAGCTGGCAACACGCTTGCGGGATGACTCAAATTTTTCGCAGCTCTGTGCACGTCTGAGAACAAAAGCGCCCTGAGTATTGAATTGGGGGTTACAAAGATATTTTAGCGTGCAGGGAAATTTGCAAATACAAAATCTGGAAATCATGAGAATCAACAGTGTTTCAAGAATAAATGCGAAGTGGGCTGGCTGTTTAGCTCACTCGGGAGAGTGTGGTGCTGATAACACCAAGGTCAAGGGTTCAGATTCTGACACCAGCCAGCCACCAAAAAAAAAAAAGAAGAAGAATGTAAAGAGGTGAAGGCAAACACCCATGTCTAAGGACACAGAGAGGAACCTCAATGACAGAAAAACCATCAGGCCAGAAAGTTCTGGAAGGCAGAGACCAACTCCACTCCTTCATCCCCCCCATCTTCCCAACATTGTCTTCAAAGCCCAAACTCTTCCTTTTTGCCCACATTACCCCCAAACCCCCTCCCCCTACACCAAAAGATACCCTCACATTGCAGAGAGGGTGGGGAGGGTCTGTGGGCATCTTGGAGGCAGAGGGCAGAGATGGGCCAACCATACCAGGAGGCCCAGGATCAGAGCTTGAAAGGGTGAGGGTGAAAGATGAGATTAAGGGATTGATGGACAGGGAGAGAGCCACTCTTTCTGTTCTGACTGAATAAAAAAATGAATGGATTAATCCCTTCCTCTCAGCACTAATTTGCAAGGACTTCGCTCCCACCCACATTTCTTTTGCCCAAGGGGATTCCTGGCCACAGACAACCTCCCTCCATCCACCTGTATCTTGGAATTTGGCCGCCTTCTGGGAAGCCCAAGAATTCTTCTGGGAAGCCTCAGGAATTCCTGATCCCCCATCTATACCAGCGCTGACTCTGACTCTCTGGATTTCCAGCCAACCCTGAAAGGAGACAGGTCAGCAGAATAAACGGCAAAGGGTCCTCCTGGAGGGCATCGACATGCCCCAGCGCTGCATCCAAAGCCAGAAATCGTCCTTATTTTCCTGCTTGTAAATTGTTTAAAAATTTGTTTTAATTATGCAGTAGGAAATAGAGAGAATAAACATTCCCCATAAACCCTGGGTAATTAATTTTTGCTGGGTTTTTTTTTAATTTAAATATATTATGCATGTATGTATATTTTTTGTATGTACTTATTAAATGTATTCATTCTTCAAAATAAACAATGTGCCTGAGACAGCACTTGATGTGAAAAACTGTAGACAATCATTTAACACATCATTAGGACAGAAAATAGTCTCACAAAGTCTCTGTGTTCAGGACACACATATTTCAACAAAAGGAAGACAGATACCCACCAGGCAAACAAAACAAAAAACTATCAGTTGTTGCTAATAGTTCTACCTCTTATCCCTCTTTTAACTGTTAATTAGCATCCCATAGTCTGAACTTGCCTCAAAATATTTAACCCTCCTCTTACTCATGGACATGAATTAATCCCATGAACTGTTAGTTGACATTTCACACAAACGCCACACTGAATGTCAGTATGTATATTTGTGCTTGTTCCCAGGGAAGGCAGGTGTTCTCTCATGATAAATCTGTTACAATAAAACCATTGAGCCAAAGGGCACTGTTCACATCTTATCCTTTAACAGATGTCACCAAGCCAATCTCCAAAATCTTCAAAGATCTTTCACCCACCTACAGTCCATCACAGCAGGAGAAAAGCACGTTCCCCAGGTCGAGGCCTGATCCATCTCTCACCTGGGCCAGTCCAATGGGCAATATAATGAGCTTTGCATTGATTTATATTTTTTATTGATACATAATCCGTATAACATAAAATTCACCCATTTAAAGTATACAATTAAGTAGTTTTTGGTGTTTTGCTGAGTTGTGCTTCCTTCACCACAATCAATTTTAGGACATTTTTATCATCCCCAAGAGGAATCCTGTCCCGATTACCAGTCAGTCCCTATTTTCTCCTCCCCAGCCCCTGACAATCAGTGGTCTACTTCACGTCCCTATGGATTTGTCTGTCCTGGAGAACGGAGAGAGAACATTGTGGTTTCAGCTCTGAGGCCACAGGGAACCTCAGTTCCCAGACCCGTAATTTTTTTTTTTTTTAAGATGACCAGTAAGGGGATCCTAACCCTTGACTTGGTGTTGTCAGCACCACGCTCTCCCAAGTGAGCCACGGGCCGGCCCTCCAGACCTGTACTTTCCTCACCCTCTGCCAAACAGCCCAGCCAGCTGCTCTCAGGACTGGAGAACTAAGAGTGAGTTAAAAGCCCCAGGGCCTGGATTTAAATCCCCAAGCTCCCACCCCAGCTGTGTGGCCTTGGAAGAATTGCTTAACCTCTCTGACTCTCAAGTGCCTCATCTGCAAAATGAAAATAACAGCACAACAAAAATCAAGGATTTCAAGGATATGTCTGTAAAGCTCCAAGCAGTACCTGGCCCACAATAAGTACCCAAGTAAGAGCAATTCTCTAAAAGGCCTTCAGAGCGGCCCACAAACTGAAGAAGCCAGCTGAGTAGGGGACAACCCTGGGGCTTCCAGAAGACAGAATTGGAAGCTAAGAAAGACTTCAAGTTTCTTGTTCGAGCTTACATTTTAAGTAAGGAAACTGAGTCCCAGGCACACAGAGACAGTAGATGTTCCTGTTAAGGGGCCTACTTGGGCCTTGAAACCCCTCCCATTACTGGCCGAGGGACAAGCAGCGGCAGCTAAGTAAGCCCTACTGGCAGGCCAGGGTAGACTTGGTTCTGGGCCCTTTCCCAGAATGCTCCCAGGCACTCCTGAACTTTCCTATATTTAAAGTTATATTTTTGGGGGCTGGCCCGTGGCTCACTCGGGAGAGTGCAGTGCTGACAACACCAAGGCCACAAGTTCGAATCCCATATAGGGACGGCCGGTTAGCTCACTTGGGTGAGCGTGGTGCTGACAACACCAAGTCAAGGTTAAGATCCCCTTACCGGTCATCTTTTTTTTTAAAAAAAGGGTACATTTTTATAAAATATTATCAGTGAGCTTATCCATCTAGTTATTCATTTATCGGCCACAATACAAAATCTTTGAGGGCAGAGACATGGCTTTCAGTGTCACCACTGTGAAATGTAACAACATGTTAGATGAGGGATAGTTGATGGGTGTCGTACTTTCCACTATAGCACACTAAGTAGTTTAAAATGATGCACTAGGGCTGGCCATTTAGCTCACTTTTGGAGAGCATGGTGCTGACAACACCAAGGTCAAGGGTTCAGATCCCTGTACCAGTCGGCTGCCAAAACAAATAAAATAATGAGCTAGACTTGTGATAACAATGTCTATATGTTTTATTTAATTTTGAATTTGATTATTTGAGTCATCTCAGCTACCTGGATTGTAAGCCTTGTCAATCGCCCCTGACCTCTGTGCCCACAAGGGCCCTGCCACAAGGAGATGACGTTAGTCAGGTGTCTAACAGACTCAATGATCTCTGAGGGACTGGACTCATCTGAACTAAGCTCGTGAATCCCAGATATAAACCAGAAGCCAGTTCATTCACTCACAAGGAGAAATCAGCGGCCCCCCACCTGAACACCCACCAGACCTTTGTCCCACAGGCAAAGCCAGTACAGAAACCAAACCATCGTCATGGCCGATGCCTACACTGAGCCCTCCCTGTGCTCGGGCACCTGGGGACAACTACAAGAATGGACAGTAGGGGCCAGAGTAGCCTCAGGGGACAAGAGAGGAGGCTGCTGGGTCATCCAGGCAGGGGGGATGGTGGCTGCACAAGGTGGGCAGCCAGGGAGGTGGGAGGAGTGGGCGGCTCCCCTGGAGGTGGAGGTGGGGCTCCCAGCACTGGGCAGGAATGGGGGTGAGCCCTGGGACTGGCTGACTGGCTGGAGGTGCATTTCCTGAGGTGGGGACCCCACAACACGTGATGATGTCAACTCACCCCACTGTGGAATGTCATGTCCCCCTGGGCTAGAGCCCCGTGAGGGCAGGACAAAGGCTGGGTTGGCCAAACGACGTTTCCCAGCTCCTAGTACAGGGCCCAGCATGCAGCAGCTGCTCCATAATGAATGGATTAATCAGTCATTGCAACTCTTCCATGGGGTGGGGACTGCAGGGTGGAGTGGGAAAGGGAGGGTCTCACCAGGGTGGGCCTGGGTGGGCACAGCATGGAGGTGGGATTTAAGCCCCAGGCCGTGTGGGTAGAGCCTCGTGAGCAGGAACAGACCAGGAACCAGGATGCAAGAGCCTGGAGACTTACTGGGTGAGTTGGGGCAGAGGGCTGTGAGGGGCCTGGGCTGATGGGGCAGGGGGCGAGGATGGGGTCCTCAGGCCGAGGCAGCAGAGAGCTGATCTGCATTGAGCTTGTCTAGGATGGCTTCCTGTCCTGAAGAGTGGGGAAGACTTAGTGGAGACTGGGAAATGAAATGAAATGAAATGAAGTGAGTGCGTTGAGCAGAGGACTGGGCCCACAGTGGCCTTCCTGCACGTGTCAGGGACCCTTCAGTGCTTGGAAGGGGAGGGAAGCTGGGGGAGGGCAGAGCAGGCCTGAGGCACCAGCCCAGGCTGCTCTGGGGTGAGGAGTCCACACTGCCTGCCTTCCCAGGCCGTGGCGTCTGTCAAACACAGGTGCTGTTGTCACGACCATTTCACAGATGTGGACACTGAGGCCCAGAGAGGTACAGGGTGAGGGCAGGAAGGTGGAGAGCCAGGGCCTGCCCCCAGGGCGTCTGGTGCAGATACCACACTTTTATCCCTGGCGCTGCCTCCAGCCTTAGCTGCCTGAGACCCTTGCTGCTCAGGAGGGCCTGGCCCAGGGTACAGGCGGAGTCGCTGGGGGTGGGGGCCTTGGGACTGCCGGTGGGCCTTGTCTGACCCTGTTTCCCTTCCTCCCCCAGTCCCCCCAGTGTCCCAAGTCCCTCGGAGGAGGCAGCGGCAGGAGCGCACCGTGTACAGCGCCTTAGAGCGGCTGGAGCTGGAGAGAACGTTTGAGATGAACAAGTACCCGACCTACCAGGAGCTGCAGGCCCTGGCCGACAGGCTCCACCTGAAGGAGCGCCAAGTGCAGGTCTGACCCCGCCGCACCCCGTCCCCTCGGATCACAAGCACCGCTCGCCAGGTGCCCGGCCCACCTGGGCCACCCCCACCCTCCCGCTGCCCTGGCTGTGTGGCCCCGGGGTCCGGCCCAACTGTGTGCTGGCACAATCCGCCAGCACCACCGGCCCAGGCTGTCGCCCGCGTGCCCAGACCTCAGGGCTCCCCTGTGGACCCAGGTCTCTGGCAGGCCTCTCCCTGGCCCTGGGCTCCTGGGTGCCAGGCTCTGCCCCTCCTGTCCCCTCCACTCGTCCCCCTTTGCCTCCTGAGCCCCAGGGGCCTCTACTCGGGTCTGGGGCAGAGGCGGTGCAGAGGCGCCTCCCTTTTACGCCTCCGCCCTGTCCCCTGTCCCCCCAGGTGTGGTTCAAGAACCGGCGGGCCAAGCTCTCTAGGCAGCAGCTCCAGCAGCTCCGGGGCTGGTCGGGGCGACGAGGCAGCAAAGGCCGCACCGCGCCCACCTGCCCCAGAGTCCCCGCCGCCCCTGCCGCCGCCTCTGGGGGTCCCGTGTTCCCGGGGGGCCCCGGTCTCTGCAGACCCCCGCCGCCCAGCCCCTTGGGAGTCTTCCCGGCAGCACAACCCACCTGCTCCAGCTACGACCAGGCCTGGGGGCCCCCCGGCTACGGCGCCCCAGAGGGCGTCCCTGCTGTCCCGGCCCCGGCCCCGGCCTGGCCTCAGGGCGCCTCTGCCTTCGACTTCTCGCCGGACACGCCGTTGTCCCCCGACTTCCCGGAGGTCCGCTGGCCCCCAGACCGCTTCACGGAAGCCTCGGTCTCCCCCGCGACGTCCGGGTACCAGGAGGGGGCCGGCTTTGTGCGCGAGGAATACTCGGGCCCAGGATGTTACTGAACCTGCAGGGTCTGTGCCTGCCGCGTCCTGCACACCCCGCGGGCCCGCGGGCCTGCGGGCCTGGGGCAGCCGGGGCTGGGTGGGCTTCCCTGCGGGTTCCTTTCTGCCGCCAGCATCCACCGCCGTTTACCCAGCCTGCCGGAGGTCCGCCTCTGCTGTCTCCGCGTGTGGCCGTCACACGTGGAGCTGTGGGAACGTCCCCACCTGCTCGTGCGTGCTGGGCGTGAGCACGTCTGCCGGTGTCAAGGACCAGGCGTGGAGGCTGCTCGGGGTGTGTCTGGTTTGGGTGGATGCGGCGGGCTCCCCGCGCCTAGAGTTGTGTTTGCCCATCTAGTGCCTTGTGGCTTCCTTATGAGTTTAATACTCATCTCCTCGATGATCAGGACGTTGAGCGATTCTCACGTTAATCAAACAGAAATCTTCATTACCCGTCTGGGTTTTTTACCCATTTTTCTTCATTTATCTGATTTTATTCTTCTATCTTCCTGGCAACTAAAGTGCCCCCACTTTATTTGTTATTTTTTATCTTTTGTATTTGTATTCTTTATACTAGTAGTATGTATTGATTTTAATGTTGTGTATCTCAATGCTTTTCAAAATACCTGTTGTTATGAACCAGTTTTGTTTTATTTTGTTTTTCATATCCATCAGTGACAGACTGATGTGTTTGTAAACACAATAACATGACTAATAAAAACTAAAATGGCTTTTATGAAATAAGCCCCATTTTAAATTGGCAAGTTTCTAAAAACCAATGTTCCTAAAAGCCTCTGTCACCAATTGGACACGTAGTTACAGGCAGCCCCAGAGTCCACAGTGCCTGGCTTACTGCTACGAAAATAGCTCAGTTTTTCTTACTTTTCCCTTCTAGGGTTAATGCTTTTTTTTTTTTTCTTAGTTAATATTTCATTATCACATGGTCATGAAAGTATACTGTTTTGTCTCTTAAATCTTTATAGTCTGACCTTTCATATTTAGGTCTTTAATACATTTACTATTGATGCTCGATGGTGTGAGGTGGGGATTCTTTTTCTGTTTATTTTTTTCCCTCATGGATTTCCAATTGTCAATTTATTGAGAAGCTCATCATTAACTTTGTCATAAACTGAGTCCATTAGCATATGAGTCTGTATCTACAAAGTCTTTATTTTGGGTCTATGGCCTTTAACTCCTTGCACCAATAACATGCTGCTCCTTCCCTCTGTCTGTCTTCTCCTGCTTCTTCTGCCACCCCCTTGTGGCCATCCTGGCCTCTGAGTCACAGCAAGTTTTTTTTTACCCTGTCCTGGTCTCATTTGGCAAATGCTCCAATCCTCTTAGGTCAGGCCAGCCTCAGCAAAATATAGGGAGAATTAGTGGGGATTTGGAGAAACATGTGACAGGCTGTGGTTGGAGGTGGGGACGTACTTCCAGGATATAATGAAAAGCCCTCCTGCTTATCAGAGAGACCCTGGTAGGGTTATACCCAGAAGAACACACTAAGACCCACAAAGAGACTGAGGAACAATGAGAGGGGAGACCGAGGGCAGAAAGAGAGAGAGGGAGGGACAAACAGAGGGAGGGGGAGGTACAGAGAGGGGGAGACTGAGGCACAGGAGTTTCTTGCTCTCAAAACCAGAACAGGTAGGCTCCCCCCAGCATGTGTCACATCCCATGTGACAGCAGCTGTCCTACATACTCTAATATTCTTACAAAAGGTCCTTTGAGGCTGGCAGCATTTAATCCCATTGCCTACAGGGGGTTACACCAAACATCAGGGTGTTTAAGTGCCTTTCAGAATAGAAGCAAACATCCAAACTGAGCATGCACCAGGTTGCCCAGCTGGAGCACACAGCTCTTAACCCCTCCACTATCGAGTTGTGCCAAGCTCATCTGCTCCTTGGACTATTTGGAGGAGGACTTGTGGCAGCTGGACATCCATGAGGCCTTGGGTAACAAGTGCACCTTGTCCATGTGTGTGGGGTGTAGACTATGTGGAGTTCTGCTATTTCCACGCTTGGCTCAGAGTCCAGTTTCCAGGAAGCGCTGAGTAGATGAGTGGTCTTGTTACTCTGCCATTTAGACAGCACCCCCTCCTGTCTCTCTTCCCTCTTACTCTTTCGTCTTCCACCTCTCTGTGCTGCATAGATCCAAGCTCCCCTTCCTTCTCCTTCCCTGGTTTCTCTCCCTCCCTCTCAGTCCCTGGGTTTCTCCTCAGCAGGTTTCCCTGGCCTTGACCTAGTCTACCTCATCACCTGCCCCAATCCTCTTAGAACCAGGCTAGGCCAGCGTCTGCAGAATCTCAGCCAGGTCAGAGACGAGCTAGAGGGAACATATTGGCAGATGATGTCAAAGCCTTTCTCAAGCCCCTGCTCACATCTTCTCAGGCCTCTTTGGTGGCTGTGAGACTTCACTTACAGCAGTAGGCGCTGTTGGGGTCTCTTTGATCCCTTCCCCTACATAAGCCCCAGGGAGATGCTCTCAGTAAGATAAGATGAAGCTGCAGAATCTCCTCTCCCTGATTTATCCTCAAAGGCTTGGACAGTGGGTGAAACAACATGTTATAGATGTTCACATAAACAGTTGGTTGCTTTTGCATATTTAATGAAAAATGTAAAATCCTCTATTTTTTGTGTCTGCTTTCAGCTGCACTCAGATCTGGTAATGGGGATGAGAAATTTATTGTTTTTTATTGTATTCACTCACTTCTGGATATTTGGAATTTCCTTTTTATATATATATATATATATATATATATATATATATATATATATTTGGAATTTCTTGCCATAGAAGTGGTTTTATTTTATCTTGCAAGTTCCCAGGATACAAATTTGGCAGGGGGGGTGGGGGCACAGCTGGCCAGTAAGGGAATCTGAACCCTTGACATTGGTGTTACCAGCACTATGCTCTCCCAAGTGAGCTAACCAGCCAGGCCCCAGGATACAGAAGTAATAAACAAAAATCAATTGTATTTCTATATAGTAGTAACAAAAAAATTAGAAAATGAAATTTTTTTTTTTTTTTTTTTTGTATTTTTTGTGTGTGTGTGAGCGGCCGCACCGCGCTCAGTGAGCACACAGGCCATCCCTATATAGGATCCGAACCCGCGGCGGGAGCGCTGTTGCGCTCCCAGTGCCGCACTCTCCCAAGGGCGCCACGGTCGGCCCAGAAAATGAAATTTTAAAAATACACTATTTATAATAGCATAAATTAATTAATTTATTTATTTATTTAGACTGTTGATGCTGATTAAATTCAGACTTTATTTAATTTTCATATGCTTATATAATTGTTTTGTTATACGTGATAAAGAAGGTTATTTTCTGTAATAACTACTTGTGCACATAATTATTCCTAATTTAATAATTCTTATACACCAAAGATCTCATACTGTAATTTTAGTATTGGGGGGGTTAATAAATTAATTTTAATTTATATTTTTCACTGAACATGTTTATGGCATACAGTTTGTATTTGAATACAAGCATGTATTATATAATGGTCTAATCAGAATAATTAGCTTCTGTACCACCTAAACATTTATCACAACGTTGTGGTTACAACATTCAAGATTCTGTTTTCTGGCTCTCTTGAAATATACAATACAATATTACTAGCGGTTGTCCCCCTAGAGCACCAGAACTTATTCCTCTATCTAACGGCAACTTTGTACCAGTCTAGGAACCTCTCCCCAGCATCCCCCTCCGCACTCCCTTTCCCTGCCTCTGGTAACTACTATTCTACTTTCTATTTTTCTCCTTTTTTCTCTCTTTTTAATTTATTTTTCTTAATTGATCCATGATAATTGTATATATTTATGGAGTACAATATGATATTTGGGTACATTCATACTATGTGTAATGATCATATAAGGGTGCTTCGTATGTCCATCACCACAGATATTTGTCATTTCTTTGTGTTAGGAACATTCAACATCATCTTGACTAGCTATTTAAAAATACCTGGTGACAACAGCATTTTAAAAACATGAAATACTGAGGAAGAAATCTAAAAAAAGATGTGCAAGACATCTATAATTATCAAAAAATTGCTAAGAGAAATTAAAGAAGATCTAAATAAATAGAAAGACATCCCGTGTTCATGAATATTCTCCCCAAATCTGCCTAAAAATTTAATGCAATCTCGATCAAAATCATGGCAAGGTTTTTTTTTGTTTTTGTTTTTGTTTTTGTTTTTGTTATTAAAGATGACCGGTAAGGGGATCTTACCCCTTGACTTGGTGTTGTCAGCACCACGCTCTCCCAAGTGAGCTAACCGGCCATCCCTATATGGGATCTGAACCTGTGGCCTTGATGTTGTCAGCACCACCCTCTCCCGAGTGAGCCACAGGCCGGCCCATGGCAAGGTTTTTTGATGAGATTGACAAGATGATCCTAAAATTAGACGGAAATGCAGAAGATCTCGAATAGCCAAAACAATCTTGAAAAAAGAACAAAGTTAAAGAACTTATATACTTGATTTCAACATTTATTCTAAAACTACAGCAGTCCAAAAAAGCATGTAATGGACATAAGGATCAGCAAAATAGAACAATGAAATCAAAGAGAAAACACAGAAATAGATCCTATATACAATCAACTTGTTTTGAACAAAGAATCAAGTCAATTCATTTGTGGGAAGGCATTAATAAATGGTTCTGAAACAACTGGATATCTATATGGAGGAAAAAGTGGACCTTGACTCCCACCTCACTCCAAAGGAAAGCTCTAAGCAAGAAGCTTCTAGAAGCATCCATAGAAGAATACTTTTACATCCTTGGAGTAAGCAAAGATTTTTTAGACAATACACAAAATGCACTAGACACAAAAGAAAAAAGGATAAACTGGGCTTTGTCAACTTTAAAATTTTCTGCTCATCAAAAGACACCATTAATAAAATTAGTAAACAAGCCACAAACTTGGAAAACATAGTCATAGTGCATATGTATAGCAAAGAACTCATATCCAGGATATAGTTCTTAAATCCTACAAACCAACAATAAAAAGACAAATAGCCTAACTTTTAAAAATGAGCAAAAGAGGAGAACTTACAAAAGAAAATATGCAAAGGCCAATAAGCACATAATATCATTAGTCATCAGGGAAATGCATATTAAACCAAAATGAGCTATCAATGTTCACCCACAGAAATGGCTAAAAGAGGGCCGGCCTGTGGCTCACTCGGGAGAGTGCGGTGCTGATAACACCAAGGCCCCGGGTTTGGATCCCATATAGGGATGGCCAGTTTGCTCATTGGGTGAGCGTGGTACTGACAACACCAAGTCAAGGGTTAAGATCCCCTTACCGGTCATCTTTAAAAAAAAAAAAAAAAAAAAAAAGAAATGGCTAAAAGAAAAAAGACTGACAACCCAAAGTGCTGGTGAGAATGTGGAGCAACCAGAACTCATTGCTGGTGAGCACAAATGGCAAAATCATTTTGGAAAACAATTTGGCAGTTTTTTGGAAAGTTACACACAAACTTACCATATGATCCAGAAACTCTTTTCCTAGTATTTACACATGAGAAATTAAAACACGTATCCACAAAAAGGCTATACAAGAATACTCAAGGGCCGGCCCATGGCTCACTCGGGAGAGTGTGGTGCTGGCAACACCAAGGCCACGGGTTCGGATCCTATATAGGGATGGCCGGTTAGCTCACTTGGGAGAGCGTGGTGCTGACAACACCAAGTCAAGGGGTAAGATCCCCTTACCGGTCATCTTTTTAAAAAGAAAAAAAAAAAAAAGAATATTCATGGCAGCTTTATTCATGAAAGACAACAATAGAAACAGTCCAAGAAAATGGCTAAGCAAATTGCAGCATGTCCGTACAATGAGACGCTACTCAGAAATGAAAAGGAACAAACTATGAATACACATGATAACATGGAAGAATCTCAAAATCATTCTGTTGGGTGAAAGAAGCCAGACGCAAGTGACTATCTATGGTGTGATTTCATTTATGTGAAATACGAGAAGAAGCAAAACTAATCTGTAGTTACAGAAAGCAGATCAGTGGTTGCCAAGGATGGGGGAATGAAGGGGAAATGACTGCCAAGAAGCACCAGAGAGTTTTGGAGGCTGATGAGCGCTTCTTGTTGGGTGCTGGTATCATGGTTGTATATGGTTAGCAAGTCAATTATACTGAACACCTAAGACTAGTACATTTTATCTAATCTAAATAAAACATTTACTTTTAAAAGTTTGTTTTGGGCTAGCCGGCAGCTCAGTTGGTTAGAGCTCAGCCTTGAAACACCAAATTCAAGGGTTCGGTTTCCCATGCCAGCCAGCCACCAAAAAAAACAAGTTTATTTTAAAACTGTGAATGTTTAATATGAAGTATTTGTTGGAGAAAAAGACGGATTTGGGAAGGATTAAATGAGTCAAGTCATACAAATCTTAACCAAGCCTCAGCATAATCAGTGCTCAACCAACGGTATCTGCCATTATTATGGCTAATAATAGCATCACCTAAAGAATTTTCTTGGTCTCTTTCTTGGTGTCTGTCTCTCTCTATCCCTCTGCCTATTGCCTCTGCTCACTGTCTTCTTGTCTGGGGCCACAGTCTCCATCTATCTCTGATATTCTCCCAAGTTCCCATCTTTCCCTTCATCTGCACCCCAACCCTCTCCCTCTTCTTTCTCTTTCTCCACCTGGGACTCTCATCTCCTGTTCTCGGTATCTCTCTCACCCTGTCTCAGTAACGTAGAGTCATCCAGAGCTGCCCCAGATCCTGACAGTACCAAGTATCTGCTGTGTGACCTGGGGCAAGCCACTACGCCTCTCTGAGCCTCAGCAATTGCATCTGTAAAGTGGGGATTAAAACACATGACAGGCTGTATATAGTGACTTCCTTCTAAAGAGTGCAGTATGGAAAGGGGGGAAATAATAACTTCATGGTAGAAACCCAACAAACACTACTTCATCCAGGTGATCAAGTATGTATCCTCGATATGATGGGAGTATGTATCCTCTTTACCTCTGTGGTCTTCCTCCCAAAAACTCATGACCCCAGTCTAATCATGAGAAAAACATCAGATAAATTCCAATAGAGGGGAATTCTACAAAATACTCCCCAAAATTGTCAAAGTCATCAAAAACAAGGAAAACTGCCTCAGCCAAGAGGAGCCTGTCGAGAAATGATGACTATACGTAACGTGGTATCCTGGACAGGACGCTGGAACAGAAGAAGGACGTTAAGTAAAAACTAAAGAAATCTGAATAAAGTATGGACTTGACTTAACGATAGTGCATCAATATTGGTTCATTAATTGTAATCAATGTACCACGCTAAAGTAAGATGTTAACAACAGGAGAAACTGTTGGGGGAGAAGACAGATGGAAACTCTTTGTACTATCTTCTCAATTGTTCTATAAATCTAAAGTCATTTTTTAAAAATAAAGTCCATTTTTTAAAGAATTAAGATGCTTAAAATGTTGAATGGGAGAATTGCTTATTTTTCTTTCAACCCCTAGTGCACTTGGGTTATCTCTAACGCTGTGCGTGTAAAAGTACAACAAGCAGAAGCACGCGCAGAGAAACAAAAAACGGTTATTATCCTCTAGAAAAGTGCGTGTGTGCGCGCGTGTGTGCGTGCGTGTGCGTGCGTGCGTGCGCGCGTGTGTGTGTGTGCGCGCGCGCGCGTGTGCGTGTGTGTGTGCGTGCGTGTGCGTGTGTGCGTGCGTGTGCGTGTGTGCGTGCGTGTGCGTGTGTAACAGGTTTGTAAGGAGCCCGTGCGTTCTTTGCACAATGACTAGCACATACTGCTCTAAACTGCAGACAAGTTTCCTTCTGTCTCCTCAGTTCCTCCATCCTTGTCTTCCCCAGTCCCTCCTCATTTATACTTTATCTTATTTTTTAAATGTACATCCGGTAACCATGAAAATACTGTTAACCGGCCCAGGCCAGGTCACGCCTCCTCTTTCCAAACCTTCCCCTCCCGCCGTTTCTTCCCGCTCAGATGGGAGCGCCCCACCCCTTCCCTCTGACCCGCTCTGTCCTCTCCTCTTCCGCGTCCTCTGCTGCCCCCTTGTGGCTGCCCTGGCTCCTGGGTCTCCTCACAGTGGGGTTCTCTGACCCTGTCCTCCCACTTAGCAAATGCTCCAATCCTCTTACGCCAGGCCAGCCTTAGCACAGCAGAGAGAGAATTAGATCAGATTTGGGGGGAGGTGGGAGGACATATGACAGGCTACTGGTGGAGGGGGGCAGGGACAGACAGCTAAGATAAACAAAAGCCCCTCTTGCTTATCTGACTGACTCTGGTAGAGATAGACACAGAAACACACTGAGGAGTCCGAGGTGCAGAGAGAGCGGGGGACTCAGGGGCAGACAGAGTGGGGAGACACAGGGGTAGACAGTGGGGGGACTTAGGGGAAGAGAGAGGGGAGACCCAGAGACAAAAAGGAGAGGAGACTCAGAGGCAAAAAGAAGGGGAGACCCAGGGACAGAGAGAGGGGGGCCTAGGAGAAGAGAGGAGGGGACAAAGGGTCAGAGAGAAGGGGTGACAAAATGGAAGAGAGATGGGAGACCCAGGAGCAGAGAAAGGGAGAGACCCAGGGGTGGAGAGAGGGGGAGACTCAGGGACGGAGAGAGGAGAAAGCGGGGGGATGCAGGGGCAGGGGGGGGACCAAGGGGAAGAAAGAGGAGGGACAAAGGGGCAGAGAGAGGGGGAGACCCAGGGGCAGAGAGATGGAGGATGCAGGCGCAGAGAGAGGGGAGACCCAGGGGCAGAGAGAAGGGGAAACCCAGAGAGAGAGAGAGGGTGAGACACAGGAACAGAGATGGGGGCACTCAAGGGCAGAGAGAGGGGGAGCCCCAGGGGCAGAGGCACAGAAAGGATTAGAATCAGTGGGCAGGGTGGGCAGTTTTCCACCTCTTGATGGCTGAGGGCCTGAAGATTTTGTGTTGTCTCACCCAGATTTCTAGGTGCACAGATTATTGTCTCTAAATATTATTTTTCTCTGAAAGGAACCCAAGTTCCTGTCACAAAAACCTGACTCCAGGTCTGGGACAGGAAGTATCAATACATGCCTAGAACATGCTGTCACTCTTGCAAATAGGAAGCTCTCAAAGATAACTGGGAATATGTCCAAAGGACTTGGGCACCTACTCGAAGAAATTAAAGGAAGTAATTTGAGCTTCAAAAGAAGAAGAGCTGCAGTGGATCAAAAGACGTCCTATATGTACAAGTCCATGGGTTCAAAATGGCCCTCAAAGAGAAAGAAAAAAAAGCTAGAAAACGTTCTCGAGGCTCCAATTTAATATTCCAAAAATGGATAAGTTGATAATCATGTATTTCTCCTGACTCCTGTGAAAACTGTAATTCAGGATGAACAAATAGCTGAAGAGAGAAGATTCTTGCACGTAAGAGACTTGCAACCAATAAATAAGGAAGGAACAATAAAATTTAGGAAATCTCTTTTTGCATGTTCGATGAAATAAGGGATCTAGACCAGTGCTGTCCAATAGAACTTTCTGAACTGATGAAAATATTCTATAGTTGTGTTCAGTTCGGCAGCCACTGGACACAGGTAGCTATCAGGCACTTGAAATGTGACCGTTAAGACTGAAGGGCTAAATTCTTCATTTTATTTCATTTTAATTAACTTACATAGCCACATGTGGCTAGTGGCTACCATATGAACAGCATGGGTAGAGAGTCATCACCAGTGGTTATGATGGTCTAAAACCATTGGGCCTGTGGGTCTCAACCCAGGAAGCACATTGGAATTGATGGGGGAACAGGGGAGGGGAAGGGATTCAGATCCCCTTACCCACCGGCCACAGAAAAAAGGGGGGGGATACTCATGGATGTTTATAGCAGCAGCAGCTTTATTCATTATCGCCAATACTTGGAAACAACCGAGATGTCCTTCAGTAGGTGAATGGATCAATAAATGGTGGTACATTCAGCACTGAAAAGAAATGAGCTATCAAACCATGAAAAGACACAAAGGAA
This sequence comes from Cynocephalus volans, assembly GCF_027409185.1. Lineage (NCBI taxonomy): Eukaryota > Metazoa > Chordata > Mammalia > Dermoptera > Cynocephalidae > Cynocephalus > Cynocephalus volans. The sequence goes on from NC_084469.1 coordinate 50,664,829, forward strand.
TCTTAAATGTATATGACTAAGTGAAAGGAGCCAAACTGAAAAGGCTACATACTATTTGATTCCAGTTATATGACGTCCTGGAAAAGGCAAAACTATGGAGATAGTAAAAGGGTCAGTGATTGCCAGGGGTTGGGGGGAGGGGAGGGAGGGATGAACGGGTAGAGCACAGAGGATTTTTAGGGCAGTGAAAGTATTCTGTATACTATAATGGTGGATACATGCCATTTACACTTGTCAAAGCCCATAAAACGAACACGTGGAGTGAACCCTAATGTAAACCATGGGCTTTAGGCGATAATGATGTGTCAATGTGGGTTCATCCATTTTAATAAATGTTACCACTCTGGTGAGGATGTTGATAGTGCGGGAAGTTGTGGGTGTGTGGGGGCAGGGGGCATATGGGATATCTCTGTACTTTCAACTAAATTTTACTCTGAACCTAAAACTGCTCTAAAAAATAAAGTCTATTTTTTTTTTTTAAAAAAGGGACACTGACCCCACACCGGACAGTTCTGAATTAATTAGTCTGAGGGTGGTGTGAGTATTCAGAATTTTAAATCTCTCCCTAGGTGAGTCCACTGTGTAGCCAGTGTTAAAAACCACTGCATTTAGGTGGAGGGCTGAGAGAGAGCTTTACAACTGAGGGAAGGTAGCACACTTTTTTTTTTTAGGTGGGGAGCACTGGCGGGTACGGGGATCTGAACCCTTAACCTTGGTGTTATAAGGCCCCACTCTAACCAACTGAGCTAATCGGCTAGCCCAGTAGCACACTTCTAAAGCAGGTATTATTAAATATGTAGAATAAAATAAGAAGGAAACTGAAGATCAGTATAGCATGAAAAGGCACTCAAGGAACACATGGACCAAATGCAACGTGTCAAGCCTGTTTGGGATCACACTCAAACAAACCAGCTATAAAAAGACATTTTTGTGACAATCAGGGGAATTAAAAAATGGACGAGGGATTACATGATATTATAGAATTACTGCTAATTTTGTTTGATGTGATAGTGGCCTTGTAGTTACACAAAAAATTAAAATAAAAATGTTCTTACCTGTTAGAAATAAATACTGAGGTATTCACTGGTGAAATAATATGATGTCTGAGATGTGCTTTAAAATACTCTGGCAACACTGCGCCAGCGCCTCTGGGCCCACCCTGGGACCTGGGGCATGGAGAAAGGGACTGGATCCCCCTCCCACCACCAGGCACACTGCGCCAGTGCCTGGGGGCCTGTCCGTGGACCCAAGGCTTGGAGAAGGGGACTAGAACCCTCTCCCACAACCAGGTACCCCGCGCCAGTGCCTTGGAGCCCACCCGGGGACCTGGGGTATGGAGCCAGGGAACAGACCCCCCCCCCCACAACCAGTCACACCTCGCCAGCACCTTGGGGCCCGCCTGGAGATTTGGGACATGGACAAGGGGACCAGACCCCCTCCCACAAACAGGCACACCATGCCAGCACCTCAGGACCCACTCAGGGACCAGGGGATGGGACCGGGGAATGGAACCAGAGATCGGAAACTCTCCGCAACCAGGCACACTGCCAGCACCACAGAACAGGCCAAAAACATCTCCTCCATATGGGTGGCCCACCACAGCCACCACAATAACCATGGCTGCCGTGAAGGTGGCTAGATGCCACAACCACCGCACAGATGGTCTGCCAGCCACTGGAGTGAGTTGACACAAGGAGAGTCACCAGCAGAGATAAAGAAAGGAGGAGTATGTCTGTCTCCACAGAGCCCCTTTCATAGTGACAAAAGAGACATCTGCTCTATGATAGTATTGGAGGACCTGATCATGCCTCTCAGCACTGGACAGATTATTTGGGCAGCAAATCAACAGAGTAACCATGATTCTTTCAGAGGGAGAGAAGAAATCTTGGATGATTAGAGGAGTGAGAAGAAAGGGAGATGGGGATGGGGAAGGATTGGTCAAGGGGCATAAAGAATAATTATGATTTGTAACAATATATATGCTCATAATATTGATTTGATCAACATACCTCAACGTTGAACCCCCAAAATATGTATAATCAATTTTGATTCAATAAAAATTTTAAAAATAAATAAATAAATAAATAAATAAAATAAAATAAAATAAAATACTCTGGCAAAAATCTGGCTGGTTAGCTCACTTGGTCAGAGCTGGTGCTGATAACACCAAGGTCAAGTGTTTGGATCCCCTTCCTCACCAGCTGCCAAAATATATGTATATATATATATATTCTGGCAAAAAAAGAAAAGTAAAGGGGGCAGTAAACAGATAAAATAATATTGCAAAATATTGAAACTGGGCCATGGGTCCATGAGAGTTCATCGTACCATCTCTGCACTTTTGTGTAGCTTTAAATTTTTTCCACAATAAAACAAAATTTAACAAGGTGGGAGAATGCTGGGTAGATGCCCAAAAGAATTGAATGTTCAAACAGGTATTCAAACAGATACTTGTAGACTAATGTCCACAGCAGCATTATTCACAACAGCAAAAAGGTGGAAACAACCCAAATGTCCATCAATGGATGAATGTATAAGCAACACATGTCTATCCATACAATGGAATATGATTTGGCAATAAAAAGAAATGAAGTACTGATACATGTTAAAACATGGACAAACCTTGAAAACAGTATGCTAAGTGAAAGAAGCCAGACACAAAAGGCCACATATTGTATGATTTCATTCGTATAAAACATCCAGATTTGGCAAATGCATAGAGACAGAAAGTAGATTAGTTGATGCCAGGGGATGGAGGGGAGGGGAACGTGGGGAGTGACTGCGTCATAGGATCAAGGTTTCTTTTTGGAGGGGTGAAAAGTTCTGGAACTAGAAAGTGATGATAGTTGCACAATGTACTAAATGTCACTGAATTAATTGTACACTCTAAGATGGTTAAAATAAGTTTGATTTTATGTGTATTTCACCACAATAAAAAAAAATGGCAGGGGGGAGATGCACAAAAGGCAAGTGTGCACCTTCCTCTTTCTTCCTGCTTTGAACATAGCTCTGTGCCTGGAGCTGCAATGGACATCTTGCCACCATGAAGTCAAAACCAAGCAGATGAAAATCCAAGTAGAGAAAGTGAAAAGACAGAAAAATTCTGAAACCTTGACTACACCGCTGAGCTGACTACCAACCTTGAGACTTCTTGACAATAAATGAATGTCCTTAAAGTTATAAAATAAAAATTAAAAAAAATAAGTGGGAAGAGCCTCCTTGTCACAAGGTGCTGCAGAGTGCGGTCGCTGAGGGGTGGGCTAAGGGAGGAGGAGGACTCGGCCTTTTTCTTGGGTGGAGGAAAGAGAGGAAGAGCAGGGAGACATAAGAGGCAGTTCTCTGAGTCAGGAAGGAAGACGGCAGTTGCCAAAGAGGCAATGAAGGCAAAATCTCTCATTTTACACGAGACCTTGGCCATACTGTCCCCATGTACCCAATCTCATTCTGGGGTTACCTTGATCTCCCGCCCTCTTCCTTTCCCTTTCCTCCTCCCTCCACCAGATCTTCACCCAGAAAGAGTGAGGTCGCTTGTCCGAGGTCTCACCGCCAGCAAGTAGTGAAGCCGTGACGGGTCATAGACAAAACGAGAAGGGTCCGAAGAGAGACAGAATTTGAGGAGAGAGAAGACGTATTTTTCCCTCTTCCTTCTTTGTTTGCAAAGTGTCATGTCACCAAGCCAAAGAGGTGATTCGTTTCACTATACGAAATCCCCACGACCAGAAGTGACTCCCGGTGACCTGCGGAGATCCGGGGATACCCACTGGGGTCCAGCTGTGATTCCTGGTCTTCAACAGTGATCCGAGGTGAACTGAGAAGGTGCAGTCCTCAGACTTGGCCACATGTTGTCGCTGTTGGAAAAGAATTCACTGTGTCGCCTCCTTCAGCCTGAGTGATGTACTTGCTGAATTTTCTTTTCTTGTGTGAATTCTCAGTTAAGCGCAAATAGAATCACGGCACTTTCGTGCATACACTGAAATTAAAACAAAAGGGTGTGGTAGGTACTCACAGTGCTCACTAATTTCTCCAGTTCTCTCCTCCCTGAGCACAGGAAGACTAAGTCTCCGCCTGTGTTCTGCTGGTGGGCGGGGCCATAACTGGTTCTGGCCAATGGCATGTGACTAGTGAGGTGCGTCACTTCCTGTCTAATGCCTTAATAGGTAGTGCGTGATTCTCCATGCTCTCCCTGCCGTGCAGAGTGGAGATACCGTGGGCCCAGGCGCAGTAACAGGAGAAGGGATCTTCTATCAGTTAGACCTGCACTGTCCAATAAGATAGCCACGAGCACACATTACATGCATTGGGATGTAAACTTAATCATTCAGTTCCTCAGTCACACCACATCTCAAGTGCTCAAAAGAGACATGAGGCCCATGGCTATGGTTTTGGACAGGGCAGATACAGAAAAATTCCATCCTGACAGAAAGTTGTGCTGAACAGCATTGCTCTAGATCACTGACTGGGTGCACAGAGGACTGTTGCCCTGGAGAGGACTTTGCATGTGTTGTGTTAATCCACTGGGTTTGGGTTTGGTTTTGTTAGCTGGGTTATGCTTTAGTGGGAATTTGCCCTGCCAGATTTCTATCTTTAACAAAGAACTTAAGTGTCTTGTGGCTCTTAAATTATCAACGGAGGGCTGACCGGCTAGCTCAGTTGGTTAGAGTATGGTGTTGTAACACAGGTCAAGAGTTCGGATCCCCATACTGGCCAGCCAATTATCAACTGGTGCAGCAATGTGGCTTGGCTAACAAATGGAGAGTTGAGAGCAGAGGATGATACCATCCTGACCCCAACATGATCCGAGCTAGGAAAATGGGGTTATGGTCAACCTCCATTGGGCTTCAGTTGCTTACATGCCACACTTTGTGATCTGTCTCTACCTGGCTTAGAACTATCCATTAAAGAATTATCATACTAAGAAACGTAGGGTTGGCCAGTTAGCTCTGTTGGTTAGAGTGATGTTATAAGACCAAGATCAAGGGTTCATATCCGGGTATGGCCAGCCACAAAGAAAAAAAAAAGTCAGCAAAATCATTAGAAATGAAGACATGTACGGGCTTTGCTTCTTGCTGCTATTGTTATTGGTTATCTTGTAGCTTTTTCCAGATGTCACTGGGCATAGATCCGTGGAACATAGGCAGCAGTCTCATAGTCCTCAGCATATGGTTTGGGGGAGGAACTGTTTTAGTTTTGTACTCCTAGAATGAGTGGGTTAAGGTTTGAGAGTTAATCGGGTTAAAATTGTATTTGATTGAGGTAAGTGTGTACTTTGTAGCTATCAATAATTACAAAAACATTAACAGTTTCTCAATTCTGAAGATACTAAAACATCCAATGGTCTTCATGTGACCTTCTCCCATGGAGATCATAAAATATTGCTGTTGACCCAGCAGTTCCACTCCTAGGTATATGCCCAAAAGAACTGAAAACAAAACTTTATACACCACGTTCATAGAAGCACTGTTCAAATAGCTGAAAGGTGGAAACAGGGGACTGGCTGGTTAGCTCAGGTGGTTAGAGCACGATGCTGATAACACCAAGGTGCAGGGTTAAATCCCTGTACACACCAGCCCCCCCCCCAAAAAAAAAAAGTGTAAACAATCTAAATTTCCATCAAGTGATAAGTGGATAAACAAAAGGTGTTACAGCCATCCAATGGAATATTTAGCCCTAAATAGTTATGAAATACTGACACGTTACCGCTAAGTGAAAAAAGGCAAACACAAAGACACATATCTATGATTCCATTTATATGAAATGTCCAGAATAGACAAATCCACAGAGATAGAAAGTAGACTAGTGGTTGCTTAGGACTGGGGGGCTGGGAGGTGTTAAAGGCTATGAAAGTTTCTTTGCAGTGTCAAAAATGTTCTAAAATTGATTGTGGTGATGGTTGCATATATCTGTGATATACTAAAAGTCACTGAATTGTGCACTTTAATGAGTGGATGGTATGGTGTGTGAACTGTATCTCAATAAAGCTACTTTTAAAAGAAAAAATTATAGCCAAGGCTGTGACTTTTCCTTGTTCTCAGGCATATTTCTTCTCATCCTGATCACCTGACCAGTTTCTTCCAGACATGGTTTGATAGATGTTTCCAACTTAGAAACCTCAGAGACTAAAACTTTTGCATCCAGATCCCTCACTGCACTATCTGATTAATTTCCTCACCTCGCTAGGCCACCCAAAGGCTTGGCTCAGTCAGAGAGGAGAATCTGAGCACAATCAGGCATGACTGATTTACCAAAATATTTTCTAGGGTTTTTCTAACAAGATTGTTAGAGCTTCCAATTTGTCAGCCCACAACAGGATGAGAGCTGTCAAACAAAAACAGTAACACTTCTTCTGCCTTGGGGGCCTTTTATAATTATGCTGGTGGACTTTATACAGATGAAATTTGTTCATATGTGGCAGTGATCTGAATCAACTTTTTCAGGATACGTAGATGGTAGATGTTAGTTAATACAGTGGCCCTCAGTGAAAGGACATTTGAAAGAAACTATTTCTAATTTAGAAATACGTTCATTTATTAATATCCATGATGGAGTTTGGATGTGTTGTCCCCTCCGAAACTCATGTGGAAATTTGATCCCCAATGTGGCAGTGTTGGAAGCTGTTTGAGTCATGGGGGTGGATCCCTCATGAATGGATGAGGGATTAATGGATTAATGGGTTAATCTCCTCTCCCTAGGGGAAGGGAGATTAATGAGTGAGTTCTCACTCTGTTAGCTTCTGCGAGAGCTGGTTTTTTATAGGACCCTGGCACCTCTCTCTGCTCTCTCTTGCTTCCTTTCGCCATGTGATCTGCTTGTACCTGCTGGCTGCCTGCCACTTTCCACCATGAGTAGAAGCAGCCTGAGGCCCATGCCAGATGCAGCTGTCCCAGAATCATAAACCAAATAAACCTCTGTTCTTTATAAATTACCCAGTTCCAGGTATTTCTGTTATCGCAACACAAAACAGACAAACAATCCATCAGGACATATGCTTTATAAAATGGATTTTAAAGGAAGTTTTTTAAACCTCAATGATTTACCCACACCTTCATGGACCACGTCATCCAGAATCAGCTGAGGTAGTGAAATATCAAAATGGACTTCTTAAAAAATAAACTGGCTGAAGTTTGTTTGTACAGAAGCAAGACAAAAGTGGCCAGACTTCCATAGCTCTCACAATCTTGCCACGTGAAATATTAGTAAGTGGACTTGTAAGACTTCTAGCCACTTCCCACATGTGGAATATCGATGTGGCAGCTGGTACTGCATTAGATGATAATGATGCAGTAATGGAGGGTGTCGAAGCACTCCACCCTCGGCTCCATCATAGCAGCTGACCCTGAACGCTGACACAATGGTGTAACAGCTGACAGCCGGGTGCTCAGAAGACAGTCCCTGCGTCTTGATGGAAGAGGCTAATCAAACCCAACCAATTCCTAATCTACCTGTTGTATTAGTCCATTTCTGTTGCTTATAACACAATACCTGGAACTGAGTGATTTGTAAGAAAATGAAATTTATTGCTTACAGTTCTGGAGCCTGGGAAGTCCAAAGTCCAGGAAACACATTTGGTAAAGGCCTTGGTGGTGGTGACAGTGATCCAGGAGTCTCACATAGCAGAAAATGGCAGAGCAGAGAGAACTCCTGGTACACTCTCCTTTTTAAAGCCCTGAGAAATAAGTCCATGGCCACCATTTTTAATCCATTCATTAGGCATGGTTCTCAGAATCTAATCACCTCTTCAAGGCCTCACGTTCCAATTACCATAACAGGATTTCCCACCCTCAACAGTTACAGTGGGAACCAAGCTTCTAATATATGAACTTTGGGGAACACAATTCAATCAACCCACAGCAGCTGTCAAGTGCTAAGTTCTTTGTCTGGAATACATGACTCCATTATAAGACACCAGTCTCCTGTTGCATCTGTCAGCTTTTCTGCTGTGTAACAAATCACCCAAAACCCAATGGCTTACAACAATGTATAATTATAGCTCATGTGTCTGAGGGTTGGCTGGGGACCGTTTTGATCTAGGACATTCTTAGCTGGGCTAAGCTGGATTTGTTCATGTGTTTGTTCATGTGCCATGGGTTGGCTCAGGGGAGGGCGGCTCTGCTCTAGGCTGGGCTTCATTAAGGTTATCTTGCTGGGGCAACTCTGCTCCACGTGTCTCTCATCCTCCTGTGGGACCAGCAGGCTAGTCCAAGTGTGGCCTTCTCATGGTAACAGCAGGGACACACAAAAGCAAGCAGAAACACAAAGCCTCTTGAGGCTCAGAACTGGCACACTGCTACTTCTGCCTCACTGGACTAGCCATAGCCAGTCACATGGTCAAACCCAAAATTAAGAGGCAAGGAAGGATAATCCACCTGTAGTGGGAGGGCTATAAAGGAGGAAAGCACAGATACCAGAAGCATGAAATATGGGGGCCCAAAACACAATCTACCAAACCACCCATCTAGCACCTTCTTCCAATTAGCCTGTTTTTCTCCTAAATAAAGGAATCAAGGACTCACTTCCAACTGGAGGACTATACCAGTGATAGTTACAGGAAGCTTCTGATGGTATCTGAGACACCTTAACCTTGGGTGGCTGACCACCAAAAATTCAACCAAGTTACAATTACTATAACTCTGTATGTATTAATAATCTTAATATTAATAATACTGTAACATATAGCCAATGGGATAACCTTCTGGAACAACCTACAGACCTGTTAGAAATAAGGTAACCAGAGAAATTCAAGAAAATCTTTGACAGTACAAGACTTGGCTGGCCTGTTTGCCAGTAAGGAGTTCCTGCTTCTGACTGTACCTGTTTGCCCCTAAAGAGGCAAATTGGGTTTATAATTTGCTACTCAACGTGGAGGTCTAGCCAAGTTCTCCTCAGAACTGAGTCCACAGACTGCCAAAACCCAGCAGGTGATTGAATGAATGGTCCCAATTCTTGACGCCACCATTTCTACACGCTTTACCATGATTTTGCCATACCTCCCACCAAAAAGAGGGAGTATATTAGTATATTGCACTACCCCTTGATTTTGGGTTCAGTCATGACTAGCTTTAACTGATGGAATGTCAGCAGAAGCGATGTGCACGTAGGTCTGCAAAGCTCTACTGTGCCTCTTTTATCACTGTGAGAAGAACACACCCAACCAGAAGGCATTGTCTAGGGAGCTGTATGGCTTTTACTGATGCTAACTCAGCACCAGTTTTGCCATACATTGTTGGTGGAAGGAATCGTAAGCCCCCTGGATTCAGGGAGAGGGACATAGACCCCAGCCCTCAATGAGACTAGTGTTGTTATGGGATGGAGTACCCTGCAAAATTCATGTTGAAACCCTAATCCCTAGTACATCAGAATGTGACTCTACTTGGAGTCTTCAAAGAGGTGATTAAGTTTTTGAGATCATTAGGCTGGTCTCTAATCCAATATGACTGGTGTCCTTATAAGAACTGGCGGGCTGTCCAGTTAGCTCATTTGAGAGAGCGTCATAACACCAAGGTCAAAGTTTTTGGATCCCTGTATCAGCCAGTCGCCAAAAAAAAAAAAAAACTTGAAATTTGGGGGCTGGCTGGTTAACTCAGTTGTTTACAGTGTTACATCAAAGTTAAGGGTTTGGATTCCTGTACTGGCCAGCCACCCCACCCCACCCCCAAAAAAAGACAAGAATTGGAAATTTGGACAGAGACACCAGGTATGTGCAGGCAGAGGAAAGACCATGTGAGGACATAGCAAGGAGACAGCCATCTGCTAGCCAAGGAGAGAGGCCTCAGAGAAACCAAACCTGCCAGCATACTGATCTTGGACTGTGGCCTCCAGAACTGAGACAACACATTTCTGTTGTTTAAGCATCCCAGTCTGTGGTATTGTGTTATGGCAGCCCTAGCAGACCAGTAACTAGAGTCCAAAGAATTTGCAGCCACGGCAAGATTCTTATTTAAACAAAGGATCTGGGAGTCTCGGTTTGTTTAAATTAATGTCATCGTTGCACCTGCTTACCCCTTTGCATAATCTCAGAGTTGCCCTAAAGTGCTCACTTACTGGCATAGGGCCTAGCACACTGTGGGCACTCAACGCACACACAGTCATGAGTTTCTGGGACTGGGGACTGAAGGCAGGAGGCTCCAGGGGTAAAACAGGACACATTTCAGCACAAGCACATTCAGTTAAACTCATCCAATGTTTATTGAATAGTGAACCATTGTGAACACTGCCACAATCTGACACATCCTTCCCGATCCCTCTCTTGGCTTCCCCTTGAGAAGGAATCTTGGGGCAGGACCTCCCCCAAACTCCGGAGGGTAGACAGCAAGATGCAAGGAGAGATGGTGACAAGTGTGGGACAGGAAGGGTGGGCAGGGCATTGTGCAAGGGTAGATTCAGAGGAAGACACACACGCACTCCCACACAGAGGCAAAGACCAGGGGCGTCAACCTCTGCCCCCACCTGGCAGCCACAAGAACATCAGGGAAAGACCAGGTGTCCACAAGACATTTCAGTCCTTCCTGTCATGAAGCGTCAGCCAAGAGGGGCTAGGTCAAGGTCCCTGGGCTGTGGAGAGAAAAGGTAACAAAAACAGGATCAGCATGCAGGGACAGAGGCCAGGTTGGGGGTCCATGTGATGAGGAGATGGATGGAAATACAGGCCAAGAGAGAAACTGAGACACAGGAAAATCAGAAGCCCTTCGAGGGAAAGAAATTACACCCAACAAAGGGCCGGCCCGTGGCTCACTCAGGAGAGTGCGGTGCTGATAACACCAAGGCCCCAGGTTCGGATCCCTATATAGGGATGGCCGGTTAGCTCACTGGGAGAGCGTGGTGCTGACAACACCAAGTCAAGGGTTAAGATCCCCTTACCGGTCATCTTTTTAAAAAAAAAAAGAAAAGAAAAGAAATTATACCCAACAAAGCCAGCTGGGCTAAGACCTAGTTCTCAGTTGAGTTTGTAGCAAGGAATTTTGGTGAAGAAATGAGGCAGTCACGGAAGCACTGATAGGCAGCCACCTGCAGACCTTCCAGAAAACCTGCTGTGTACGTCCCACTGAGACACTTGGCTTCCAGAGAATCCATCAACAACTGGCATTATTTTCTTTGATACCCCAGTTGGCCCAAGCTCAGTGTCCCACACAGACCTCTTCAACTGATTGGTTTATCTACTGTGCAGGAGGGGAGTCACCTTGACCAAACAAAGGTCTGGCCCTTGCCCAACTCCTGGAAGGTAACATCTAAGCCCTTGGAATATCCTGCCTAATAAGAGTATCTTGCTTTACCTGGGCCATGCCAGTAGCCTAGATTAACAATGTGGTTTGTGTTGGGGGCATTGGGTCACATGGTATCAGCTTGACCTCTGGAGGGGCTGGAGACTAAGGTCAGCCACACAGGCAATCAGTCACGTCTACGTGACCAACCCCCAATAAAAACCTGAACAAGGCTGGGGTGGGCTTTTCCAGTCGGCAACATTGTTGCATATTGTCACACATCATTGCTGGCAGAATTAAGAGTTGTCTGCACAATTCCCTAGGACAGGACAACTGGAAGCTCCCAGCTGGTCTCTCCTAGACTCTGCCCCACATGCCTCTTCCCTTCACTGATCTTAATCTGTATCCTTTCAACTAATAAACTGTAACTGTGAGTACAGCAGGTCTGCTGAGTTCTCAGAGTTGTCCTACTGAACCGCTGAACCTGAGGGTGGTCTTAGGGACATCCTGAAACTGTACCCTCAAAACACACAAACAAGAACCTCTCCTCCCACACTGTCTGCAGTTTTCTTCCCCTCTCTCCTTTCTCTTATATCATCGCCTGATTGACCTCTCTGGAATCCAAGTAAACTTTGGGGTGAATTAAGTAGATGACATGCAACTTTGGAATTATGCAATTTTTTTTCTTTGGGGGAGATTCACTTCATTTCAGATCTGCACATGAGGCAAGACGTTATTTGTATTTTCATATTTCATTACTTTAAATGCCATGTCCAAATTCACATTGAACGTGACCTCATTCTACTCAGGTAAAGAATTCTAGGAAATTGGAGCATGAGGGTAAAGCATTTGAGGCTAGTCTTCCGGCAAAAAGCACACTGGGAACAGGTACTGGGATGGGACACTCAGTTATAGATTACCATGAAATGGGGACTGGTACTGAAGTTTAGAGAGTGGTAGTAAGTGGTTTTAGGCTCTGGCGTGTCAGACACCAGAACTTAGTTCTAGACTGGGTTAGAACTGGTGCCCAGTTCTAAAGTAGGTTAGGTTTGGAGCTCATCTGGAAAACATTATACATATGGCCTGAAAACTGAAAATAAGGTTCAGAGGGTAGTAGAAAGCAGTTCCATGTTCCAGAGGGTTAACACAGAAATTGCTACTTGTTCTGGAATATACTATTTTGAAAACTAGTACTTGACTCGGAGCACATTAGGAACTAGTAGTCAGATCTAGGAACTAGTAGTCAATTCCAGTGCTTAGGAATTGCAGTGCAATTCACACTTCTCAAGTGCTGCGTTGGGAAGGGGTGCCAAGGTTTACAGTGTGTTGGGAGCTAGTATTGCATTTGATTCTAGACTGTATTAGGGGAGCTAGAAGTTAGTTCTAAGGTCGTTTTGGAGCAGGTGATCCCTTGTAGAGTTAGCTTTTGTTTCTAGAGCATTCTTGGACAATTCTAAAGAGGGTGTTTCTGGAGTTGGGGTCAACTCTTGAATGCTCCTAGAACCAGATCTCAGGTTCAGAGACTGATAATTAGTGATGTAGTTGAAAGTGTTCAGCATGGGAACTCTGTCTCAAAACATGCTGGGAATTTGCACTGACACTTACACAGCCCAGTGGGTTGGAAACTGTTTCCTGGCAATGAAACAAAAACCCAAAGTTCCAGATTCTGAGTTGATGGGTCTCTTAGCACCTTTCATTCCCAAACCAGGAGACCCATTTTAGGGCAGCCTTATGACCCCACCCTGTACCACCCCAGGTCTAATTTCCATCCTCCCGCTCTAGAGACACACCTGGCATATCCCCATCTCCCAGATTCTCCACCCTAGGATGGGGAGTTAGTGCATGGGGTAGGGGGAAGATCTAAAGGGTGGATCCCCACTTCAGTCAGTTCCCCTCACCTCTGCCTTCACGGCACATTAGCCCTGAGCCAAGGCAGCTTTGATGGCGGCCACCAGCTTCAGAAACTTGCTCTCTGTGTCCACATAGCCATCACCTCTCTGAGGAGGGGAAGAAAAGGGAAGGAGTAAGCTGGGACCAAGACAGCAACCTCAGCCCCAATCCCATGCTAGCTCAAAAATGAGAAAGGACAGACGGACAGACAGACGTACCTTCTTGGAGTGAACCAACTTCCCTGCTACCATCACTTCAAAGAACCCGGTGGCCTGGGGAGTCCCCTCGCCGCACTGAGAGGGGGAGATGTTGGAGAGGCTGAGATACCCTCCTTTTCCAAGGGAACGGACAACATGGGCGAAGGGGGTAGGGGTAAACCTAACCCACCCCCACTGCCGTCCAGGCCTGAGGGACAAACTGACAATGTGTGATTTCTCTTCCCCACCCCCAAGACTCACAATATCCAAGCATCCGGGGAACTCATCTTCTAACTTCTTCTTGAGCTGAAGATACTGAAAATAGGGTGGGACGTCACAGCAGGGATCACGCTACACCTCCCCCACCTTCCAGGGATGCCTCGTGGTAGGCCACTCTGCTTACCTTGGACTTGTAGCCTCAAGCGCCACTGGTAGGAGAGAGTCCAGAGAGTGGACAGGTGGGCATCCAGGGAGAGGAGAGGCAGGCAGCAGAGGGGAGAAGTGAAGGAGGGGCAGGAAAAGATAAAGAAAAACACAAGTAACAGAACAGACGAGGCAACAGATATCCTCAAGAGAAAAGAAACACACACATCAGACACAGAGGTGGGAGGAGGTGGGGCACAGAAAAGAGGTAGACACCACACAGAGATATACAAAGAAAACCCAATGCGAGCAAGAGAGAGAAAAGGTAGAGAAGGGAGAGGTAGAAAAAGCGGAGGATGAGGAGCCCACAAGTATGAGACAGAGAAGGCAACAACAGGGAGGGGAACCAAAAGAACTGGATTAGGATAAGAACTGCATGAATAATATCCCTACCCACAGCACTTGGAGGGTCTAAGGAAAACCCTGCTTTCCTGGATTCGGAACCCCTTTCCCAGTCCCCTGGATGAAATACAAGCTTCCCCAACGCCCACAGTAGGCTATTCTGGGACTGGAATCTGGTGCAGAAGCCTCGTGAGCGCCTGAAAATGTCACTCCAACCTCTGCATTGTCGAGTAAGCAGACGTTTCTAAAGCCGGGATGGATCAGCGCCCGGTTGGGCATTACACAGACAGTGGGGCCAGAGGCCGGGTTCTAGTAACCTCCATAACCTGCAGTCTGCACCTCATGCTGCTGACCTGCCGTGCCCCACTCCCACCCAGCCTGTTTCATCATCTGTAAGATGGAGCTAAAATTCCCCTCCCTCAAAGGGTTCCTGGGAGGGGAAATTCACTGAACACGTATTTATCAAGGGCCTAGGTTTCTTGGAGGATAAAGCAGTTAACAAAACCGAGGAAATCTCCTGCCTTCCTAAGACTTTCCCTCTAGCGGGAGAATTAGATCAAACGTGTTTAGCGACGACATGCAGCACTCCACCGAGAGTAACTATTAATAACACCCTACCTCTCACTACAGATGGGGAAACTGAGGCCAGAAAAGAGGTAGGGTTAGTGACCAAGGGCACTCGGTGGGCAGAGGCCGGGAATGTATTCATTCAAGTCCTTTCCTTTCCAAACACTGGCAGGAACATCCTCGAACCTTCTCGACTCTAGGCGTCCCCACCCAGTGACTGTTCAGGATACTGGGGGAGGGGAAATCTAAGGGGGGACGCAGGCTTAGGTCCCATTACAAAAACTGACCTCCACCCCTTCATCAAAATGAACCCGAGTCGGGTGTTTAAAACGGGACACACACACGTGTCACTTCCACCTTTCATAAGCTGAGATGTCCGGCCTGTCACAACCCGGGAACGGGGACTAATGCCTTGTGCTGCTGGCCCGTCCTCGCGCCCACTCCACCCCATCCTGTCACACGGGAATCCCTCTTCGCAGAGGGTCCGCCAGCGGCCTCCCCCGACGCTCCCAGCCCCGGCTCGGGCCGGACGGAGGATGGGGCGTGAGCGGGGCTCAGGGAGGGGACCTCTGGCCGCCGCGCTTACCAATAAACGACTCGGACGGCGAGCCCCATGACTCGCGACCGCAACATCCGCGGGAGAGCGGACGCCACACCCGGACGGCTGCGCACGCGGACGCGGACGCCTTAGGTCTGCGCTGCGACGTCCGCACGTCCGCAGAGGCGGTTACTCCGCGTTCCATGGCGCGCACCAACGCCGGGGGAGCGCAGGGTGGAGCGGCACCACGGCAGGGCTAGGGGCCCCGACCGCCATCCCGAAGTCCCCACGCCGAAGCCTCCGTCCTGTCCCCCTGTCGGGCTAGACAGCGTCTCGGTCGAGGGAGTCTCCGGGACGAGCCCTGCACGTTCCCTCCCATGTTCCCCCCACCGGGCTGGAATGGTGCAGCCCCACGGGGGCGGTTCAGGACCAACCGCCCGGGACGGGACGGAAACGGAGTTGGCCGCAAGGGTGGGCTGGGAGGCGCGCCGCGCAGGGAATTGGTGGGAACGGTTCTCGGGCCCTTCTCCTCCCGGAAGAGGGCGGGAAGGGCGAGTCCAGAAGGGTTAGGGGTGGACGCTGGGGCTTAGACGCGGAAGCTGAGGCTTCCGGTGAGCGCTCAGGGGGGGACCCCAACTGCCGAGCAGCGGGGCCGGGCGCCGCCTGCTCCCCGTGCAGCCCCTCTGTCTGTGTCTTCCTGCCGAATCCAATCGGAAGGATTCATGGAAAGTGCAACTGAATGGAAGGGTTGGGGCGCGGATGCCTCTCTCTGAGCCTCAGTTTCTCCGTCTGAGAGACAAGCGTAATGGCCTGCGGGGAATGTTCATTCATTTAACAAATATGTACAGCGTACCTACATGCAGCCCTAGCTGCCAGGGACATGGCGATGAATAAATAGACAAAGTCCTTTCCCTCATGGGAGTAATTTGGGAAGTGAGGATGAAGGGCGTGAAGCAACGTGAAAATAGTACTTCCCTGCTGGGGTTGATGTGAACGTTGAATGAGGTCACACACATGGAAAGAACTAGAACAGCGTCTGGCACATGGGGATCGGTCAATAATGTTGAACTCTACCCAGGGTCTTGCTGCCCCCAGCTTCTATCTCCAGCCTCCGTGGTCCTCGCCTGTCAGAACCCTGACCAAGGTCAAGTGCCACTCCAACTCCTTCTCTGGCTGCGTGACCTCTGATCCAGGTTGTCTTGGAAAGATTAATGAGCGAATTATGTTGAGCACCTAACACAGGGCTGGGAGAAGAGTGAACCTCCCATAAATGTAGGTTTCTTTCTGTGGCTCCCAGGGCCTTCAGAACAGAAGCCCAAACCTTAGCATGACCTGCCCCTGCCTGGTCCCTTGGCTTTCCTCTTGTCTCTTCTCTCGATGCCCCAGCCACATGGAACCACTACATTTTCATGACAGACGTCACCCACTTTCCTGCCCCTGGGCCTTTGCACATGCTGTTTCTACCCTCTGCTGCTGCCTGACTCCTGCCCATACTCCAAGAATCAGCTCTGATGTAAGCAAAACTTTGTGCTTCAGTGGAAGACTATGCTTTGTCCATGGCACATCTCTTATTCATGTGCTAGGGCTGTCCTCACTAATTACCACAAACAGTGGCTTAAACTACTGGAATTTATTGTTTCAGAGTTCTGGAGGCCAGAAGTCTGAAATCAAGGTGTCAGCAGGATTGGTTCCTTCTGAAGTCTGGGAGGGAGAATCTGTTCCAGCCTCTCACCTAGTCTCTGGGGGTTCGCTGGCAGTCTTTGGCGTTCCTTGTCTTGTAGAAGCATCACCTGGATCTCTGCCTTCATCGTCATATGGTGTTCTCGGTGTATGTGTGTGTCTGTGTCTGTGTCTAAATTTCCCCATTTTATAAGTCATGTTGGATTAGTGGCCCACCCTGTACCAGTATAACCTCATCTTAACTAATTACAGCTGCAACAACCCTATTTCCACATAAAGTCACATTCTGAGGTTTGAGGGGTTAGGATGCCAACATATGAGTTTTGGATGGAGCACAATTCAACTCAACAATGCTGACCAGAGTTATCTGATTTAATACCAAAGTTGAAGGTTTGGATCCCTTTACAAGCCAGCTGCCTATATATAAATATATATATTCTATGGGATTTATTTTATAACTCTGTAAATTGTAGATAAGCTATCGCAGTGCAAAATCACTCTTCTCTACAAGCGTGCTAATAAATTCTGTGGTGGAGGGACAACCCTCACACCTCAAATGTTTTGCCTCCATTTGCACATTCATTTCAATATTCCTGATCTATTAATGTGTTCTTTGATTCTCCTTTGAACTAGTAACACCTCACGGTTCCCTCCTTAATGAGTTTAGTCAGATCTTTCACACGTGTTCACTTTTAGATCTGTAGGAGAGTCATGATTTTCCCTTTTTTTCTTGAATTATCTTTTAACAGTACTATATTCAAGGAAGCCCTCTCTGAGCCCCTTGGGCTGGTTCAGGGCCGCCTATGGGCTCCTCCATCGCTGCCCCAACCACTCTGGTTGTCATGGGTCAAGTGCCCCACTGATGTTCCCAGCACACCCCGCAAGCGGCCAGGCTCAGGGCTGAAGCTCAGAGGATGCTTTGTTGACCAGGCTCAGGGCTGAGAACTTCCCAGGGACCTGAAGAGAGAAGGGACACCCCCTCCTCTTTTGCCACTGAGAACAAAGAGGTCTCTGTTGCCCAGACGTTAGGGAGGCTGGAGGAATTAGTAATGATTTTTAGGCTTGGAAGCCAGGTCGCCTGCGTGTGCTCTCACTCTTGCTCTCGTAGTTATACACACACTTACCAACAGTAACACACAAGCACTCACCCCCATGCAGTTAAACATCCAGACAAAACCAACCCAGCCAAAGACACAACAATACATCAACACACACCTTTATTCAGCCACTCAACAACACAAAAGCACTCCAAGCTTTGACAACAGCCCAGTCCATACCCAGCCGGTGTCACAATACACATCTAAATGCACAACGCAAAATGGAAGACACCTCCACCCCGCCACATGGTGGGACACACATCTGTATCCCAGACACACGATAACACAACACACACATATACAGTCAGGGGCACAAAAGTGCACCCAGGATCCAGCTCACATACCAAGCACACACTGCCGAATTTGGACACACAACAGCACAGCAGTACACAGAGACATGATCACTAATAATGCCTACTTACACACAGCAACACACAACTCCATCTGCCCTGCAGAGAGACAGCTGCACAATAACACAATAACACAATAGCACACTCCATCATCCAGCAAGGGAAAAAACACACATGAGACTATAGAACACACGTTGCTACACTTGGTGGCAGCCATTGACATACAATGGCACAGCTACATACACACACACACACTCCACACACATTAACAATTAACAATAACCCAGCCACACTCCCAGACAAACTCTCACTCAGATACATTTGGACGTGAACACTATAGCAAACACATACAGACCCAGGCAACACCACAGGGACACACCCAACAGAGATACTGTAGTCCAGTTACACAACACACAGAATCTGCCACTCACAGCTGCACAGTGGCCCTCGCCTAGGCCTGGGGACATGCAGTAAACAGACAAAGTCCCTGCTTCCTGGGACTCACCTTCTGGTTGAGGAAATGGACCTGGGCAAACATAAATATGTATTCTGTGAGGTCATCCTGAGAGCTGGAGAGAAAGGTAGTGCCAGGGGCAGGGAACAGGGAGGGGGAGTTTTGTAAATAAATCAGGGAAGGCAGCTGATGTTATTGATAAGGGCAACCCGCTGTTGTCAATAGCACCGACTTCTGGCCCTAAGAGACAGGAACTCTTTACAGATAGGCAGACTGAGGCACTTGCCTGAGGGTACACAGAGCATGGATTTGAACCCGACTGTCTGGCATTGGAGCCTATGCTCTGATCCACCTTCCTGTGGGCAAGATGCAGAAAGGTGGAGGCAGGTGGAGTGGGGCTTGGGGGGTGTGAGGGACCCCAAATGTTCCAAGGGGTGAAGGAGGCCTAGACTTCCAAGAGGCCAGGAAGCCCAGCCTCTGCTTCATACCTGCCGCAGGAAAGATGTTGCTGTGATCTGTGCCCACCTGGTGCCCCTGCAGAGCAACGGGCAAACCCCTTCATGTATTTCGATGTCTTCAACACCTGGGTGCAGGTGAGGTTGGCGGTGGAGCCCCTTCTGTCCATCTGTCTGTTTCTCTGTAGAAGTGTCTCATTGTGATTTTAATTTGCATTTTCCTAAAGACTAATGATGTGGAGCATCTTTCCATGTGTTTATTTGCCATCATATATCTTCTTCGATGGCATGTCGATTTGTTCAAATCTTTTGCCCATTTTTTATTGGGTTGTTCATCTTATTAAGTTGTAAGAGTTCTTTACATATTCTAGAAGCAAGTCCTTTGTCAGATGTATGTTTTGCAAATATTTTCCCAGTCTGTAGCTTGCCTTTTCATTTCTGTAACACTGTCTTTTGAACATCAAACGACTTTTATTTTGATGAAGTCAGATTTATTTTTTCTTTAATTGTACTTCATGCTTTTTGTGTCATATTTGAGATATCTATGTCAAAGGTATGGTCATTAAGTCTTTCTTCTAAGTTTTTTTATAGAAGTTTTGTAGTTTGAGCTCTTCTTTTAGATCTTATGTTTCTCCTTTCCGGATCTGGCTTCTAATCTTGTCCAAATCAATCACTACCACATGGCCTCTTTGAAATAAAGATTTAGCCTGCAAGTAGTAAGGAGGGGAGGCCTGGTATGCAGAAATTAGTTAACATATTGAGATCTGAGAGATGGGTGTAAAAAAAAAAGAAAAAGAGAAAAAGGAAATAGTGGCTCAATGTGCCTAGACTGTTTGAACAAAACAACATGATCTATGCTGAGTGCCTGATTTCCTTCTGCGATTCTGGGATTTTGGTACATGCTAGGCAGAAGGTGCCTATCAACCAGCCCCCAATAAAAACCTTGAGTGCTAAGTCTCTAATAGACTTGGCTGGGTAGAAATATGGCACCCATGTTGCCACATTTTTGTTACTGGTGAAGCCCCACGTGATGGCATTTTTCCCTTATGATCTGGTGTGGGTCCTTTCTATGTCACTGTAATAATCAACCATTTGCTGACCCTCCCCCGCCCCGAGTCCCTCTAACGGATCTCCGAATTTGGGGGTGGCTTGGGAACCCCAACAAAACTGGTCACCCTAGTCAGACCCAGATGGAGAGGGAAGAACAGGAAAGAAAAAGTAAAACACAACTAGAGCCACCACTCTCCACCCCCCCACCCCTCCACACACACACTGTCCTTTTGTGTTTGGACTTCAGGGAGAAAGGCTGGCAGGAAGCGTTGGGAGTGAGCAGTACTAAAGCCATGTTGGGACCTACAATCGCATGGGCTATAGGCAAACGTTAAAAAGACACAGTTTTTTTTCTTAGCATGCATTTCTCTGAGTTCCCTCTTTTCCCATGGTTATTTGATATTTTGAACCTTGGTTATTGGACAAGATGACAATATTTACATGAATGTAAAGTTGTTTTCCAGCCACACTGCAGCTGCAGACTTGCTACAAAACATGTACTATCCAGACTCTGAGAAACCAAGGGAGACACCAATAAAGTTATGCTGATTCCACCCCCAATCAGGACCCTAAAATCTGTTTGCTATCTAAATTAACATCAAGGATGAGAACGGAAACCAGACGGACCCTTGGTGAGACCCTGCACCTGGCTCCTGGCACAGAGCCCCCACAGCTCACGTCCCCTCCCTCCTGATTTTTGCTTCCCACGTTTCGTTCCCTCAACCCCCTCTTTAAAAACCCCTCAGTATGGGCCGGCCCGTGGCTCACTCGGGAGAGTGTGGTGCTGATAACACCAAGGCCACGGGTTCAGATCCTATATAGGGATGGCTGGTTTGCTCACTTGGGAGAGCGTGTTGCTGACAACACCAAGTCAAGGGTTAAGATCCCCTTACCGGTCATCTTTAAAAAAATAAAAATAAAAATAAAAACCCCTCAGTAAACCTGAGTCTTTGAGATGTCTTTAGTCTGGCCGTTCTCCTTCAGGTTTACTGGAAAGATGGCTTAGCCCAACATCTGTCCTTAGGTCACCCGTGTTCCTTAGTAAAGCTGACTTCCTATTCCACCAATATTTGACTTTTGAGTGGTTTGTTTTTGAAACAGAGTAGGCAGCTAGACCTGGGTTTGGTAACAAGACTTCAGCAAGCCTAAGCCAGAAGCAGAATAACCTGGGGTGACAGATTTTGGCGAGTCAAGCCAGAGTTTTTGTTTGGGGCCGGCAGCCAGACTTGGGCCCTGTAACAGAATCATTTTATGAAATAAAAGTTCTACTACACTTGGTAGGGTAAGAATGGGTATTTTTCACAGGTTTGGGATTTAAGGCAAACTCCTACATTTAAAAGGTTTTTTGTTTGTTTGTTTTTGACAGCTGGCCAGTACTGGGATCCAAACCCTTGGCCTTGGTGTTAGCAGCATCGCGCTCTACAGAGTGAGCTAACTGGCCGGAAAGGTTTTGAATATAATGCAAATTCCAAATGCATATTTCCAGCCCAGGGATTTCTCCTGAATTCCAGATTTTTGCATCCTACTTGACGTCTACACTTGGGCGTCTAACAGGCATCTCAAACCCAAATTCCTGATTTCTCCACCTCTACCACACTCCTTCAGTCTTCTCCTTCTCAGGAAATAACTCCAGAACAAGACCAAAAATCTCAGAGTCACCTTTGACTCTTTTTTTTTTCCTCAGAGTTCAGCCAATTATGGTGGATCTACTTTCAAAATACATCCTGGGTATAGGGCCGGCCTGTGGCTCACTCGGGAGAGTGTGGTGCTGATAGCACCAAGGCCATGGGTTCAGATCCCCTTACCAGCCAGTTACCAAAAAAAATTTAAAAAAGAGGTGGGGGAAGTTGGCCAGTTAGCTCAGTTGGTCAGAACACAATGTTATAACACCAAGGTCAAGGGTTCAGAACCCCATACCAGCCTGCCACCAAAAAAACAAAGCAATCACTTCCCACTTCTTTCCCTCCAGACCATGGCACCATGGATTTGCTTTCTGCCTCTATGGATTTCCCTATTTTGGACATTTCACACAAATGGAATCACACCGTCTCAGTGCCCTAGTGTGTCTGATTGAGCACGATGTGTTTGAGATTCGTCCACACCGTAGCACGTATCCACCTCGGAGTTTTTGCATTACTCTTCTCTCTGCTTGGAACGCTGTTCCTACAGACAGTCGCAGGGTCCTCTCCTCACTTCCTCTAGATCTTTGCTCAAGTGTCACTTCTCAATGTTATCTTCCCTGCCATCTTAAAACTGCAACGCCTCCTCCAGCACTCTGCACTTCCTCTTCCTTGACATTCTGCGTCTCTTACCTACTATGATTTTTCTAAGTTGTTATTCGTCTCTAGAGAATACTCTAGAATGTGCATTCTGAGTTTTTCTGTTTTGTCCTCTTCCCCAGTATGTGCCTAACAACTAAAGGCAGTGAGTGGCATCCATGGGCACTCAGTAAATACTTGTCACATGAATGCATCTTTAAGAAAATACTTAGTAAGCTTACTGTTGAATCACTTGTATAAATGGATACAATGGTGGACATCATTAATTTCTACAAAAACCATCTATAAAACGACATGTCATTTATCTGAATGTTCATAAACATTTGAAATAATTGAATCATTTAAAAACCTTATATGAAACAGGAACAAAAACTCAGTCATTTGTTAACACCAAGAGAATTCTTATCTTTCCGTCCCTGTAGTCATTCTTCTCTCTCTCTCTGGGCAAGTATCAGGCACTTAGAATTCAGGCTTGGGTTTGGGGCGGGAGAGGGCATCCATTTAATTTCCTGTCCAGACAAGCACTTGGCTGATAAGAAGCCGATTTATATCCTTAAAGGGAAAAGGCTTATTTCAGATTTAATTTTTTTTAAAGTAGAGCTTATAGATTGTTCTACCAGGGGCAGAATTTTCCAAAGACCAAGTAAGTTCCCATGAGGCCTTTCAGTTTGCACAGAGTGTACTCTACCCCAACACAGCTGCACACAGTGGAAGCAGGAATACGGTGTGAATTATCCTGGTGAATATGGCACCAAAAGGAGCCAGGACAAGTATTTAGGTACAGGCAACAGAGAGGAATACTGTATCTGCAGGATCCTGGGAGCGTTCGGTGGTACTGATGACATGGGTATTTCCTGAAATGTCACCTTCAAGTGAGGCCTTCCCTGACCAATCTTTTCCTTTCCTTTTTTTTTTTTCTTTACCTTTTTTTTTTTTCTACATAGTAAAGCGCACAAATCTTAAATGTACAAGTTGGTGAACTTTTTGTATGTATAACACCATTTAACCACCTCAGATCAAGATACAGACTATTTTCAGTTACCCAAGTTCTCTTGTGCATCCTCCCAGTCAAGTAATCTCCCCACAAAGGTCACCACTGTCCTGACTTCATATCACCATAGCTTGGTTCGACCTGTTCTAGAACTTCATATAAATGCAATAATACATATAGTGCGTACTCTCTATATCTGGATTCTTTCCCTTCACATTTTGTCTACGGTGAGTGGGATGGATGGATGAATGTACGGATGAATCAGTGGATGGGTGGATGAGTAGGAGGATGGGTGGATGGATGGAGAGTGGCTGGATGGGTGGCTGGATGGATGGATGATGGGTGGACTGATGGATGGATAGATGTATGAATGGATGGATAGATGAGTAAATGAACGAACGAATGGATGGATGGATGGATGGTTGCATGGATGAGTGGATCAATGGACGGAGGGATGAGTGAATGGATGAATGAATGGATGGATGGAAGGAAGAAAGTATGAATTGATGAATGGATAAGTTAATTAACAGATGGATGAGTGGATGGATGAATTGATAGATGGACAGGTGGATCTACTGATGTATGAGTGCATAGATGGAAGAGTGGGTGGATGGGTAGATGAATGGTTGGATGGATGGGTGGATGGATGGTTGGATGGATGGGTGGATGGATGGACAATAGTCCTTGCCAGCTGATGTTTATACCCTTGTGTAGTCTCCTCCATTAAAGCAGGCTGGCCCTGTATCACCAATTGTATACATAAGTGACAGTACATGACTGCCAAGGCTAGATCATAAAGAGCACTGTGGTTTCTGCCTTGCTCTCTTGGACCACTTGCTCTGGGGGGAGCCAAGTGCCATTCTCTGAGGAAACTCAAGCAGAAAGAAACAGGCCTCCCACCAATAGGTAGCACCAACTTGCCAGATGTGTGAGGGCAACCTGGGAAGAAGACCTTCCAGCCTCACTCAAGCCTTCAAGTGACTGCAGCCTTATGAGACGCCCCGAGCCAGAAACACCCAGCCAAGCCACTATAGAATTCCTGACGCAAAGAGACCATGAAAGATAAGCATTACTCTTGTTCTAAACCACTAAGTTTTGAAATAATTTGTAATGCAGCAATAGATAGGGAAATGGGTGGATGCATGGATTGATGGATGCATAGATGAGTGGGCAGGAGTCTAACCAGGTTAGGCTTCCTCCAAGATGGAAGACTTTTGAGATGGCACCCTATTGCTCACAGCCACCTTCTCTCCCCTCTCCCACCCTCCCAACCCCCGTCTGCTGTTCAGCACTTCCTGGACACCAGCAGCAACTGCTCCTGCCTTGTGGCAATCATCTGGCTGGAGCTCCAGCTGGTGGACATCAAGACATGGTGCTGCTCCTGGCAGCCACCCTGCATCTCTATGCTCACTGAAAAAGTGCCACTCAAGCCAGAGGTAGCAGGAGGCTCCAGTGACAAACCGTAAGGAGGTGACACCCCTAAAGTAGAGAGCTGCTGGAATTCATGACATTCTGGTACCCAGAGTACCTCTGTGCAACTGGGGCTTGTGAGGGCTTGGATTCTTGTCTATTCACCACAGTGCCTTCCAGTCTCAAGATCTGTAACTGCTTTGGGAGAAGCGTGAGGGGAACCACTCGGGTTTTTTGATGCCATTCATTTGCTGAAGAAATCAGGTTGACTGAGTTTCCTGCAGTCTAGGTTTGACTGATTTTACCCTGTGGTTTATGGTGTTCCTCTGTCCCTGGTATGTCCCATAAACTGGGAGTTAGATATAAACTCTGGAATCTACTTGATCAGTTTTGGGTTCAACTGATTGGCATGACTCCTTCATGAGTAATGCTGTGTCCTTTCCTAGAGCGTCACCCCAGAAGGTACCTAACTTCTGGGAGTCCCACTTTTAGTGACGCTGAGACGGATAAGTAGGGGTCAGGTGAGGCAGCCTGTTCCCTTCATTATGAAGTTCCCTATTGACTTTTCACCTGATGGTTTTAGCAGTCACGGATGACAGTTGCCCAGATCCATTATTTTATACTGAATTGAAAATGTTAATTTTCTAATTTTATCATTCCTCTTGTATTTTTTAGCTGGAATTCTTCCCCCCCCCCCCCTGCCCATCAGCTATTTGGCTTCCACATATAGGACAGTCAAGAGAAATTTTTCAAGTGCCATTTTAGCAATAAGTGTAAATATTACACCATGTCACGGTCCCCTCCCAGATCGCATCATTTCCCATCGCCATGGCAACCAGGAAGTGGGTTGGCTCAGAGATGACTGTGTCCTCCCTGGTCCTTCTCTCTCTCTCCTTTCTCCCTTTCATTTTTTTTGAAGGTGACCAATAAGGGGATCTTAACCCTTGACTTGGTGTTGTCAGCACCACACTCTCCCAAGTGAGCTAACCAGCCATCCCTATTTAGGGATCTGAACCCGTGGCCTTGGTGTTATCAGCACCACACTCCCAAGTGAGCCACGGGCCGGCCCTCTTTCCGTTCTGAGAGCCTTATAAACACTCATATATCACTTCCAAATGCTGAGCACTGTTGTAAGCATTTACATGCATTACCTTATCTAATGCTAGATACTAGTGTTATCTCTCCTGAGGCTCAGAGAGGCTAAGTGATTTGCCCAACGTCACACAGTTGTTAAGATATGGAGCCAGCATTTGATCCCAGCAGGCTGGCTCCAGAAGCCATGCTACTAACCACTGCCCTGTACCACCTGCATCAGCGGATGTTTATTAAGCACCTCAACATGCGAGGTTTACGTTACTCCTACTTACCAGTTGCGGGTGTTTAGAATGAGAGGGAAGCTGTAGTTATCTGTTCATGGAGGACAGAGAAGAAAAATTGAACAGAGCAGACTTGAAATCAACCCCAACTCTTAAGTGGGGAGTCGAGAATTGCTACTTCATGATTCTACTTCATGTGAGCATGGTGGGGGAGAAGAGTGCAATCCATGTTGACATCCTGGAGGAGTAGAGGGGCTGAGGACGAAAGGCAGAAACCCAGGGAGCCAGGGAAAGGGGAACAGTGCTGACGTGGAGAGGGCCAGGAGGAGGAGGGGCAAGGTGGCCAGACTTGAAGGTCAGACTCAAGGTCTGGATATGGTCCCAACAGCAACAGGGAGCAGAGGAGGGGACTAGGGAAGGCAGTTGAGATGGGGGATGTGGCATCAGGGCATGTTTGAGACAAGCCTCTGGTCATGAGTGTCTGAAATCAAGTGTGGCTTAAGCAATTGGCCAGTTAGCTCACTTGGTAACAGTGCAGTGTTGGTAACACCAAGGTCAAGGGTTTGCATCCCCATACTGGCCAGCAGCCAGGAAAAAAAAAAAAAAAAAAGCAATTGGCTCCCAGTTGAAAAGTCCAAGGGAGGGCTTTGAGCACAGCTGGATCCAGGAGCTCAGATGGTGTTGCCGGCTGAGGATCTGTGTCACACCATCTCCTGTCTCTGTTTCCTCCAGTTCCCAACAGCCTGTGGTGGCTTACGGGGCTGGAAGCCCAGAAGCTCTATGTGGAATCCCCAAAGCATCATGACTTTGGGATATGTGACATCCTGAGATTCTGCCCCAGGGGTGGAAGGATGTCTGTCCGCCCCTAGCGGTTCTGGATAAGGTCTCTGACTGGCCATGGGAGAAGACAGGCTGGGGGGTTGCCAGGGGTGAGGCCTGACATCCCCTTGCCCACTGAAAAGCGACAAAGACCTGTACTTCTGGCCCTGTCCCTACCATAGCCTACCCATGCCCCTTATGGCCAGGGACCCCTGTGCTCCCCTACTCCACCCGGGAGTTAGGGATGCGTGGGAACCTCCCTCCTGGCATGGGCTCTCAGGAGCCACCTGGTGGCCACTGTCTCCCACATGTCAATTCTCCTTGAACTTGGGAAACCCTGCATTAACGGTCCACACCGGACCCTGAGGAAGGTAATGTGGGGAACGTAATGTACATGCAGGACCATGGGTGGTGCCACGAGACCACTTTCAGCACGGTGACCGGGGCGTCCCCACCCTGGACCTCCGTGGTAGTCCTAAGCAATCCATCCCCTGACCCACCCTCCTGGCCACCCCTCCTCCCTCCTGGGGGTACTTCCAGCCCTGCGGGGGCAGGTGGGGGGCAGTGGTTCATCCGCTGCCTTAATTCTCTCCCACCTCCCTGACCACCTCTGCCCAGTCCCCTTTGCTAGACTCACGCCCCACCCACCGTCGTCCTCTCCTTCCCTGCCCAACGCTTTCTTCTTCTCACCTCCTCCCTTTGTCTACACTCACCTCGTACCTGATCCCACCTCCTCAAATGCCACCCACACCCGCATCCTAGCCACTCCAGTCTCTCCCTGAGGGCCCCTGAGCTCTGACTCCTGTGTCCGGCCACCGCAGTAACATCACCATCTTACAAGCTGGACAGGCAGTTCAGGCTTAACCTGGCCAAAGCCCAGTCCGAACTTCTCTGCCTCAAACCCACTCTCACTTGAGTTGCCCCCACCTAGTTAACCTGTTTTTAACTCATGCCCCTTCCATTCACTCATTCGTTCACTTTCCATTCATTATTTGTCTCCTTCTCCACTGGCCAAGAAGGTATTAGAGCTTTACTTTCTGGAATTTGTGTTCCTTAAACCACCTATGCCCCCATCTCAGTGGGGGGCACCTCCATCCACCCAAATGCTCTGCCCAGAATATCCTCGAGTCGCCCTTGCTCTCCCTCTGGCACTCTGAGCCCACCTGCAGCCTCTTAGCTCCTTCAAACATGTCAGAATTGGCCACTTCTCACCTCCACTGACAGACTCCACCCTGGTTCTACCCACCATCTCCTGCCTGGACTGCTGCAGTCACTCTCCGGCGTCCCTTCTTGCCTCCTGCACTCTGTTCCCCACCCACAGTCAAGAGATTCTCTCCTCACGTGTCCCACATGGCCCTGCACGATGTGGTCCCAGCTTGTGTCACCAACCACACTTCTCACCCACTCACCTTGGTGCACTTGGCTACTGGCATCCTGGACTCCTTGCCCTTCCTGAGATCCCCAACCCCGGGACTTTTACACCTGCTGTTCTACCTGGGAAGCTCTTCCTTGTGACAGTCACATGGCTGCCTCCCTCATTTTATTCCAGTCTCTACCCAAAAGTCACCTTCTGAGAAATGAGTATTTTGTTTTGGTACCTGGGTGGGCGAGTGGTGAGTGGCGATGCAGACAAATGAAAGGGCTATTTTTTTTTTTTTCTTTTTTGCAGCTGGCCAGTACGGCGATCAAACCGTGGACCTTGGTGTGGAAGGAATATTTTTTCTTTTATTTTCATTGAATCATATGATTATACATATTTTGGGGGTTCAATGTTGACATACATTAATCAAATCAATATTACTAGCATATATATTGTTACAAATCGTACTTTTTATGCTCCTTGTCCAATCTCTCCCCATCCTTCCCCCTTCCCCCCTCTAATTACTCTAGATTTCTTCTCTCCCTCTGAAAGAGTAATGGTTACTTTGTTGATTTGTTGCCTAGATGATCTGTCCAGTGCTGAGAGGTGTGTTCAGGTCCCCCAATGTCATCCTAGAGCAGATGCTTCTTCTGTCACTCTGGAATGGGCTTTGTGGAGAGAAACATCCTCTTCTTTTCTTTGGACTCTGCTGGTGACTTTCCTTGTGTCAATGCACTCCAGTGGCTGGTGGACCATCTGCATGGTGGTTGTGGTGTCTGGCCACTTTCGTGGCAGCTGTGGTTATTGTGGTGGCCATGGTGGGCCACCCACATGAAGGTGATGTTTTTGGCATGCTCCTTGGCACTAGTGGTGAGGTGGTGTGCCTGGTTGGGGGGAGGGTCCAGTCCACAGTTCCATGCCCCAGGTCCCCGGGCTGCCTGATGTGCTGGCAGTGTGCCTGGGCCAGAACTAATTTGTTGTCCTTTGCTTACTTCTAAAATGGGGGAACTTCCTATGGGGACCAGTACTTCAGCTGTGTAGTTTAGTTAAACTGCTGCTTTGCTACCAATTCCCAAGGGAAGGCTTTTCGTGAGCTCAGGGTTTAATGGTTGACCTTATAGGTACTTCCAGCTCTCCAGAGACCTGGTGCAACTGGGTTGTGCAGAAACTCTGATCTGGGCCTGAGTCTTTTCATCAAACTGCACCCCATGCAATTCTATATTCCTGACCATGTCCTCTTAGTGGTCCTTCACTGATTGGGGTGCCAGTCAGCTGTCCTTGCTGTGCCCCAGTGCTCCCCCAGTGGGCCCGTCTCCCCCACCACCCGTGCTGCAAACACTTCCCATGGGACGGGCCATGTGCCAGTCCCTTGCAATGATTCACTGGCCTCTGAATGGCTCCTTTTTTTCAGTTGTTGTGGCTCCTTGGTCCTGTGTGGGTCCACAGGAACCCTATTAGTGGTCTTGCTGGTCTGTGGGCCACTAAGACTCTCTTCTCCCCTGCCGCCTCCAAGCAACTTCATCCAAGCAACTGTGGCTTTTGCCAGCTCCTGCTCCATGCCCTCAGCAGCTTCAGGCTTAAAGCAGCCGCAGCACAAAATGGTTGGAGCGGTTTTCTCTTTGTCCTATCATGGCTTCTCCCACCTTCATGCACTCCATAGGTCTCTCCTCCTCTTCCCCTGA
Organism: Cynocephalus volans; assembly: GCF_027409185.1. Lineage (NCBI taxonomy): Eukaryota > Metazoa > Chordata > Mammalia > Dermoptera > Cynocephalidae > Cynocephalus > Cynocephalus volans. Next base: position 50,694,924 of record NC_084469.1, read on the forward strand.
GCTCTAGCAGCCCCAGCTTGGCTGTTGTTGCTTTTTTATAGTTGTAAATTGGTTATTTGTGGGAGAGAGAGACGCTGAGGACTGTCTATTCTGCCATCTTGACTGGAAACTCCTTCCTGGAAGGACTATTTCAAAGACGGGATGGGCTTGACCTGGGTTAGAATCTGAAATCTGGGCAAGTCACTTACCATTTCTGTGCCCCAGGTTCCCCAGCTAAAAAGTGGAGTCACAATAGCACATATCTCACTGGGACCTGAATATGGACTGTGGCAGAGACAGCTTTGTACATGTGGAACAAGTATTAATTTTTAAAATGACTTTATGATTAAAGGAATCTGTGATGATGCCAGATTTCCAGCCTGGAGGACTTATGCGTCGTTCCAGAGTTTGGGGACAATCAATCCCCCCTCCTCCCCCTGCTACCCCAGACACCATCTGCATGTGAGGCACGCAAGTCTCAAAGAGGCGGAGGCATCCTGAGCCATCTGTCTGTGCTCCTGCCTCATACAGGGAAGGCTGTATCTAACATGTGTAATGGAGAAAGTCCTGCCTGGACCTGACTCTCAGCAATTCAGTGTGGCCTTGGGTAAGCCCCCTGCCCTCTCTGGGCCACCATCTCTATTGCCTAACAAATGAAGACAGCATAAGTCTCAATTTTTCACGCTGGCTTAGTTTTATGCATACCTTGGAAAGCTCTTAGAATTTAAAAAAATAATTTTCCTGAGTAAAAAAGCAACATATGATGGCCTCATGCAGGGGTCAGAGCATACACAGAAACCACTCCAGGTGTTTTCTATTGAATACAGGGAATTGGGTGCCTACAAACTCGTGGGAGGCTGGAGGAGCGTCTCTAGGCTGGGCTCTCAGGAACAATACCCAGAGGGACAGCGCAGAACCGACCCACCTGGGGTGCTGCCGCCTCTGTGGCTGCCGCTGAAACCACTGAGGTCAAGAACACCGGACCAGGCTGTGGTCCTGGGATCGCTCCGTCCACGTCCACAGGAGGGTGTCTAATTGTTGCTGTCAGGGAGTGTGGTAGGTACAGTTGTTGCTTCCAGCCTCTGCTGAGAGGATGGATGGAGGTCAGGCAAGCCCACCCAGTGTCCACCAGGATGAAGAGCACGGTAGGAAGAAGAGAGGATGCAGAATTTAAAGAAAAATAAAGGGGCTGGCCAGTAAGCTCAGTTGGTTAGAGCATGGCATTGATAACACCAAGGTCCACGGTTTGATCCCCAGACTGGCCAGCCACCAAAAAAAAAACCATCTACCATCCAAGGATAGTCCTGTTAACACTGTGGTATATATATCACCCTCAAATTATTCTCTCTCTGGCTATTTATATACAATTTGAAGTTGGACAAGGTCATACTGAGTCCTTTTCCCCGTTTCACAGTTCTGAGATAAGTATCTCCCCAGATCACTGTAAATCTTCCCAAAGCTAGTTTTTTTTAATGGCAGTGAAACATCCCATTGTGTAGATGTACCACTTGAAAAAACCTGCTTCCTATTGTTCTACACGTGGACTGCTTTTCTTTTGTTTTTAATCTTCCAAATGGCACAACAGCTGACGTCTTTGCATATACTTTTTCAAGAAATTTTTATTATTTTGAATTTCTTTTTAAAAATGTTTTCTACACGGTAGAAAAATTGAAAATGCTGGGAAAAAGTCATAAGGAGATGGCATCCTCTGAAGTCTCCCCGCCCAAGACTTTGGCATGGGGTTTGTCTGATGAATGCCAGCGTGAACAGCGGCAGATCCTGTTTGCTTTTTTTCCACAAAGCCTGAGAACATAAACATGCCCCGGTCGTTGCACGTACTTCCGTCCCCTTGGTTAATGGCCACAGAGGCGTCCCTCCGAGTGGACAGGGCCTGCCCCATGTCCATTACCCAGTTTCCTTCCATTCTGCAGAACACTCTGATGGACTTGATTCTGCATTATGCTTTTCCCCAAGTTTCCATCTGTTTCCTTAGGGCACATTCCCAAGACTGCAATCAGTAGGTCAAAAGGTAAGAGCATTTGTGATGAGTCTCTGGCACAAACTGCAAGTTTCCACATCTTTTTTTTTTTTTAACCATCTTTATTTTTCCTCTAACATTATTATAAAAGCAAACATTCGCCTAGAGCTTACTCTGTGTCAGCCCATTCCAAGCATTTTCATGTGTAGACCCACTTCCTTCTTGTAACAACCCAGTGAGACAGGCAGTATCATTATGTCCATTTTGCAGATGAGGATGCTGAGGCACAGAGAAGGTGAGTAACCTGCAAGGGTCACACAGCTAGAATGTAACAGAGCTGGGCTCCCAAGTCCATGCTCTTCAGTTCTACGCCACTGCCTACACATGGCCTCCATCCTTTTTAACAGTCATCACGTTCATTCCACAGCATAGATGTACCGTCGTGTATTCAACCATTACCCAAGTGTTGAGTAGTCTTTCTGGTTTTTTTTATGTCACAGTTAGAGGCAGATCCAGGTTTTGTGGCACCTGAAGCTTTTACAATTTGAGAGACCCTACTTTAGGAAAAATAGTTATCAATTTACAGATTCAAAAGGAGGTGCAGGGCCTTGAAGGGACCTGTGTAAATGAGTGGCTCTCAACATCAGCTCCAACACCATCACAACAAATCCCACCATGCCTTTGCCTAGCAATTAGGAAAATTTTCAAACAGTAAAGTCGAGGGGATTTTCCTATGAACACTCCCATGCCCCAACGCCTCAATCCTACCATTTCACTGCACTTTATCATTCATCTGTCCACCCTCACCCGTCCATTAATCCACCTTATTTTACACATTTCAAAGGAAGCTGCAGACATCAGTGCACTTCAGCTTGCAAATCTTTGAGTTGTGTACTTTCATCTTTCTTTTGATGTGAAGTGCAGACATGAAGTGTCACAAGCACGAAGACACACAAATGCGCCTTTGTTGCTCACTCCCCGTTTTTCACACACATGGGAGCTGACACATTTCCCTAGGCAATAAAATAGCAAGAGCTTCCTGAGGACACTGCAAATGTCCAGGCTGCAGAATTTGCCCTGGAGTAGCTGTGCCCACCTCCACCCCCACCCCCAGGTATCTAAGAATCTGATGGACGCCCTGATGGCCATCTCTGGTTGTTAAAGTTTCCTCTCCTCTTCCAGCAGGTTCCTTCAGTCTCATTTCCCTGCATGGATTTACTGGGTCAGAGGCCAGGGATCAGGACTCCTTAGCAGGCATGGGATGGCTTTCATTTTTACCTCTCCCTACTGCCCCGTCATCAGTTCACCAACACACACACACAAAAGAGTTGTTTTCTAGTCTGTAGAACATTCCTTTTTATTTTTAAATTGGGAGAGGGGAGGAACAGCAGAAATAGCTCTCCTCAAAGTCATAATGTTCTATGGGATGTGGTCAGGGAATGGGGAAGCTCTGACGTCTCTTCCTTCATCCATTACTTTTATAAACTGCTTGCTCTATTTTTATAAACATCTTGTTCTGCAAAAACCTTCTCAAATGCCATCATATCTGGAGAAAGACTAATAGAAAACTAAAACACTGAACATTTCTGCCTGACAAAAGATACCACATACAAAGTCATAAGAACAGCAACCTGGGAGAAGTGTTTGTAACATGTACGATAGACTTCAGATCCACAATAAAGAACAACTACAAATAAACGCCCAGGAGTAAAATGGTCAAAAGGTTTGAACTGGCACAGAAGAGGAACACAAATGGCAAGTAGTTATATAAGGAGATGCTCAACCTCGTTGGTAACCAGGCACAACAAAACAGAAACAGTGAGATCACACAGTAGCAAAAGCTACGAGGAAACAGGTGGGCTCCTATGCTGTCAGAGTAAAAATCAGTACAACCAATACAGAGAGCAATTTGGCGGAAGCCATCAAATGGCCTGGTACAGATGTGTGTCCTTTAGCCCAGAGATTCACTTTCAGGTACTTACTCTACAGACTCATGTGAAAAAGCAAGTGGAAAAACATATTCATTCCAGCTTCATGAGGAGAAACACTGGTCTGGGTAAGTAACATGACACACCCATAATGGAATTCCACACGGCTGTGGAGAAGAATGAGGAAGCTGTACAGACACAGAAAGATCTCCAAGATGCACTAGAAAGTGAGCTGTAGAACCATGCATAGTATAAGCCTAAGAAACAGAAGTATCAAAACAATCCTATTTTCACATGGACATGTAATTTAACAGAATTACACAGGGAACACAATCATTCACACCAAACAGCAGTGACAGGTACCTGCACGGAAAAGTGGGGAGTGGATCTGAACAGAGGGCAAAGACCAAGGGTGACAGTCACGTTTTGGCAATAATTTACAATGAGAACATAGTTCTTTATGTCTTGTAGGATAAAGGTTTTTAAAAAACTTTAAAAACTAGGTGTAGGGGAGGGGAGAAAAATTAACCTTATTTCACGTGCTTCAGTTTCCTCACCGCTAAGATGGGAATAGTCACAGCCCTCCTTAATGGGCTGTCCTGTGGGTTCAATGATTCAATCCATCTGCTTAAAATCACAGCAGGTGCTCAGCAGACGACAGCTGCTGTCACTACTACCTCTCCCACTGTCCATGTAGCAAGAGCTGCTGCTCAGTCACCAGTGGCGGGAAGGAGTGGGCTAGTCTCCATGCCAGAAACCCGTGTGTGGATCTGGAGCTCACCTCTCCCTAACCTCTCACACATCCAGTCAGCCCAAAAGCCCTGTCCTCTCTGCCGATTTTCTTTCTAGGATCTACACCATCTCGTAAGGCTGCCAACTTTGCCACTGTTGGCCGGGACACGATTCAGCCAGTGGACGGCCCTTTGACAGACCCTGGGTTCTCTCACCAGGCTCTAGGGGAGATGAAGGTTCTGGGACCTACCTCTGTGCACCAGATAAACTTCATGGAGAGAGCAGCTGCCTGCAGGAGGGAGATAAGTCATACACAAAGCCTAAGCTGTCAGAAGGTGCTTTATTGAAAGTTAGGGGCTCCAGCATCCAGCAGTGGCTATAGCCTGGGGACAGAAGAAAAGGGGCTAAGGATGGATGAGGGGGTGGGTGCCTGTGTCCTTTCCAACTTGACACCCCTCCTTCTGGTTTTAGCCCTTCGATTTCCCTTTGGGGACACTCCCCGCCCCCATGCTGCATTCAGCTGCCTCTGGTGGGCTGGCCCTCTCCCGGGCCTGGCAGAGGGAGTGCTGCTCACCCACTAACCGCAGCTGTCGGGCTTGGGAAGGGCCCTGGGACCCTGAGGACACCACGGGGAAGGAGGACCATTCCTTTCTTTTTGTGTAAGCGAGTTAGAGCCCTGTTTCTGTCACAGCCAGACCAGTTAGGCATGGAAGGCGATGGGGAGCCCCACTCACTGGATCTCACGGAACGCCCTCTTCTCCACAAGCTTCACTTTGTACTTGCGCTTGAACCTAGAGAAGGGACAAGGGAGCGGTCAGTGACCAGTGACCCCGCCAAGCACCAGGGGCGCATTCCAGACGCCCTCACCCCGACAGGGCAGCCCCAGGGGCCTCTCACTTGGCTCTCTCCCGAGGCTCAATCATGTTTCTCCTCTGGAAGCTCTTGAACCGGTCTCGGAGAATGTTGCCCTCAGGCTGTGGGAGACAGAGAAGGAGGCCTCAGCAGGAGCCTGGCCCCAGGGAGTCCAGGGAGGGCTCAGCCCCCTGGGGTCTCCCCAGTGCTGCCTCCTGAACACCGTGGGGCTGTCTTGGTGGTTGATGAGTACTGACCCATGGCTGCCTCTGAGCTGAGCTTGGAGGAATCAACAGGAAGGAGGCTGGTGAAGAAGTGGGACAGGGAATACCAGGTGGAAGGAACAACAGAGGCAAAGGCTGTGGTCAGAAGGAGGAGGTGCACGGTTCACTACTGAGGCACAGCTGCCAGAGCCCTAAGGCAAGGCTTATACTGTGGGGTGGAGCCAGGCTTCCTCTGGGGGTACTGGGGAGCCATGGCAGGTTCTGAGCAGGGGAGGGACAGGGTCTGCTTTGAGCTTTAGGAAGACCCCTGCAGAACTGAAGGGGGTGAGGAGACAGGGGCCAGGAGACCAGGGCTGCAACCGGACCTGACTGGGCCTTCCGGGGGTCACATCACCCAGCCCCAGCCACAACCTAGCCCCACCCTCCACATGGCAGCCAGGGGACTTTCTAGTCCTTATCTTCACATCTGCTCTGTCCCTTCTGTTAAAAGACGAGTCTCTACACATTAGAGCCTACTTCAGAACTTCCAACTTAGGACCCCATGCCCTCAGCCCCCAGGCATTGGCCCAACTGGTCCAGCCTGGGGGCAGCCAAGGTGTCGCCCACAGCCCCTGAGGGGCAAGGGGAGCAAGGATGGGTGTCATCACTGGGCACGGGACCCCCATAGCACCATGTCACCCCAGGTGGGCAAATACCTTCAGGGTCCTTAGAGAGTCAGATAGCTCCGAGCTGAGCTGCACATCGATGTCGGGAGCCTGATACCTAGAAATCACAGGGACGGGGTATTCAGGGGGTCAGCCCCTGGCAGGGCACAAAGACACCAAGTCCAAAGCCCCCTCCCAAGGAAGAGTGGGCCTCAGAGAACGCAGGGCTTTGAGGGGAACAGGTGGTCTCCCAGCAGGGGGCATCCTGAGCAAAGGCAGGAAGGTGCCAGGACATGGGATCTGGATCCCTCCCCACCTCCCCAGGAAACTGTTAGCCCGGGCCTCACTTGAGCCGCCCCAGCCTACGGGGCTTGTTGGCCTCAGCCAGCCGCCGTGCCTGCCTCTTCCACTTCCGCCGCGCCAGCTCTGCCAGCCGCTGGGCTACCTGGGCCTTGATCCCACGCAGCCTAAAGAGCTCCTGGTGCCGCAGCCGGGCAGCCCGCACCACAGCCTGCTGTGCCCGCTGTGGGGAAAGAGAGGAGTCTGGGCTCAGCCGTGTACCACCTGGCCTTCGGGTGGCTCTCCCCACACAGGGGCCCTCTAAACCCACCTTCCCCAGGAAGCTTTTCCTGACCACCAATGACCAGTCACATCACACAAGCTGCCTTAGTGCCTTCAGAGCAGCAGTTTTCTGAAACTATCTCTATTATCTGTTTCTCTGTCTGCGGTTCACGAATCTCCCCACTACCCACTCCTCACCAAGTGCGCTCCCAACCATATCCCTGAGCCCAGAGTGGAGCCTGGAAGGTGCTGGGAAGTAGGTCTTAGCTGACAAGCAGCTCAGAGAAGGGGTTTAGAGAAGGCAGGCTGTGGACACGAGAGAAAGCAGGCTGAAGGCAGGAGAAAGAGAGCAGAGGAACCCCAGCAGGCAGGCTGCGGGTGCAGGGAGTGCAACCCCAGCCTACAGGGCTTACCAGCATGCGGGCAGCCTTCTCCCGCCGCCGCTGCTGCTCTGTTTTCTTCTCTGCAGGGGCCAGGCGGGCAGGTGCCAATGATGCCTTGGCTCCTCCGGCCTCAGGCTCCTCGCCCTCAGGCCCCTCACCCTGGCCAGGCTCCCCCTCCCCATCCGACTCCTCCAGAAGCCCTTCACACATCTCCTGGAACACAGACTCCTGTGGTGGGGGAGAGAGAGGGGAACAAGGTCAGGGGCTAGGCACCAGGCAGGCAGGGCAGGGGTGGTGGGTGGGTGGGTGGAATGGCAGGTGTGAGGCTCACCTGGGTGGCCATCTGCTCCCCAATGGGCATGGCCAGCTGCCGCTCCAGTTTTTCTGACTCCTTCTGCCGCTGAAGCTCAACCTCATGGGCCGCCATGAGCAAGGTCTGTGAGGGGGCAGAGGTGGGGGTGAGGAGATCCAAATCCATTCCCCTCTTCCCACAGCAAACCCCTACTCAGCCTCCACCTTGGCTCAGACATCCCCTCCTCCAATGAGCGCTTCCCTGAACCCCCAGGCTGGACTCCCAGCCTCAACCACTGTGGGTCATCACTGTCTGGGAACAGGTCTGTCTCCCCCACTGGACCACAAGCCCCCTGACAACAGGCCCAGGGCTATCTTGACCACTTGAATCCCCACAGGCACCTAGCACAGGGCTAGCAAAGAAGCACCTGGTGAGGGCAGTTTGACTAAGCAGAGAGGCCTCACCACAGCTATGTACCTGGTGGTCTTCAAAGGATGGGTTGTAGGAGGCCCCAGCAGGCGTCACCTCCACAGCAGGTGCCTGGGAGGGCTTGGTATGCAGATGCGGTGGCCGCTGGAGGAAGATAAGGCCAAGGCAGGGTAAGGATAATGCTATGGTCTGAATGTGTCACCCAAAATTCGTATGTTGCAATTTAATGGCCAATGTGATATTAAGAAGTGGAGCCTTTAGAAGATGATTAGGCCATGAGGGCGGAGCCCTCATTAATAGGATCAATGCCTTATAAAAGAGGCTTCGCACAGAGTCAGCCGCTCTGGCCCTTCTGCCATGTCAGGACACAGCGTTCAAGGCATCACTGGGGAAGCAGAGACCCAACCCTCAACCAGACATTGAAACTGCTAGTGCCTTGATCTTGGACTTACAGCTTCCAGAACTGTGAGAAATAAATCTCCATCATTTATACATTACCCAGTCCCAGGTACTTTGTTGGAGCAACACAAATGGACTAACACAGCCCAGGAGCCCTGTGATTCAAGTTCCCACAAACTGCAGTGCTGGAACTCTTGGCTTAGGAAATGGCAGAGGTCATGGAGGGGATGCACACTGGCTGGCTGCACGGCCCACCACCTTGAAGCCTGTGAGGTGCCCTGTGAAATTAGTGTCTCAAGCAGCAGACACCTAGCACCCCAAAGAGCGGCACCCCAGGGTGAGCAAGTTCCCTGTCAGCAGCAGCTCTGCCTGCCTTTCTGGTAAGAGTCCACACGGTGACCCCCCCCCACCTGTGGGGAAGGGGTGACACCTACAAAAACATAAGGTGAGGTGGGTCCTGATTTTAGTCACCGCAGTCTGTCAGTCTGAAATCTACAGCAGGGTACCGCGGAGGCTACGAGTTTGTGGTCTGTCAGAGCAGGACATGGCTGACAAACACTTTCTAGAGTCTTGCTGCTCAGTGTGGCCTGAGAACTCCCAGGGGAGCTTGTAAGAAATATAAAATCCCAGGTCACCCAGGAACTTCTAATCAGAATCTGCATTTTGACGGAGTTCCCCAGGGTGATTCAGTGCACACTCCACTTCCAGACTTCCTTCATCCCTGTCCGGTCTCTACCCTAGCAAAGGCCTTGTCAGTCACCTGCAAAAGCCTGGAGGTCACCTGGATGCCCCCCAAGCTCTCCCCACAGCCAACCACCCGTGAGTCTTGAGGCTTCTGCCCTGGGACTTTGTGCTGGGTCACAACCAGCCCTAGCCCATGCTGGCTCCGCCTCACGCCACCCTCACACCCTTGGCTCCTGGGATCTCTGGCCCTGTACACCTGCCCACCACAGTCCAACCTTAAGCAGCCACCTGGATGCCACCGCTCTCCTGTGCCAAACACCCAATGGTGGCTCCCCCATCCCTACCTTGCCTCACTCAGAATAAAGCCTGCAATATGGCCCGCACCACCCCTCAACCGCACCCGCCTCTGGCAGCTCCTGCAACATGCTGGGACCTGGCTCACACTTTACATTTGCTGTTCTCATTGCCTGGAGGCTCTTCCCTCTGACCTCTCACACCCCTCCCCAGGTCTCTAACCCCATCAGTACCTCATTCTTTCCAGCGACAGCTTCCCTAGCCTCTGTAAAGCAGGTTCTGCTGACCTGCCACTGCCCCATTCTCTCCTTCCCGGCACCAACCGAAGCCCAACATGCTGACATGTTTATTTCCAAAGACAAAACCTGCCCCCCAACACACACACCCCTGCTTTGCTCTCCACCACACCCAGTGCCTGGCAGGGAGAAGATCCTTGTTACTTGTTTCATGAATGAAGCTGGACCCCAGAGATTCTGAGGCACCTGGGTTCTAAGGCAATAGGGGCTAGCCACTCAAGAGGAAGAAGCCTACACATCAAAACCTGAAAAAGACAACACTTACATCACACGCTGGGCACTGTCTTCAACTGTTTCAGACATTACCTCTTTAAGTTCTCCCAACCACCCCACAGTTGTCATTCTCATGTTACAGAGAAAGGAACAGAAGCACAGAGAGGTTAGGCCACCTTCCCAGGATCAGTCAGCACCAGAGCTGAGACTGGAACCTGGGCCGCCTGGCTGCAGTGTGTGGGTTCTCTGTCACCAGGATGGACAGGCTGAGACTGAGCAGCTCCCATGGCTCCCAGCCCCCTCCTCAGGCCTCCCATCACCAGGATGCCCTGCCCATACATCTCACCTTCACTCCTTTCCTCTTAGTCTGCTCCAGGAAAAACTCATCCTGGCCAACCAATGGCATGTCCAGAGGGTCTGTGGAGACAGTGAGGGGCAGCTGCTGGTGGAAAAGGGTCACTTCTCCAAGGGACTCCCTCCAATCCCTCCTAATTCCAAAAAATGGCACTGAAGCCCACGTGAGGGAAGGACTGATTCTCAGACCCTGAGGGGCCTGAGAAACACAAAACTGTGTTTAGACAGGATTCAGAAAGTGAAAGAGACCCAAGGCTGAGGGCAGGAGCCCCTACAACTCAGGAAAACGGAACACAAATGGGAAAAGGGCACCTCTTCAGGACGCTCGACTTCCTGACAGAAGACCATCACAGCAACACCCACAGGGCACCCCCTTAGACACAGTCCTCTTGGGCAGTGCACAACGCACGACTGCATGGCAGTCCTGTCCCTGTACACAGGCAATGGCAGATCACTCACTGTCCGGGGCCCAGAGGTCATAGAAGGGTCGCTCAACAGTGTCCTGGGTCCCAGTCTTGGGCTTGGCCGTAGAAGGGCTGAGGAGCCGGGCCTGTGCCCTGCGCACCTCCCGGGGCAGCTCGCCCTGTTTCACCAGCTTCTCCCATAGCTGTTCCTTCCGCCTGAGTTTCTTGGCGTTGGGGACCTGGTGGGCAAGGATGCTGCATTGGGGAGAGGCAGCAGGAGTGCAGTGGGTGAGGTAACAGCCTGAGAAGTGGCTAGGCCTCCTCCCAGTCAGGCTCACCGCACCATTCATGCAGTTCCATCTCTAGTACCTCCTCTCCAAAAGGCAGGTACCCCACCGTCCCTTCATAGATATCCTCTCCCCAGGGCTGTCCCCGGCCCAGGCTTCCTCTCCATCCCCAGAATCCCCAGCTTGAGCCAGACCCATTGTCACCTGCCTTGGCCTGACACCCAGGGCACCAATCTCACTCCCTCCGATATAGTCTTCAAAGCCCAAATCTGACACATACACACATACCCCATGACCCTCACTTATCATTCTCTCTCTCACATACACACACACACACACACGCAGGAAACCCTTTAGGGCCAAGGTCTGGCAGGAAATAGCAGTCTGGAAGTGGTAGGACACTCACTCTTTGGGGGCAGGGATCTTGGATGTGTTCTCAAGGACGAGGTCAACCCGAAGGGGTTTCTTGAGAAGCAATGACTTCTTCTGGACTTTGGTCCTCTTCTTCTTCAGCTCTGAGTCAGAGAAAGGACTCGAGGCCTCAGGCCTCCCCACTACCAAAGACCAAGCCCCGACAGCCCTCCATTTCAGCTCCACTGGAGACATCAGACCTGCCATTCTAAGTCATCTCAGCACAGTCTTGGAGGTCCCAAGGCTGACTCGGACTCCCACACAAGGAAAGAGGCCCCCAAGGGTAGGACCAAAGGTGCCCAAGCCCTGGCCTCCAATACCTCCATGTCCTGGGCCAGCAGGAGGAAGGCCCTGTGCCGGGGACACAGAAGGAGTCACACCCACAGCCCTGCACATGAGCAGCTCCCAGCCACAGCAGGGGAACGGCCACAGAATGAGAAAGAGAGCAGGTACTCAGGTGAAACAGAGGCCTAGGGAAGGCCAAAGAGCTGGACTTGGGAGACCCAGGACATCTAATTCTCAGCACAGCATTCTCTGCTTTTTACTTCTAAAGCAACTGTTAGCCATCAGAGTTAAAAGCAATAACTCTAGAACAAAACATACTAGGACAGAATTGTACCATTCCATGTACTGTGAGACCTCACACAAGAGACTTCACTCCTCCGTGCCTCCAAAACGAGAACATTATACCTCCCTCATTGGGCTGTGGAGATGTAATTATTTCAGAAGAACAGAACACAAGAATCACCTATGAATACTCACAATCACTATTGTCTTTGCCCATGTTTTCTTACTAAAGTTGAACCCATAAACTGCCTGTCCTCTGTTTCCTGAAGATTTCCCACTTGCCAAAACAGGCCCTTAACTACTTCATCTGTTCACTAGGGCAGGTCACTGACTAACCTTTTCTGCTCACACACATCTACTCACTTCTGTGAAAGCTGACCTTGCATTTTACCTGCTCATTCAAAGTCTCCAGAGCTGGCTAGTTAGCTCAGTTGGTTAGAGCATGGTGCTGATAACACCAAGGTCCGGGGTTCGATCCCTGTACCAGCCAGCCGCCAAAAAAACAAAAAGAAAAAAGAAAAAACAAAACGAAGTCTCCTATGTCCCAAAGCAGGTTCTTTCACTCTTTTCTGCTCACTGAAACAGGTCTTCTTGTTTTCATTAAAACAGACTCTTTGAGTGATCTCACACATGCTTATTAGAGGTTTCCTGCTGTTAAAGCAGTTCACCATTTTGCTCATTAAAGCTATCAACTTTTCCATTAAAGCAGAAAATTAAAGCTGTACGTCCTCCAGGAACTGATTCCTCAGCCTGTTTTCAGTACCTTCATTAAAGCAGATTGTCTACTCTAAGTTTGTTTTTCTACATACTGCTATAAACCCTATTACTCATCAAACCAATCCCTAACTCACTTCTCCACTTGTTTCAGCAGGTCCTGACCCTGCATTTTGGCAAATTAAAGCAAGCAGGTATGGACTAGTTTTTTGCCTACTCATTAAAGTTCTCTTGTTCTTAATAAAGCCCATCTTATTAACGAAAACAGTCTGACTCCTTAAAGCAGATCCTTAGCTTGCTTTTCTGAAAACTAACAGAAGATCCCCTGATTTATTTCTAACCTATTTATCAAGGCAGAGCCCTACCTGGCTTATCTGTACATTGAGATCACTGATACCTAAATTAAAAAAAATATATATGCCTTCTCTAAGTTAGTCTCTGGCTTGCTTTATGAACATTCTGGGTCCTCTCGTTTATGTTAAAACTGACCCTTTTCAGAAGGTGTCTGGCTTACAAACCATATCATTAATACAGATCTTCTCAGAAACTGGGTTAATGACCAATCGCAGCCGTGCACCACCACAAAAGCCCCTCCTCACCTTTCTCCTTGGAGCCAGTGTCCACGAAGAAAAGCTTTTCATCGGGGGCCTCTGACAACAAGCCACTGGGAGATGGAAATGCAGAACGTCAATCGAGATGTTAGGGAGGGAATAGGTTCACCTCCCAGGGTCCAGCCTTCCTCTTACGTTCATTCAAGCACCCTCTTCCCACCATGGGACCCTTCCACGCTAAGGCCTCGCCCCACAGTTTACAGAATTTAATATTTAAAAAGCACCAAGCTAGGGATGTACTTCTGCTAAAAAACTATTCGTTGTTTACCTGAAGTTCAAATTTAATTAGGTGTCCTATATATTTACTTGCTAAACCTGGTAACTCCATCCAGTACCCTAGCTTCCCACCCTGAGCCCCCAGCCCATCCTCTCTGTTTCCCGGGCGGTGCTCGGAACAGGGGTCCCCAGCCTCCCGGAAGACCTCCAGGTACTCCGCCTCGCACTTGGCCACACACAACGCGGCCCAGCTCCCGGGAAGTCCCGCCCCACGCACCCGCTCGTGCGCTCCTGCAGCCGCACGTCCTCCAGGAACTGATCGACCTCCAGTCCCAGCGGCTCCTGTGCGAGCCGCCTCCAGCCCCGCTTCTTATTTCTTGGGCCTCGCCGCCGCCGCCTGAGCGCCGGGTCCACTGAAGTCGGCCGCAGACCCAGGAAGCCAGAATTGACATCGCTTTTCGAGCAGTGCCTGCCGCCACCGATGCTAGTTCCCGCCGCCATCTTGTCAAAAGAAGAATTCCTTTACTGGCGCCCCGGAAATCCGGTTTGGGGCGTGCGCGCGCAGAGCTTACACGCCCACCCGTTTCATACTTCCGGAGGCGGCCATCTTGGTAAAGTGGCGGATGGGGTAGGGGCCGGGGCGGCCATCTTGGTAAAGGGTAAATATCTCCTCCTCTCTTTGCGGGGATCGGCAGAATCTTAGTGGTGTGAGATGCAGGGTGTTGGAGGTTCTTCGCTCTTGCCCTAACTAAAACACCTTTCCCGTCCTCCCGGGGTCTTTGCTGAAGCTGACGATTATTTTTTAATCTCGCTTTCTTAAAAGTCAGAAGCGTCAGTGGCAGACTCGGTACAAGAAACTTTCCAATCTCAGAACTTTGGGCTTTTCAATGTTGCAGTCCTAGAATCTTGGAAATCAAAGAACTTTAGGAATGTCCGAGTTGGAAGCCCAGAACATTATACTCCAGGAATGTCAGAAATGTACATTATCAGGACCCTAGAAGCCCTGACTCAGAATCATTCACCTTGGGCAAGCTACTTCGCTGTGCCTCAATTTCCTCATCTGTAAAATGGGGATGATAATGGTACACCTGCCTCATAGATTGTTCTGATGATTAAACGAGGTAATATATGTAAAGTGCTTAAGGCTGTGCCTGGTATCTAAGTGTTAGCATTTGTTACTGCCTCGGCCCCTGAAACTTCATCTTAGAATCAATTAATCTTTGCTATTTACAAATAAAGAAGAAAGGTCAGAGGCTCTTGGTCCTTGGCAACCATCAAAGGGATTCACAGCCTCACAAAGGCCATTCTTAGAAAAAGGAAAAAGGCACAGAAAGGGAAGGTGCCTGGCGGTGCGGGGGGCGTCACACAGCGGAACTCAGCTAGATCCTTGTGCAGAGTGTTGGGAAGGTGACAAACCCTGGATCGTGTTCCCTTAGACTCCAGCAACGACCACCTCGGACAGGAGTTTCAGCCACCAGCCTGCCTAGCTTCCGAGTGTCCGCCAGAGGGCGCCGGGAGCCGCGAAACCGGGCGCGCGTGGGCGGGAAGAGCTCACCGCCAGCGTGTCCCGGGGCGCCGTGGGTGTGGCCTCGGTTGTGTGTCCCCCAGGCCGCGCGCGTGGGGTGGGCTGCCTAGCGAAAGCCCAGAGTTCCCCTGACGTGAGCGCGCGCTCGTGTCATCGTGGTCCTTGTCCGCAGCTCACCTCCTCCCCTCAAAGAGCCCGTTCGTCCCTGGTGTTGCGTGTCAGGAGTCGTGTACCCAGGTTGTGTGAGTGCACGTTGGCGGGCAGGGCGGGGGTTGGCGGGCCGCGCTGTGCCCACGCTTGCACACATACAGCCCCACGCCCCAGGGCTTGGTTCCCAGGCCCCGGCGGCCAGAGGTGGGAGGGAGGGATGTCCCGGAGGAACAGCCCCAGAGTAACTTTTCTATGGAAAATATGCTGCTCTGGCCCCCAGCCCAGGCCTGAGTCAACAGGCTCCACTGCATTGAGTCATGGACTCCGCCCCGCCCCGAGAGCTTGGAGGGGACTCCCCCGCCCCCACCTCCTTGAGGAGTGGGCAGCCCCCGTCCCGAGACAGCCTGACTGCAGCACAGGAAGAAGCCTTGGCTTTATTCGCTCTGTGGGGACATTATTCCATTCACAGCCCCCTCCCAGGCATGAGGTGGCGATCGATGGTGGCCGTGGGAATCCCAGCGAGCAGCCTAGAGGGGGGCACCGTCTCCGCCTTTCTTTGCTCTTCCCATCTTTTCTATGGGTCCCTACCAGGGTCAAGCACTAACACGTAGTGAAGGCAGGAAAAGGTGTGGTGGGGGGGGTCCCTTTAGGGAGGTGGGGGAGGGCTGTAGCACCAAGAAACCACCACCACCCCCCAGACTTCCCCGAAAAGGGGACTAAAACTAAGCTCTGGGGCCTTTATATCTGGTAGAGGCTCCACTTAAATATGCATCGATGAGGGGCTGTGCCCTAGCAGTCCTAAAATTTGGACCACCAGCTGTGGGGAGGCTGTGGGAAGGGGGGCGTGTGCCAGGGGCAAGCTGGGCATTTCAGTCCAGGGCAGGTGGGAAGAGGACGGAAATACTTCCCACTGGGTACAGTCTAGGAGGAGCAAGAATGGAATAAGGGAGGGCTGGTGGGTTCGCTCACTTGGTTAGAATGGGGCTGATAACACCAAGTCAAGGGTTCAGATGCCCTTACCCACCAGCCACCCGAAAAAAAACAAAGAATGGAAGAAGGGGCTTTTCTGCCTGCTACAGGATCCTTATTAAAGAAATGGGTGTGACCAGAATTAGGGGGTTTTCCCAGAGGAGAGGAAAGGCCCGAAGAGTGGTCCATCTGAGGAAATAGGAGGTTGTGTCTCCCCTCTGAGCCCCCAGTGGTCCTGAAACCTGAGGATATGATGGGGTGGGGGGTCCTTGCCTGGATGTGCAGAAAGAAGTGGGGCAAAAGGGGGTTTGTCTAAGGCTGGCCGGTTAGCTCACTTGGTTCGAGCATGGTGCTGATAACAAGGGTTCAGATCCCCATATTGGCCAGCGCACCCCCCCCAAAAAAGAAAAAGGGGTTTGTCTATTAGTCATTTCAAGCAAGTGGCCAGTGACTTATGGGGAGGGGCAAGGGTCCTGCCTAGAATCAGTATGCATTTGCCTGCTCCTGAGACTGTCAACTCTGTGAGGACAGACATATTTGTCTATTTTGTCTGCTATAATCCCCAGCACCTAGAACAGGGCCAGACACGCAGTAGGTGCTCAATAAATATCCAAGTGAATGATGAATGGATGGATGCCAGTGTGTGTGTTAATGCTGGTGTGATGTGCCTAAATGTTTGTGAAGGTAGAGGTGTGAAAGGAGGACAGAGAAGCCTTGACCCTCCCATGGTCCCCACTAAATGCTGACTGGGGTGTCTGACGGTTGGGGGAGAAGGACACCCCCAGTCTTTACAACTGGGCAGGGCGGGCAGGCAGGGCACATGTGGGCTGGGGCAGGGGTATGCGTGCAGCTGACTGGAGCTGGGGAGCCACAGCAGAGCAAGTGGGAGGGAGGGCCAGTGCACAGTGGCTGGCTTACTCAGCAGAGCCCTTGTGGCGCCGCTTGGAGGGTGGCACAAGGCGACGGGGCAAGTTGGCTGGCAGCCCATGGCCCTCGAGCTTGGCCTCAATGAGGTGGCTGGCCAGGGCGAACTCCTCATCGTCAAGCATGCCATCGCGGTCCACATCGCTCAGCTTCCAGATGCGCCCCAGCACTGAGTTGGGGAGCTTGGTACCTACCATCCAGGTCTTGGCCTTGGAGCCACTCAGCTTGCCATCGGCAGGTGCCAGGTTGTAGAAGATCTCGTCGTATTTGGACTTGTCCTTGGTTACCACCCATTCAGCCTCATCATCCGAGCCCTCCTCGCCATCTTCCAGGGCCTCATCGGGCCCCCGCTCCACAAATGGGCCCATATGGGTGCCCTCAAAAGCACCACCCTGCACGCCCACCTCAGTACTCTCCAGTTCCTCCTGCCGCAGCAGAGGCATGAGCTTGGCAATGTCATGTGTCAGCATCTCATCCAGGGCTTCCAGCAGCTTTGGTTTCAATGAATGGAACTTGGTGAAGTCGTGTGCCATCAGTAGCTCCTGTAATGGGGAACAGGGGCACCAAGAAGTCAGAGAGCACCATCCCTGAGGCTCTAAGGCTGCAGGGTGGCACCAGGACACTTGGGAAGCTCAGAGTGGCAGCTCTTTACTAACAGGCACAGAAGCATTTGAATATTTGAACAACCCATTCCACTTGGGCACCCACCACTCAGAAGACACTTGGGCAACATGATCCTGGAGGCCTTCCCCCATACCCCCAGAATTACTAAATGGTAGGGAGATTTGGGGCCCTTTACCAGCTAGTGGAGAAAGATTTCAGTATTTTGTACATTAGGTACAGCATTACCAGAGCCCATCTGCCAGACCTTAACACTGCCCACCCTCCACTGCACCCCACCTGCCCACCAGCATCCCTGCCATTTTGCAGATCAAGAAAATTCAATTCCTGCCCCTGTTACTGCACCACCCAGAAATGGCTAAGTGGCTTGCTGCCCAATTTGGAGGTTAGGTTTGGCATGGTCAGATCATTAAGGGATCCTGGGACAGCCCCCAAAAGAAGTCATTTTGTGCTAGAGCAGCTGTGGGGGTGGGTTTGTGGTCATACTGCTGCTTACATGGACCCTTCTAAGTTGCCTGCACCAGGAGAGTCGCAGCAAACGCTGATTAATTTCATGGCACCACATTAATTTCCAGAGCCAAGGCAGAGAGGACTACTGATTGCAACCATCAAGGGGCGGAGGTGTGATGGTGAAGTCGGGGGAGGCTCCAGGGTCAGGCCTCCCAAGTTCCAACCCCGCTCTTGCTTAGGAGTTGAGTGTCCTCAGGCAAGTGACTTCTCTCTGGGCCTTATTTTCCACGTTGGTAAAACGGGTGATATGTTAGCATTCTCGTGTGGCAGATGGGCAAATGAATTCATTTAGATAAAGTGCTCAATATCGTGTCAGCATAAGATTAGCAGCCACAATTTACCTAGCCCAGCAGTCCTCAACCAGGGATGATACTGCCCCCCAGGGGATACTTAGCAATGTCTGGAGACACTTTTGATTGTCATGACCTAGGCGATGATGCTCTTGGCATCTAGTGGGTTGGGGCCAGGGATGCTGCTAAACATCCTACAGCACACAGGACAGACCCCACACAATGAAGAATTATCTGGCCTCAAATGTCAGTAGTGCTGACACTGAGGAACACTAATCTAGCTCAAACTACGTGTCAGGCACTGTTTTAAGCAGGTGTGCAAAAAAAAAAAAAAAAAATTTGATGACTCAGTACCCACAATAGAGTGATACCAACATAATGTCCATTTTCGAGTTGAAGAAACTGAGACTCAGAAAACGTATGATTTGTCCAAACTTACAGAGCTAGTAAGTGGCCAAGGCAAAATTCACTCTACAAAAATCCCTCCAGGTCTAGGCTGGGAACATTTCAGATTCAAAAGTCATAGGCTTTGAATATCAGCCTAACTCAACCTCTGAACAAAAGCTCAAGCTGTAGGGCTAGTCCCCTGCCACCATGCTTGAATTTGGACCTCCCTGTCCACATTCATTTGATCAGTCCTGCCCCCCCCCCATCTCCAGTGGCTCTCTTTATCCCATGCTGCCACACCCACATCATGCATTTATAATCCAGATTACCCTAGGCCTGGACATGCAAGGAGCCCTGATAGTCCCCCAATATCCATTTGTCCCTCCTTCAGTACTGGAATCTCTGAATGTTCCCTAGGTACCTAGCCTCCTAGAGGAAAGACTACACTTCCCAGCTTCCCTTGCAGCCAGCCATGGCCATGTGACAAAGTTCCAGCCAACTGGAAGTTCTATGGAAGCCATGGCCATGTTATTAAGTTCCAGCCAATTAGATATAAGCACAAACTGCATGTGCAACTTCTAGAATTACCCTGTTTAATAGTGTACCACTAGTCACATGTGATTATTTTAATTTTAAATTAGTTAAAATTACATACAATTTGAAATTCAGTGTTGGGCCGAGCCCATGGCGCACTCAGGAGAGTGCGGTGCTGGGAGCGCAGCGATGCTCCCACCGCGGGTTCGGATCCTATATAGGACTGGCCAGTGCACTCACTGGCTGAGTGCCAGTCACGAAAAAGACAAAAAAAAAAAAAAAAGAAATTCAGTTTTAATGTGGCTAGTGACTACCACATTGAACAGTGCAACATAGAACATTTCCATCATCATAGAAGGTACTATTGGGCAGCACTGTTCTAGAAAATGTCCTTAACGAGGGAAACTGTACTCTTCTCTTTCCCTACTCACTTTCTTGCTGGCTGGAACACAGACACAATGGCTAGATCTTCTGCAGCCATTTTGTACCATGAGGTTTCTTGGGACTGGAGGCCAGGTATGGAAGAGAAAAAAGACAGAAGGGACTGAGTCCCTGGCTCTATAAAGCACCAAACCAGCCCTGGACCACCTTCTGGGACTTTAATAAAGGAAAAAAAGAAACTTCTATCTTAATTAAGCCACTGTTATTTTGGATTTTCTCTTCACTCCCTTATTCTAGTTCATAAACCCATGCTCCCACAGAACCATTTGCAGGAGGTGCTTTCCAGAATCTGCTGCTCATCCCTCCGGCTTTTGAAGCCCCATCCTGGGATTCACAGAAGCCAACCTTCCCATTACCGCCCCCAGACAGCCTCCCACCTGCATCTTCTGGCAATCAGGAAAGTCCCCTGGAGATATGTGATGCTCCAGCTGAATCTTAGCAAAGATGACGGGCAGCTTGAGGATCAGTTGCTTCTTCTTGTTCTCCTTCCCAAACACAGACGGCATCTCCTTCTTCAGGTAGCTGATGATGTATGCATGAACCTGTGGGAGGAGAGTCCTCACCTGAGCCCCTATCAGAGTCACCTGGGGGGCTTGTTAAAACACAGGTGGCTGGACCCCACTCCCAGAGTTTCTGATTCACTTGCTCTGGGGTGGGGCCTGAGAATCCGCATTTCTGACAGGTTGCAGGTGATGCTGTGCAGGTGAAGGAGCCACTCTGTAAGCCCCACTGCTTCATGCTGGGGCTCAACTTGGCTCCTCCTCTCTTCTAAGTGATCTCAGCACCTCCCGGTTTTAAATACCCGTCAAAGCCGTCCACTCCCAAAGCCACATACCAGTCTAAGCCTCTCCCTTGAGCTCGACTCAGAACTAATTGCTGTCAACATTCCTAGACATTTCCATCTTATGACACCCTAAGTGGAATTTGGGCCCAACCCCCAGGACTCAGCTGGGCCAATCTCAGGAAACAGCACCCCCAGCCCTGCCTACCCAGTTGAGGCCAGGAATCTGGAGATCATTCCTTGATTTGATTCTTCTCACTCCTCACTAGCCGCATCTAAGGACACCTGTGGGTCCTTTGCTTTTTTACCTCCTAAATCTCTCCCCTACTTTTTCATTTCTCTCCACTACAGCTGCCACCACCCCCTTCCCAGCCACCACCATCTTATGCCTGGAGAAACACCCCAGTGACCCTGCCTGTCTATCTCCCAGCTTCCCCTCGTACCCCTGCAGCCCTTTCCCTGTGCAGCAGCAGACAAAGAGGGGGTTTTTAGGAAGAAACACCAGCCTGTGAGAGACTGCTTAAAAGTCTCAAATTGCTTCTTATTCAAATTCAAAATTCCTACCATAGCCAATAAGGCCCTATAGCAGCAATTCTCAAAGTGTGATCCAGGGAACCCTGGGGGTCGCCAAGACCCTTTTAGGGGTTCCCATGGTCAAAACTATTTCAGTAATAATATTAAGGCATTGTTTGCTTTTCTTGCTCTCATTTCCTCCCGAGAGGACAGTGGAGTTTTTAAGAGGCTACAAGATGTGTGATGTCGCAACTGGTTAAATGCAGGAACAGGTATGAGAATCCTCTGAAGCAAGACATTAAAGTGATTTGCAGAAATGTAAATCAGGGCCCCTCTTCTTGCTAATTTTTGAGGGAGTTAGAATTTTTTTTTTGGCAGCTGGCGGGTATGGGGGAAACTTGTTAGTTTTTATGAAACATGTTATTTGAGTTAACATGTAATAGGTTCACTGTTATTTTTTAATGATCTTATTAACATTTGTTAATTAACACAAACTTGATAACTTATTGATAACATTGATAATAAATTACTATTTATGAATTATATAATTATTAGTTGTTGATTAAAATAAATAAATGCTCATTAAATGTTTTCTCAGTTTTAACTTCTAATATGGTGAAAATAGATTCAATCCGTGTACACTCAAGCTCTTTGGAGTCTTTGATCATTTTTTTCCTTGCTACCTGGCCAGTACAGGGAACTGACCCCTTAGACTCTATTGGTACAAGGCCGTGCTCTAACCAACTGAGCTAACCAACCAGCCTGATTTTTAAGAATATAAAAGAGGCCTGAGACCAAAAGATTTAAGCGCCGCTGTCCCACATGATTTGGCTCCTGGAATCATCCAGCATTTTCTCACCCACTCTCCCCCTCACTTACTGCTCCAGCTTCCTCACCTGCCTTCCTCGTTTGACCAGCATGTCAACCTTTTTCCCACCCCAGGACCTTTGCACGTGCCCCTTGTTCTGTCTGGAATTCTGCCTCAGTCTCCCCACAGTTGGCTCCCCCTTTTTTTTTTAGCATGCTTTACAAGTCTCCTCCTCACAGAGACTGTCCTATGGGAAGCAGGTGCCCCACCCACCACCATCCAATTATTTTCTATCTTCACCTTTATTGTTTTGTTCACAACATTTATCCCAACTCATTTTATTTATATGACAGTTTATTTATTCTGTCTCCCTCCATCAAAATATGAGCCCCAGGAAGGCAGGGACCTGTCCCCTCTATCACCAGCACTGGTACAATGTGCACAGAAAGCATTCAGGAAATACTTGTGGAATAAACCAATGAACTTGGGAAGTTGTAAGCCACAATCTCATAAGTTTTTGAAAAGTAAGCAAGGACAGCAGAGTAATAAGTATAGGTATGTGTATTTTTTACAGGAAGCTCAATAATTACATATATGTGCTTATATAAAAATAGAATATATCTGGAAAGAGATACAAGAAATTTCTTATGAGGGTTGTCTCTAGGGAAGAGAACCTGAAGCCTGGTGGGGTCAGGGGTGGGAAGGGAGCATGTTTGACGGAGCATGAATGCTTTACCATGAGACAGTCTCAAATTAGATATTCAATAAAAAACACTCGTTAAAAAATTCTTTTAGGGGGCTGGCCAGTTAGCTCAGTTGGTTAGAGTGCAGTGTTGTAACACCAAGGTCAAGGGTTCAGATGCCCTCACCAACCAGACACCACAAAAAAAGAAAAAAAAATTGTCTTAAAGGATCACAGGTTTGGAATGTTAAAAATATTAGTATTGGTGACCCCTGGCTGGTTCTGAATCCTCATCTCCTCCCACCTTCCACCACCCTGTCTCCTCCAGCCACAATGGGCTCCTTGTTTAAACTCATCAAGCACATGGCTGCCTCAGGACCTTTGCACTTGCTGTCCCCTCTGCTTGGAAAGCTCTTCCAACAGATCTCCACTCAACTCACCTTTCCCCTTCACACTGCGCTAAAACAGTCCCTCATCAGCCTCCCTTTCCTCTGTTTCATTTTTCTTCATAGCCATTCGTTTGTTTAATGTCTGCTCCCCCACTAAAAAGAAATTTTACGAGAAAATGAACTTTATCTGGTTTGTTCCCTGACGTAGCCCCAGGGCCTAGAAGAGTACCAGAGCGTGTTGTAGCCTCTCAGTCACTGTTTATTGAATGAATGTCATCGGGCCTCCTCAGAGGTCTGAGGATCGGTCTGAAGGATCAGGGCATCTTGGCCTCTTTAAAATCAAACTCTCCCAAGATCTCGGCCTCAGGTATCACAGCACCGTAGAACTGCACCCTTCTAGCAGCTATCACTTCAACCCAAGGGCAGAGCCAGAAGACTCTTCCACACCCTCCCTCGTACAGATTGGGAAACTGAGGCACTGAGGGGGAGGATGTTTACCGAGAGTCCAGAAAAGACTTGTACCGTTAGGGGAGAGCATGAAGGCAGGTAAACGGTGTGGGGTACTGTTGTGACTAGACCAAGCGTGGCAGAATCATACGTGAGGGGTGGGGGTATGACACGGGGCGGGCGAGGGGCAGTGAGGCTTCGGCACGGTCGCAGCGGACCCTGAATGTCATGCTCCTGGGACCTGAGCGGCACTGGAGGGCCATGGATGAACCTGCAGGAAGAGGGGAGGGCGCCCCCTATGGGTCGAGGCGGCCACTCAGGGCAGGGGTGTGGCCAGACCGGTGGGTGGTGCCTGCGAGAGCGGGCCAATGGGGTGAGGGGGCGGGGCCTAAAGGCGACTCCAGAGGGACCCAGAAGGTGGGAGGCGGGAGGGCGCTGACGGCTTTTCCAGAGAGGAAGCGGGGAATGTGCCAGGAAGAGATAAGGTGGGAGGGCGGAGGGCGGGGCGCGGGTCCCGGACTCCGGGGTTTGTCTCGGTTTCCGGAGCCGCCTCCTGCCCGGCGGGGCACCAGGTGTCCGGCCCGGCCCGCCCTCTGTCCCGCGGCCCTGGCTTCAGTTCCCCCAAGGGACCTGAGGGAACGAGGGAGAACCAAGGGGAGACAGAAAGACTCGGAGGAAGACGCAAGAGAGAGACGGAGAGGGAAAGAGGAGAGAGCGGGAGCGAGAGGAGGGGAGGTGGGTGGAAAGAGAAAAAAGGGAGTTAGAGACGGAATGAGAGAAAGAAACTGAGAAAGAGGCAGAGATGGGGACAGAGGGAGAGAGGACGACGACACAGACACTGAGACTGAGCAGAGGAGACAAAGGTGAATTCGGAAAGCTCCGGGGACAGCCGCCCCCGGCCGTCCACACGGGTGGCCTCCACCCAGGGAGGATTCCTGGGGTGGGGGGGCCTCTGACTCACCCCCTAGGCTGCTGCTTAAACCAACACCTCAGGCTCCTCCAACCCCAGAACCTTCTTGGCCTCCCTGCCTGCCGAGCTTCCTGCCCCACCTCCACCCTGGCAGCCTCCCCTATGAACGTTCCACTGGGCCTCCGAAATCACCCATAAACCAGTGCTCTCGCTCTCCTCTCCCACCCCAAGGCCCGTCCTAATGTAGGCGCCCCCTTGCTCCTCCAGCCTCTTCCCTAATCTCTAACCCCCTAGTCTCACTGCCTTGAATCCACCCTCCAGAAGGCAGCATGAGTCTAATCCTGTCCTTCCCCTGCTCTGAACCTTTCCATGGCTCCCCAGCGCCCTAGGGACAAAGCACAGGTTCTTTGACACAACTCACAAGATCCCTGGTGGTCCGACTCCCACCCACCTCCCCAGCCTCACATTGAGTTACTCGCACTGTCTATACTGGGCTCAAAACTGACATTTTCCATCAGATGTCCTTTCCTCTAAGAAGCCCTCCCTGACTCCCCCTGGGCTATCCAGCCCCGACCATGCTGGATGGTCATGTCCAGGCATGGGTTTGCCTGATCCGCAGGAACCCCAGCAGGGCCTGGGTCCTGGGACTGCCTTGATTATTGGTACTGGGAGCCCCAGCAGGACCAGAATTGCCTTGGTTGTTGCTATGTCCTCAGCACCATCTAGCACAAGGACAGACACAAGGAGAGTTTGTTAAATGCAAGTATCTGTTCAACGTCATTCATTCAATAAATATTTACTGAGCACCAATTCTGTTCCAGGCACTGGGGATATATCAGTGAAAGAATTTGGACAAAGGTCCTTGATTCTGTAGACCTTAAATAGGAGTCGAGGTGGCAGACAATAAACACAGAAACCCAATAAATGGATAATATACGGTCAGACAGTGATGATGCTATGAAGCAAGCTACAACAGGGTAAGGAAGAAAGCAGAACCCGCATGGGGGGAGTTAGAGTCATAAGAAGGGGAGGGCCAGGGCGGCCTTCCTAAGCAGGTGGCATCTGAGTAAAGACTGAGAGGTGAGGAGTGAGGCACGCGGACAGCCAGGAGGAGGGAACAGCAGATGCAAAGGCCCTGAGGTGGGACTGAGGTGGTCAGTATGAAGTGCAAAGATGGATGGGCAGGGAATGGGAGATAAGGACAGAGAGGAAAAGGAGTAGGGGAAGGGACGGCTTGTTGGCCACCAGGAGGACTTGGCTTTCGTCCCTTGTGACGGGGGTCGTGGGAGATAAGTGCGGAACAGAGGCAAGCCATGACACAATGTGACTGGCGGCAGGAGATGAATGAAAGAACACCGGGTCAGAGACGACGGAGGCCGGAGACAGAGAGAAGGGTGGACGCGCAAGTGGAGGAGTGACTTCACGAGGACACCTCCCACCCCGCTCGGCGGGCACCAGCGTAACCCGGCCTGACGAGAACTAACTCATCGGGGAGCCAGGTAGTAGGAAACAGAGGAAGGGCGAGAGCTGCCGCCTCCCGGCCTGCGCCCATGACTGCTCACCCTCACCAGCCGGGCCCTCTTCACCAGGTCATTGAGCTTGCGCAGGGCAGCATGGCGAGGCAGGCCCTGGATGTCGCGGAAGAGGTCCTGCTCCTCCAGCTCGAAGAGGCGACGGTTGTCGGGCACGAGGAGCGGCTGGGACCAGAAGGAGCCGATGTAGACGCGCAGGACCTCGGGCGTGCCCACCACCTTGCCCAGCGCCCACATCAGCGCCCCGTAGACTCGCATCAGCTGCTGCGTCTCCACCATGTCGGCCTTGTTGAGCACCACGCGGATCTTGTCCTCGTGGCCCCGCAGGGCGCCGATGGCCTCCGAGAACTCATCAGAGATCTCCAGCTTGTGCGCATCGAACAGCAGGATGATGAGATCCACGCGCTCCGCGAACCAGCGCAGCACGGCCGGGAAGTCGTAGCCTTGGGCGAGGGCGACAGGGACGCGAGGGGTAGAAGTCAGGCCCCCGCCCTCCACCACTGCTCGTATCCATTCCTTTGGACTGAAACTGTACTGTACAGACGTTCAGGCTGTTGACTACCCAAATCTTTGTCTCTGTGAAATAACCGAAGTCCCAAGTGTCTTCTCTGGTTCCCCAGCCCCCAGAATTTCCTCCCATCGCGGCCCCAGCCCCTCAAGCCATCTGGCTACAGGGAGCAATCACCCCCCTCCACTTTTTCATTCATTCACTAGACAGATATTAGTGGTGTGCACTGGTATGGATGTACAGGCTGCTAAAATACTAGTGTCTCCTAAGAGACCCACTCCGTGCCTCTGTAGGTGCCCCCAGCCGCCAAGGGCCTCCATCACCCCAGCCCCTCCCTATGACCTGTCTGACCTTCCCACAGTACAGCAACTGGAATTCCTGCTGTCTCTAGCTATCCTCTTACCATAGCAGATGTTAAATATCTTTAATTTATTTAACAATATTTACAGTCTTATGTGTGCCAGGGAATACCACGGAGAACACACAGACAAGGTTCTTACCCGCACGGAGCACCCGTCCCAGCATTTGGTGCCTATGTTCATTCATTCATTCCTTTCACCATTCATTTTCTCATTCACTCATTCATTCACTCGTTCTCGTCTTTGCTTTTTCACTCATTCATTCACCATCATACAATGCTGGGGAGAGCAGAGAGGAGTGGTTGAGACCCCTGCCTTGGCAGTCAGGAAGACCTGGTTTTGAATCCCTGCTCTGCCCCCATCTGCTGTGTTAACTTAAGCAAGTAGCTTAACCTTTCTGAACTTCTGTTTCCTCTTCCATAAAATAAAAATCATAATAAGACCTACCTCATAGGACTGTTGTGAAGATTAAAAGAATATAAATGAGCTGATATAAACATATATATAAAGAGCTTAAAACAATGCTTGGCGCTGAACTGTACACCTAAAAATGTGTGAACTTTATGGCATATAAATTATACCTCAATAAAACTGTTTAAAAAAAAATAAACAGTGCTGCACGCATGGTAAGTGCTCAAAAATATCAGTCATGGCGCAAGCCAGACACCATTGGGGAGTCATTCAGGAGCCATTTCCTGAGCTGCCTGCTCTGTAGTCAAAGCTAAGGCAGCCCTAGCCCTGTCCTTATAGGGTCACAGCCCACCGGTGGCACAGACCTGTCCACAAAGTGGTCAGGCTTGGATGGCAGAATCCAGGGGGCTCACTGGGGGGGGGGGTCAGGGAGGGCTTCCCAGAGGAGAGAACACAGAGAGAGGACCTGGAGATGGCAGAACAGGGAGCCATCGCTGATTTACCCGACTTCGTGCTCTCTCAGATAGAACCAACTCACTGAATCTTCAAAATGACCCCAGGAGGCTGGCACTTTTATGACCTCATTTTCTGGAAGACAAACTGAGGCACAGAGAAGTTAAGGGACTACTCAAGACACACAGGCAGGAGGTGTGACACAGTAGAAGTCCCATGGACCTCCAAATGCCCCTGGGAAGCTGGCATTGTGTGCCTGCGTATGAGAGACTCCAGGCATATATGTGTACCTGGGCTGTGCTTGTGGTTGTACCCATGTGTGACTTTTTGTGGTCATGTAGAACTGTATAGGACTTGCAGGGCTGCTGGGGACTGGATGGGATAGGGGTGGGGGGCATTTTGGGAGGGAGGAAGGGACAGGTTACCAGAGGGACAGCAGCTGGGGCCCCCTCCCTCCCTAATCCCTACACAACCACACACATTGGCCTGGATTTGGAAAGTGTGTCTCATGGGGCAGGGAGGGAAGAAGGAAGGGAGGTTGAGTCAGCATGGGAATGGGAGACGTGGCAGAGAGGAACCCAGAGTGCACAACGGCATTCATCCAATGAAAATAGTCATCATTAGCACTTCCATAGCACCTACTGCATGCCACACACTGTTCTAAGCACTTTGCACATTTCAACTAATGTAACCCTTAGGACAACCTATGAGGTTGACAGTATTATAATTCCCATCTTATAGATGAGAAAACTGAGGCACAGAGAAGTTAAATGGCTTGCCCAAGGCCCCACAGTTTAAAAGCAGCAGAGCTCAGATTTTGGCCCCACCAGTGGGCTCCATTACACTACAATCACACACAAGCTTGTTCACAGATACTACACACAGAGGAAGCCACACACCCCCACCACACACACAGATACATGCACTCACATCCAGTAGCACATACCTGGATGTAATCATAGCCATGCATTGCAGGATGCAGGCTCTCAGGCACACCCTTGCTCACAGTCTGGGACCTGTGCAGATATTCATGATCACATAACCACAAAGACACTGTGAGACCCACACACAGTCACAGACACAGACATTAGCACACACACACAAGCACAGAGACACACTTGCACACCCACCATCCTACAGAGACACCGTCATACACATATAACCCCCACACCCTCCCAGATCCAAAGGCACCACCACAGATACAAGCACACAGTTACATAAAAGATACTCCTGCACACGCAAACTCTCACGTATACACTTGCACACACTGTACACCAAGATACAATCACTTGCTGTCACACACAGTCCAACAAAATCCCCTGAATCCTGTACAGTTCTACATGGCAACAAAAAGTCACACATGGGTACAACCACAAGCATAGTCCAGACACACATATAAGCCTGGCGTCTCTCATACACAGGCACAGAATGTCAGACTTACACCCACAATTATACACCTTCTCAGACACACACGAAATTAACCACACAGTTAAATAAAAGATGCCCTTTCACACACACACACTCATGCACACATTTCATAATACAATTGTATACAGAGACACAATCAGTCGCACACAATCCCACAAAGTCCCCCATAGTCCTCAGAGTTGCACAAAGTCACATCCACCCATAATTACAGGCACAAGCAGACTCCCAGACACACATACACACACACACACACACAGGGTCTCACATGCACAGGCACACACACAATTCCTTCAAGTCACACAACCTGAGTCATGACCAAAATTCGACATGTCCACTGACACACACACAGTCACACACAAACACTTAGAACCACCCACAGCCAATCATACCCTCACAATGGCACACTTTCCCAGGGTAGATCCAAAGTCATACACTCACACACACAAATCCACACCGACAGACTCTCTCTCCTTCCTCTACCAAGGCCAGGGCAGGAGACCCCATTCTCTACTCTCCACACCCACCAGCCAGCACGCTGCCCTGGTGTGGAGACCTGGCTCCCTCCCGATTTCCCAGCCCCAGCCCCTGGGGTGGGGGCCCTGGGAATCTCTCCCCCCTCGGGCTGGCGGCGCGCCCTCAGATCGCTTCAGCAGCTGCGTCCCGCCTCTCTCCCATTGGACGGCAGCCAGGGACACGGGAGCCCTCGCAGCCCCGCTCCGCCCTGCGGCCCAGCCTCCTCACCAGTGCGGCCCGGTCCCCTCTGCCCCACACTGCAGCCTCCTTTGCCCCAGTTCCTGGACTCCGAGGCCATAGGGGACAGGGGACAGAGAAGCTGGGTGGGGGCAGGGGTGCAGATGCTGAGCCGGCTGGACAGGGGTGGGTGGGGGCCACTTCCTTGGAGGCCCCGCTGGAATTCACCCCCTGCCGCTCCCCCTGCACAGCTGTTTATAAATTCCAGGCCCGGCCTTGGCCCCCGCCCAGGTTCCCCCTCCCAGCCCGTTTTCAGCCCCATCTGTGGCCCAGACAAGGAGCCCAGAGCTCGCGCAGGCCTCCATGCCAGGGCTCTGCCTAGTCTCTGGGTCTCCTGTCTCTCTGGATCACTGCCTCACCCTCTGAATCTCTCTCTCTCCCTCTCTCCCTTTGCATCCTTCTGACCCGCCCAGACGTGCTGCTCCAGCCTGCTCACACGTGTTCACCCACACGCCTCCCCACCCCTCAACGTGTGCCAGCATGGAGGAAACATGGTCTTCCACTGGCTCCCTTCTGTTGCCCAGCCAGCTTAGGTCCAGCCAAAGCAGGCCCAAGTCCCGTCAGAGACCTCGGGCCCCTCTCTCAGACCCAGGAGACCAGGCCCCAGCCCCTCCTCCCTCAGACCCGGGAGCCCCAGCCTCACTCACCACGGCTCACTCTCTGTTTGGCCCCCGACAGGATACCTGGGGTGTCAATGATACTAATGCTCTCCAGGACCTGATTGGGGAGCTGGGCACACATGAACCTAGGGGCAGAGGGAAGGTCAGGGTCAATGCACAGAAGGGCAGAAGGAGAGGAAATATAAGAAGCGAAATCAGGGCTGGCCGATTAGCTCGATTGTGTAGAGTGCAGTGTTGTAACACCAAGGTCAAGGGTTCAGGTACCCTTACAGGCCAGCAGCCATGAAAAAAAAAAAAGGAATCAAGAACAGAGGAGGGGAGGAGGGAAGGGAAAACTCTGGAAAGAGAAAGAGGAGATCAGAAGAGAGAATTATATTTACAAAAAATAATAGCTACTGTTCACTGAGCACTTATTTTGTGTCAGTCCTCACAACAACCCTAGGTAGTGGAGACTACCATTATTCCCATTTTCCAGATGAAGATCAGAGAGGCAGAGAGGTTAAGTCATTTGCTCAAGGCTATCCAGCTAGCAGCAGAGCCAGGATTTGAACCCAGGCAGGATGGCTTCACTAGCTTAACTGCTCCCCTAGAGAAGGGAGGTCAGCAGAGGCAGGGACGGGAAGAATTGGGTAGATAGAAGGGAATTGGGGCTAACAAGGAGAGAAACACAGTTGCGGATAGGACAGAGATGAGACCCAGTGACAGGAAGATGCACCCCTGGCTTGTGGCTGCCACACCTGTTGAGGAAGGTGTTCCCGAAGGGGTTGAGTTTGCGGAAAGGCTTGTCTGGGTCGACGACGAGGGCGTTGCCAGGCACAGTGCCCTCAGTGTCACCATGCATGACGGCCACGAAGCAGTCGGTGGTGGGCTCAGGCCCCACACGGGAGCCAGGCACCTCCTGCTCCAGCAGGTACTGGATGAAGCTGGTCTTGCCTGTGCTGTACTGGCCGGCCACCAGCACCATTGGCTTGCCATCGAAGTCAGCATCCTCCAGGGCTGGCGAGTGGAAGGCCCCAAAGCGGTAGTGCTCCTCAAGGGGCAGCAGCTTCGTGCGGTACAGCTCCTTGAGGGCCGAGGTCACCGTGCGGATGGCCTCAGGCTGTTGGCCCCGGGCCCCACCCCGCTTCAGCCAGCTGAACATGGTGGCTGCGCGTTGCCCACTGGGCTAACCGAGAGAGAGGCACAGGTGGAGAGCTGTCTGTGGGAGGAGGACAGGGTACAGGTGAGGCAATGGGTGGAGGGAGCACTGATGGTGGACTGCTTGGTAGAGGAGGAACGGAGACTGCAGGTAGAATGGCTGAAGGCGAATGGGGGCATTGGTGGGGGAATGAGTGAAGAGAAGGAGGCAAAAGCAGTAGTGGTGGACTGACTGGCACAGGGGGAGGAAGAAAGGAGACTGAAGGTAGAATGTCTGGGTGGTGGAAGGGGTGGAAAAGGAGAAGCAGAGAGCACTGGTGGCAGGTGGCAGGAGGAAGAGGGGGGTTACAGTGAACTGGCTAGAAGAAGAGAAAGAGGTTAAGAGTGATATGGTTGAAGAAGGGGAACTGATGGTGCAAGACCAAGGTTTGGACAAAGGGAAGGATGCAGAAGCTGCCTGGAAGAAACGTATGCCTGAATCCCTTCATTCTTTTCTTCCTCCCTTCTCCCTTCCATCATCTGACACATTTTCAATGAAATCACTTGCTCCACGCTTCAGGAGCTATGGACCCAGAAATTTGCCAGAGACCAGCTCCTACCCAGCCAGAGCCCCTAGTGAGGTCCTGGGTGCCAAACAGTTAATGATGTGTGGCAAATGCCAGGCATCCAGGGGGGGACATGATGAACTGACCACAGGATCAGCAAAGCTCAGGCCAGGGCTGACTTTTGAGCTGCTCCATGAAGGGCAGGCAATACAAGGGTATTTTGGCAGAGAGGATGGTGTGTTCAAAGGCCCGGGGGTGTGAGAGATCCTTAGGTGATGGGAGCTGTGAAATGTCTGGGTTGGATGGCTGGACATAGGGGCACAAGGAGGAGAGATTAGGAACAAGGCAGAGGAGGTTGCCCAGGTGCACCCAGGTCAGGAGGAGCATTGTGCATGAACAAAAATAATAACTCAACATTTATGATCAGTGCATGCCAGACACTCACAAACGTCCTAACTCATTTAATCATCATAACTCTGTAAGATAGGTCTGTTATTACCCCCACTTTTCTGACAAGGAAATAGAGGCTCAGGAATATAGCAATAGATTGCCCAAGATCACTTAGCTAGAAGTGTTCAAGCTGGGACTCAAGCCCAGGCAACCTGACCTGAGAGACTGTGCTCCTAACATGGGTCTAAGGAACTGAGTTAGGGGGAGAAACAATTACCAACCCAGCAGCAATGAGCACCCCAGCACCCAGACTGTGATCTCTACATTCCCTCACTTATTCTTTTACTCACTGTAGGATTTGTAGTGATGTCCCCTCTTTCATCCCCAATAACAGTAACATGTGTCTTTTCTTTTTTTTTTTTTTTTTTTAATCTTGATGAGTTAAGTAAAGGCTTATAATTTTACTCATCTTTTCAAAGAACCAGCTTTTGGTCAGATCAGAGTCCCTAAATACCATTCCCCACTAAAAGAATCCAAGGCTCCTTGGAGAAACGGCTGATGCCCGGGCTGCAGCAGGGAAAGACCAAGGGAGCCTGTATCACATAGTGGAGAAGGGCTCAGAGATCAGGGCGGAATGCCACGGACCCAGCCCGAAGGGGCTCCCACTGGCGAAAGACGGGACAGTCTGAGTATCAAAATAACTGCCAAATATGTTAAAACCCATAAAATCGTAATGATGCTTTAAAGGGGTGGGGGGTTGATACTTCACAGAGGAGTGGCAGGAGAGGTGAGCGAGAGGCAGCGGCAGGAACCCGGACTCTGAGCAGGCGAGCGGGCCTGGGAGGTGTCCCATGCAGGGTGGGGTCTGGGGGACATCCTGCGGAAGATGTTTGGGGGCGGCTGAAGGGGTGATAGAATTGCTGAGGTAGGAGAGGGGCGCTTGGGTGGCAGGAGGGACCAAGTAGGTCAGAGATGGATGAGGACGTGGAGGGAGCCTCCAAGGAGCGGATCTCCTCTAGCTGGGAGGATGGGGAGGAGGAGAGCCTGGGAGGGCCTGGAGGAAGAGCGGGGGGACACTGTCACAAACCGAGAGACTGGTGGGGACTGGGAGGGACTCGGGACCCCTAGGGAGACCGTTACAGACTGGGGTGTGGGGTTGGACTGGGGTTTTCGGCGAGCCGGGGAATCTTCGGGAGTCGGGGCAGGCTGTGCGGACGGGGGTCGCGAGGCGACAGCGGCGGTCCGGGCAGCACTCACCGACGGGGCGCGCTGGCGGCGGGATCGGGCGGGGGTCCCGCGGGGGTCCGAGGAGCCCGCAGAGCGGCCTGGGCTCGAGGTCGGGTCCGGAGCCGTCTGAGCCGGGTGGGGCCGGCAGAGGGAGGAGGGAAGGGAGGGGCGGCGGGGCGGGACGAGGCACCGCCCCCTCCCCAAACTCGCGTCCGGCCTCTGGCGCCCCCTCGTGGCAGGAGCGGAGGGCGCCTCAGCGGGGCGGGGGGAGCGCGCGGGCTTCGAGTCTGCGGATCGAGTCCCGCCTCCACCTCGGGCTGGAGGCCGCTCCCCGGTCCCTGTTTCCCTTCTTAACATGGGAGGAGTAACAGCAGCAGCAGCAGCCGCCGCAATAATCATAATTTTGAAAGGCTGGCGGCTGGCACAGTTGGCTAAGAGAGCGGGCTTGTCACACCACGGTCAAGGGTTCGGATGCCCGGACCCGCCAACCGCCAAATGAAAAACAAGAGAGAGAGGGAGAGAATAGTAATTATTCTAAAGCTAAAGTGAGTATGAAAATCCTCTGCTCACGACCCTCCCTGGCTCCCCTCTCGCTCAGAGTAAAAGCCAAGAAACCCCCGCATGGCCCGCAAGGCCCAGCACGGTCTGCCCCAGCCTCCGCCTGTCTCCGTCCCTTACTCCGTCCCAGCCACACGGCCTCCGCCTTGTTCCGCAAACGCACAGGCAACGCCGCAGCCTCGAGGCCTGTGCCCTGCTGCTCCCTCTGCCGGAGGCGCTCTCCGACCCCCTCGCATGGCCCTCAGGTCTCCGCTCCAATGTCACCTCCCCGTCTGTCTCTCACTGCAGCTGTTTTCCTCTGCAGCCCTTACAGCCACTCTGCACATTCCACATTTCTCTGCTGAAGTGACTGTCGCCGTCGGGGAAACGCGAGCCCCGTGGGGGAGGGGTTCCCTGCTGTGCCCTCAGCACCGAGCCCGCGCCTGACTGACCACAGGGGCTCAGTAGATATTTGTTGAACGCATTCCTGTCGTTGACCGTGCACTTCACATGTGCAGAGGCCGCTTTAACTCGCTTCCCCACCCCAACCCCGGCCAACCCCGCTGCACCGCTGTGGGGACCCCAACCCTGGAGCCTGGGGTTGCCAGGCTGTGCTCTAAACACCCGAGCTGACTCGCCAGCCTCGGCTGTAAGCTCTTTACGTGTATTTTCTCATTGAATCCTCATAATGTCCCAGAAGAGACAACGGAACCCAGAGAAAGGAATTCAGAAAACCCAGAGACCCCACTTTCATTCAGGCCACTTGGGGTTCTGTTCCTAGCCTGGGTTCCATTGCCAGCCAGGGAACCAGTAAGTAATCCCTTGAAGATGTAAACCCCTCTGGAATGTTAACATGCAGAAAACTAGCAAAACAGCCCTTCGAGCAGAGGCTGGATTTCAAACAGAGTTAAAGTTCTTCAGATGATCAAGTTTGATACCCCCCAAAAAAGAAAAGAAAACCCAGAGAGATGTTCAGGGCTTAGCACCTGTCCCCATAGTAGGTGCTTATTATCCAGATCCACAGCTGCTGGGTTTTTCTTCAGGTCCCTGTGCCTCCAGGACTCAGAGCACACAAGGCCTCAGGTCAAATCCTGGCCCTGCTACGCGCTTGCTAGAGAACCCCCGGGAAGTGACTTTGCCTCTCTGTGCCTATGTTTCCCCATCTGTAAAATGGGCCGTTACTGTTTTTCACAAGACCTTTGCTTGAATGGTACCTCCTCAGTGAGGCCTACCTTGACACCCCCACCCAACCCCTTGACAATCCTGTCCCCACTTTATTTTTCATTTTAGCACTTGTCACCATTGACCAGTCTATATATGTTACCTATTTTTAATCTCCCCCCGCTAGAATATCAGCTCCCCAAGGACAGGTATTTTGTATGATTTGTTTACTGTTGTCACCCCACTGCCTAGAACAGTGCCTGACACACATCAAATAAATATTTTTAATAAAAATATTTAAATTTATAAATAAAATATTCAATATTAAATTTAATATTTTAATAGTATTTAATTGGTTGAATGCAATAATGTGCATAATTGGGGTGATGAAACTGTTCTAAAATTGATTGTCGTGATGGTTGCACATCTCTGTGATTTCACTAAAAGCCATTTTAAATGGGTGAATTGTGTGGCTTGTAAATTACATCTCAATAAGGCTGATATGTATAGCTGACCCTTGAACAACTCAGGGGGCTAGGGACACCCACCTTCCACGCAGTCAAAAACCCATGTATATTGGGACAGCAGGTTCAGATCCCCGCAACGGCCAGCTGCCAAAAAACAGAAAAACAAAAAAAACAAAATCCACGTATAACTTTCCCCATGTTGTTACTTGAGTAGTTAAATATTTAAGTAGTTGGCCCTGTGGAACCTGAGCACACGAAAAGTCAACCCTCCTTTCATGGGGGTTCATCTATAAGTAGAACCATGGAGTTCAAACTATATATATGTAAAACTATACATATGAAAAATATAAAGGCCTGGAGCTTAGCGATAACAAACCTTAAGGTTATTCCTGCCAGGAGACAGGCCCTGTTCTAAAAGCTTGACCTGAATCATCTCCCTTCCCCCTAGGAGGGGAAGTCCTGTTACGATTATTGTTACTGTTGTTACTCCCATTTCTCAGATGGGGAAATTGAGGTACAGGGAAGTAGAGTCTCACTTGCCCAAAGAGTGGAAGAACAAGGAGCCGAGCCTGAGATGACTGATGGCAGAATCCTGCTTTCAGGGCCGGCCTGTGGCTCACTTGGGAGAGTGTGGTGCTGATAAACACCAAGGCCACGGGTTCGGATCCCATACAGGGATGGCCGGTAAGCTCACTTGGAAGAGCGTGGTGCTGACAACACCAAGTCAAGGGTTAAGATCCCCTTACCGGTCATCTTTAAAAAAAAAAAATCCTGCTTTCACTTCTACCCCATGGCTTCTCAGCCTGCGATGAAAAATTTGGGAGGGTCCATAAAGTTGGATGGGGAAAAAAATGACATTTGGAGTTTTCACCAAAATTTAGGGTCCCCTACAACCAAGAATGTGAGCAACAAAGCACAGTAGCATCAGTAGGACCTGTGTCACTGTCACCAAGAGGAATCACTGACATTTTCATCACAGTGCAGTGGTTGTGGAGATTTCCAGTAATCCTTTACACTCCTCTGATTAGACCCACCACTAGCTCTTTCTAATTAATGTATTGACACAGCAGCCCCTATCACCAGGTAACAAATTTGGTTTTTTAATACATTGATAACTAAATTTCAGTATAATTGTTTCCCTTTGTAATCCTGTGGGTTTTATCTTATGCTGCATTTAAAGACATCATTCTAGGAAGGGGTCTATGGAGTGAAAAAGCCCTAGTCCACACTACCCTGCCTCGTTAAACACAGTCTGAGCCCTTCATCACTGCGTTGCTGCTTCATCTCCCAGTCTCTCTGCTCTCTGAATCAGGGAGTCTCATATCTGTCCCAGGTTGTTGTCCAACTCCTCTGATGCCCTTGCAGTCTCTAGGGTCCCCTCCCCAAGACACAATCTAATTCTTTTTCTAGCTCCCTCCTTCCCCATCTGTCAAAACTGAACGGAAAAATTCTGACACATGCTGCAACATGGACAGACGTTGAAGACGTTATACCACGTGAAACAAGCCCTTCACAAAAGGACAAATACTGTACAACTCCACTCATACGGTGGTACCTAGAGAAGTGAAATTCATAGAGACAGAAGGTAGAATGGTGTTGTACTGGCCAGCAGCTCCTCTCCCTGGAAAAAAAGGAAGTAGAACGGTTGTTATCAGGGGCTGGGGGTGGGGTGGGGACTTAGTGTTTAATGAGAACGTTCTGGAGAAGGATGATGGTGACGATTGCACAACAGTGTCAAGGTACTCAATGCCACTGAACTGTACACTTGAAAATAGTTAAAATGGTAACTTTTACACTATGTATATTTTATTACAATTTTTAAAAGATAAATTTTTAAAAACAGAGGAGAAGGCAGCCAGCGTCAGTGTGTCTGATAGATGAAATTTGGATCTGTCAGTCTTGGGTTTGAATTCTGCTCTGTGCCCAGATGATTTGAGTCAAGAGGTTACTATTCAGGGTCCTCCTCTTTTCCAGATTGCGCAATGGTGCACTCACCCCACCCCGCCCCCACCCCCACACACTGAGCTGCTGCTAAGATCTGGGAGCAGGTATGCGGGAAGCTTGGTCTTGAGGGCCAGCTTTGTAGGAGCTGAGCTCAGTTGTGGTCTCCTTCTCAGGAGCTGGGAAAGGAGAGGCCGTCTCTGGCTCCTCCGTGGTCCTCTTAGAAAGGCCTTGCTCTTGGTGCCCAGCTACCAGGAAGCAGGAGATACAGAGGCAAAGAATGCAGGCTAGCAGCCAGACCCCAGCCTGCCACTTACTGCATCTTTCCAGCCTCAGTTTCCTCACCTGCAAGATGAGGCTATCAATCCCCACAGGGGCTGCTGTGAGGACCAAATAAGATAACCCACGTGGTTGTGTT
The DNA here is from genome assembly GCF_027409185.1 of Cynocephalus volans. Classification (NCBI taxonomy): domain Eukaryota; kingdom Metazoa; phylum Chordata; class Mammalia; order Dermoptera; family Cynocephalidae; genus Cynocephalus; species Cynocephalus volans. The sequence continues at coordinate 50,733,141 of NC_084469.1, forward strand.
CAATAAACGTTAGTTGTGGCTGTTCCTCTGCTCGGGCTGCATGCGGTCAGCCTTCCAGAACTGAGGGCCAGAACCTGTGGAAATCATGGGCATACCTTTGAGCGTGGCCACAGGGATCTTTCAGAGACTTTCTGGAGTTTTCTGATCCTAGGATGTTAGGAACTGCCCTGCTACAGTGCTTTATCACGCACGCGCAGTATGTAGGTCGAGAGCTAGGAAGAGGGATGGTCCATCCTCCTGAGCCCCCATATATCAGCTTCCCACCCACAAACATCCCCAGGGGCCTGCAGAGAAACAGGGCGCATTACCCTGGTCCAGCTGCCATCACTACCCACCTGCACAAGCGCAGTCGCCTCCTCGCTGAGCCACGTTTCGCCCGAGTCCCCGTGTCTGTTCCCACACGGCCGCCAGAGGGCGCCAGTAAGCGTTGTCAGCTCACGGCGGTCAGAACCTTCCTGTAGATCCCACCTCATTCAGAGTAAGAGCAAAGTCATCCCCATGAAGCACAATGTCCTACACCATTAGGCTCTGTTTGTTCCCTTTCTGCCCTCACCTCCCGTCCTCTCCCCCTCGCTCACTGGGCTCCAGCCACACTGGCCTCCTCATTGTTCCTCGACAAAACGCTCCAGGCAAACTCCTGCCTCGGGGCCTTTGCGCTGGCTGTTTTTCCTCTGCCTCAGATGTTCTCCCCCCAGAGATCCTTGTCGCTCCCTCCCTCGTTTCATGCATAACTCTGCTCAAATGTCATCTCCTTAAGGGACTTACCTGATCCTGAGGGTCTTAATGTGCAGTCGGTCAGGTTGTTCACTGCACAAGGCACTCACCGAATGGGTGAGAGGGGGCAGGCATCCAGCTCACACTCTGCTCTCCAAATTCCAGGTCCAGGAGAAAGGGTGCCATTTTCTAGTTCACACAAAGGCATCCTAGGGACGAGCAGCCGTCTTGTCCACCCCCTTACCCTGCGTTGAGGGTTGGGTTGTGTCCTCCCAAAAGATAGGCTGATGTCCTAACTTCTAGTAGTACCTGTGAATGTGTTCTTATTTAGAAATAGAGTCTTTGTAGATGTAATGAAGTTAAGACCAAGTCATACTGGAGTAGAAGAGGCTATAACCCAGCATGGCTGGTGGTTCTTATAAGAGAACAGAAATGCCAGAGATTGCAGTGAGGCAGTCACAAGCCAAGGAATGCCTGGGGCTACCAGAAACTGACAGAGGGAGGGAAGCATCCTCCCTTAGAGCCTCTGGAGGGAGTGTGGCCCTGACTACATCTTGTTTTCAGATTTCAAGCCTCTAGGACTGAGAGAATGTCTGCTGTTTTAAGCCACCCAGTTTGCGGTACTTTTTTACAGCAGCCCTTGGAAACTAATACAAAACTAATACACCCTACTTGATTTTTCTTCATAGCACCCTCTGACACTGTACACACATCCACAGTCAATTGTCAGTTGCAGATGGCATACTTGCGAATTCATCTTTTCACTAAAACCCCTCTGTAAGACATGCACACGTGCACAGGGCAGCAAAGTAACAAGTCACCCAACACATTTCCAGCTGAAGCCGAACAAGGTGACACTCCGCCTTCTTGTTTCAGTGTTCATATTGTAAACAAGTGTCCTTTTCTCAGTCTATTTAGTGCCATGTTTTTCAAGGCTTTTTTTTTTTTTTGGTGGCTGGCCGGTATGAGATCCGAACCCTTGACCTTGGTGTCATAGCACCCTGCTCTACCAACTGAACGTTTTTCCCATTTTTGTGCTTTTTGTTGGCAATTCACTGTTAAAACAAACTGAGCATAGAGGTGAAGTGCTGTCTAGTGTTCCTAAGCACATGAAGGCTGCGATGTGCCTTATGGAGAAAATATGAAATATGTGCGTGAGATAAGCTTTGTTCAGGTACGAGTTATAGGGCTGCTGGCCGAGCTCCATGCTGATGGGTCAATGATATATATTGAATAAGGTGTCTTTAAGCCATAACACACATAAAACAAGGTTATATATTGATCAGTCGGTGCCAATATTGTGAGCAGAGGCTCACAGGAACCTAACCCTGTATTCCCCAGGAGCAGTGGTTCAGTATTCACTAATTCACGAAGTGTTCGCGAAGTCCACAGAACCTTACTGGGAATAACAAAAGCTGACCGTACTTGGTTTAGCTGTTTACTGTCCCTCTCCCCCATTAACAAGCTGGCCTACCAACATGGCAGGGACTGTCGTCTTCCTCACTGTTTTGTTCATACTGCACCCCTGTACCTGGCACTCAGTAGATGCTCAACAAATATATGTGGAATAAGCCCTCACAGGTTTAGCCTCAACCCAACTCCAAACAACCCACCCAAAACACCCAAAAACAATGGGACTGAAGGGGCATGAGTAGTTTTAAAAAAAGGTTCAGTTTTTAATTTACAAGAGTTCTAAATGTACAGAATTCTCCTTTAAAAAAATCGTTATACACAATAAATACAGTACAAAAAAATTTATCTTACAGTACTAGTTTTGTCTCCAAATTCCACATTGTGGTGCGAGCGGCTGGAGGCAGGAAGAACAGAGGGAGGACTGGCTGGGGAGGGAGGACCGGCTGGGGAGGGAGGGGGTGGGGAAGACCCGGGTTCCTGTTTTGCTCGGATTTCAGGATTTCAAAGTCGAGGGACGGAAGCGTTTGAAATCTCTCCCTCACTCGCACACACACAGGGGACGCAGGTCGCAGGGCTGGACATGCACGCACGGACGTGGCAGGCGCCTGCGGGCACACAGCCCTGGACGCTGGCTCCCACCGCCCTTTTCTGGTTGGCTTTTACAGCCTGCGGGAGCAGTAGAGAGGCCGCGCGTCTGGAAGGAGCTGCCAGCTGCGAGCGCCCTCCATGCGTGATCTGCGAAACCACACGGACAAGACCAGTAGCCGGGTATGAGCAAACACACGCACGTGTCCCCGGACAGAGGGGCAGGGTGTGGCAGGAAGTGGGAACAAACGGGAACTGACACACCAGGATTACCCCTCCTTTGGTAGGGGGACATTTTACATTTCAGTCCCTCCCCTAAATCCACGCCACCGCCCCCACCCCCAACACCCAGCTGAAGCAGGAATCGGGGGAGAGGCCTTTGAGACTCAAATAACTTAGGCAAGAAAAATTGTCAAGGGATCCCTAACTTGTGTCCCCCAGGAGGCTGAGGTTGGACGCACAACTGCCCCTGGCGTCCGTGGAGCTAAGGGACAGGGAAGAGCAGCCCGGTGTTATCTGTTCAACGTCCTGGCGCCGAGGCCACCATTGTGACTGGAGGCGGGGTATGCCTCGGGCCTGTGCAGGGGTGACGGGGAGGCCGGTGTGACAGCCGCGGGGCCGGCGTGGGGGTAGGGGGGCGCGGGCGTCCGGCCAGGGGCCTGCTGGAGGTTCAAGATGCTGTCGATGGCGCTCTGAAGGTGTTCTGTGAGCGTGTCATCCTGCGGGCTGTCGCTGGAGAAGCTGGCCTGGTCTACGTCAGGCGACTCGGACTTGCGCCGCTTGGCCGGAGGCGGCGGGGCTGCCTCCCAGCCTGGATCCCCACTGCCGCCGCCCTGCCCGGCACCGGCCGCGGGCTCCGGCGGGACCGCCTTCAGCACGCGCTGGTACAGCTCGTCCTCCACCGCGGCCAGCTCGCGGATGAGCCCGCTGGTGGCTTCGTCCACTTTGGTGGGAAGCGGGGCGGGGCTGGGGCCCCGTGCTCTGCCCGTGGCCGCCCCGTCCGCGGCCGCGCCCCCCAAGGCCTCCACGTTCTCGCGGTAGGTCTTCCGCAGGGGCAGGCGGGGGCAGTGCGGGCCAGGCAGCGGCCTGCGGTCGGCGGCGGCGGGCGGCGGGTGGTCCACGGTGCCGTTCATCTGGCCCGTGGGGGGCGGCGGGGGCGGAGGCCGAGGCGGGGGCTCGGCGGCCTTGAGGGCGGCCGGGGGCGGCGGCGGGGGCTGATGCACCGGATCCAGGGCCGTGTTGTGGACCACCTTGCTGAGCCCGGCCTCCTGCTTGATCTTGAGCTTGAGGCCAATGCGGCTACGGGCTTCGTAGGTCTTGATGGGCGGGCGGTTGCGGGAGGGCATCGGGCCGTCCTCGTCGGCATCGAGGGAGGAGGCGGCGGAGGAAGAAGAGGAGGAAGAGGACGACAAGGAGGAGGATGCCCGGGCCCAGGTCACCGAAGGGGAGCCGCCTGCCCCGCCGTGCCGGATCACGAGCTTGGTGGGCAAGTGTGGAGGGGGCTGGGCCGAGGCCCCGGGCACTGAGGATGACGGTGGGCCATGGCCAGGGAGCCGGTGACCTTCAGAGGAGGCTGCGACTGGGAGGCCGAGAGACCGTGAGGAAGACACGTACTCATCTACAGGGTGAGGGACAAAGAAAACGCACAGGGGTTAGGAACAGCATGAGTCTCCAGGGAGCAGAACTAAGAGGAGAGGTGGGCACTGAGTCCCTACTATCTGCTAGGTGCAAGGCTGAGCCCTTATTCATCAGGTCCTCAATGCACGCTCCTGTGTCAGCAACCTTCAAACTCCCCTAACTCTGAAACCACACTGTCCAACATGGTGGCCATTACCATATGGGGCTATTTGGAGTTAAATTAATTAAAAGAAAGGAAAACGAAAAGTTCGGTTCCCTAGTCACACTTGCCACATTTCAAATGCTCAACGGCCACATTGGCTGGTGGCTCCCGGAAAGTTGTATTGGACAGCACTGATCCAAAAAAAAAATAATCTAAAAAAACCAAAATGGGGGTAGGAGGTATATATCATTTGATGGCAAAATCTAGTCTGAAATGACATGAGGTTATTTATGGTTTTGACTTATCCCATTTAGTCCAGACACCCATCTGTTTGACTGCAGAAATATTTATGTATTTGACCACAGAGTGCTTCCCCAGAGCCCACTGGGAATAAATTGAAAGACACTATCTAGATACTTCATCATCACCTTTCTAAAAGCAAAAAAAGTCCAGAATATATTAGGCCCAAGGGTTTCAGATAAGGGACCATACACTGGTACCACAACCGCTACTTTACAGATGAGAAAGTGGAGGTACAGAGAGGTTAAGCAGCTCACCCAAAGTCACACTCAGTAAGTGGCAGAGCTGGGATTTGAACCAGAGGTTCTGACTCTGGAATCCTACCCCTAACCTCCAAGTGGTCCTACTTCTCCCACCTTGAGACTTAAGAATGGCCCCCACCCCTCCTTCACCATGGCCACCCCCTCGCACCAATTTCTCCTTCAAGTACCAATAACTACTCTTTAAAAATTAAGGTCCAGGGCTCAAGGATAAAGCAGAATGAAGGCACTGGTCTGGGGGCAGAAAGCAGGGACAACTTTTTTCTTGAGGGAAGCACTGGAGTTGGTTGGAATTGAATGTGGGCAAGGGCTAATGGGATATTTTGGAAAAAAATGGTGGTTGGTATTTGACTGCACCCTATCCTGCAGATTTGAGACTAGGATGAGGGCCCCAGTCCTGGCTCTGCTCTCCTGCTTTTGTATCCTCCAACGAGTGGCAGAATATTTCCTCCATCCCAGGATCTTCACCAGGGGGTGAAAGGGACACACAGCGATGAAGGAAGATGCAAGCAGCACTCTCTAGTTTCACAGGTTGGAGGTCAGGAGACCCAGCCATAGCAGGAAGGTGGGGCTCGGGCACCACCTAGTGGTGGAATAAGGTAAGGCTACGCACCAGAATGGGGGGTTGGGGGGGGCCATAAATATAATTCTGCTGCCTGGTGCAGTAGGGGACGCCTCTCCCTCCCCTCTCCTCTCACCAGGCTTCTCCTTGGCCAGCTGTTTATCCAAGGCAAGAGTGGTCTTCTCCTCCTGAATGAACATTCGGTCGATCATTACCATCTCCGCTGAGGGGCTCACCCTCTGGGGGCGGTGGGGGTCGGGGAGAGAAAAAGTGGGCAGGTGAAGAAGCAAGGATCAGGAAGGAGAGGAGAGCGAGATCGACCCGGGAGGACGTAAGCAGATTCCAAATTGCCCTTGTGATCTCATCACATGCCTCCCTCCCAACCTCCTTCTGGAGGCTAGATGGGAAAGGGCAGTCCCAGTGGGAGGAGCCCAGTAGGGAGGAAGGAGACTTTGACCCTACCCGGGACTCCTCCAGGAGCAAGAGACGATATTTATTGAGCATGGCCTGGGTGCGTTTCAGCAGCTGCGTGGAGACGGTCTCAAATTCCTCGTCCACTGCAAGAAGAGAAGAGATGCAGGGGCAGACATGTTGGGGGCATGCAGACCTGCAGAGGCACAGGGGGCTGGGCACGCCCTGGCACGGTGCTCCCACAGTGAAGCATGCATGCTTCTCTCCACCCTTTGCAGCCCCCCGGCTCCCTATGAGGGCTGATGGCTGAGCTGGGGACCCTTTGGGACACTTTAGGGAGAGTCCTGGGGAGGCCTCACCTTTGTGGTAGTCATTGGGGGAGGGGAGGGCACCCTGGTAGACGTGGTAGGGCAGGAGGCGATACAGGGCGTCCTCAAAGGAGGGGAAGGCTGTCTTGTAGTCAGGGTGCAGGACGGAGCCCTGATGCTTGTGCAAATGCTCCAGGAAGCTGGTGGAGAGAACCACACACAGAGCCAGGAGTGAGGGCCAGGAGAGAGACCCCATCCTGGACCCTCAGCCCCAAGACACAAGTGAACCCAACAACAAAGGGAAAAGGAATACTTGGAAAGCATGTTAACAAGTGCTAAACACGTTGTTTTGTCTTGCTGAATCCCTAGCCATGACCAAAGGAAGCAGGTGCTATCATTATCCCCATTTTACAGGAGAGGAATCTGAGGCCCAGAGAGGTAAAGTTAATGAAGTCACTGTTCCCCAAAGCACATAAAGGAGGAAGAGACAGAACTGGGGAGTCAGAGGCCAGTGCCTGAAAGTTCACCCTCCTTGCTATTCTGTCTCCTTCCACCTGGGGTCACTATGTCTCCACCGGCCTCTGGCCTAGGAGCAAACTCCAGGAGGGAGGGAGCGAGGTTGGTTGGTTGGTAAGATCCTCGGTTCACTGGTCTTTTTCTACCACAGCACACATTACAGTCGGTTATGTCTCTTTATTGTGTGACTGTCTCTCCCACCACACAAGCCCATCCCCACCCTTTGCTGAAGACCAGCAGCTCCCATGCACAATGGGGGCAGGGACTCTGTCTTGTTTACTGTTGTGTTCCCAGCATCTAGCACAGGCCTGGGCACTGAGTGAGCACGTAATGAACACTCGTGGTGGAAGGAGGGCAGAAGAGGAGGGAGGCCAGAACGTAGCAACATTTATCCATACGTCCGGCCACACACCCACCCAGACTCCCATACATCTGTCCACCCAAACACCTGTTCAGCATCCCCCCAGCACCCATGGTCCAGCATCCATCTCTACCTACCCAACAGGCATCCTTCTCTCCACCTTTTCATTTTTGCCCCCTCAAAACATGCATTTGTCCATTTATCCGGTAGCCCCAACATGCACTTGCTTATCTCAAACACCCATCTGTCCATCCACCCACCTCTCCAGTGAAATTAAGCACTGCCCTTGCCCCAACTGTGTTTCAGATGCTGAGGGCACCGCCATGACCAAGACAAAAGCAGCCTAGCGGTGCCACAGTGAGTCCTCACCTACACCACCCTGTCATCCCCACTCTTACTACCTCACTTTCCAGAGGGGGAAACTGAAGGTCTACAAGGGAAACCACACAGCTAACAAGAGGGGAAGGTGGGACTGTAACTCAGGCCCGCTGCCCCCACTCCTGCAGGGTGGTCCCCACGCCCCACCCCCTGGACAGGTGCGGAGTGAAGGGTGCATGAGAACAGGGTGCTGGGACTCACCAGGCTTCCTTGCTGGGCTGGAGCAGAGGGGGCTTCTTCAGGCTGCTCAACTTGCTGTCGTACTGCAGGGAGACGGGTGGGGAGGAGGCCCGTGAGGCCTTGCAACGGGAAAGGCTTCCCTCCACCTTAGCCCACTTTCTCCCTCCAGCCTGGGACAAAGATGAGGCAGGGGCCAGCATCGCACCGGCTGGGGAGCCCCATCCATCAAGCTAAACCTTCAACGGAGAGCTGGGCCAGACCACAGCTGGGAATGCAGCGGTTAGAGTGATAAGCAAGCCCAAGCCCTTGGCACTCTGCACCTGGGTCCCCTCCGTCCCTTGCCTAGGGCTGGTCTCACGGCCTTTGTCTGTCTTCTGGTATCTCATGTGTTTCCCTCTCCATCACCACATAGCATCACTGGCCGGTGTCTGCTCCTCTGACTTGCAGGATCCCTCTCCCCCCACCACAGCTCCTCTCAGTTTGCCCCACATCTCTTCACCTTGACCCTCCCTCATATCCAGTCTCCCCTCTCAGTCTCTGGTGAATCTGGCTTTCCCTCTGTCACCTCCGTCTGAGTCTCTCCCAAACTCGGGTCCTGGTCCCTCCAACCCGCTGCTCTTAGACTTGTCTTCCCGTTTCTGACAGGTGGTCTCTGCCTCCATCTCCCCCTGGCCTCCTGCCCTCCGCTCTCGGTCCAGCCGTCCCAGGACTCACCCTTACCCACCCTGTCTGTCTAGAGTCTCATCCTGTCGCTGACTCTCCTGTCCTGAGCTTACCATCTTACAGTCTCAACCCTGTCCCTCCTCCTGTCTCTGTCACCTGCTCCCACCCCCAGCAACCATCTCAGGCTCTCATTTGGTCCATTTCTCATGCTGTCACCAAGTCATCTTGATGCCTGTCCCTGTCCCACTGTCTCAATGCTTCTCCCCCATCTCTGACCACATGTCTGTGGGTCTCACCTGCCCCTTCCGTCCCTGCCCAGCTGTTTCCGGTGTCTTAGCTGCCTCTGTCCAGTGGTCCTAGTTTCATCCTGTCCCATCCTTCTTGGTTTTTCCCTGTCCCTACTGGCCCTGTTCCCCAGTTCTCTGACAACATCCCAGTCCTGCCTTAACCCCCTGCTCTGAGGGCCTCTTACCTGCAGCCCGGAGGACTTCCCTGGCCCGGATGAAGCAACCTTGGCCACACTCAGGGTCGGAAGGTTGCTGGCAAAGGCTTTGCTCTCAGCAGGAAGCAGAGGAGGGAGGCCTGGGGATGGGGCCAGGGTGGGGAAGATAGGGCCCAGGGTCACTGGTATGAAGGCCCCTTCCTCAAACATAAGCCCCAATCCTGTATCCCCACCACTCTCCTCCTGGTCCTTTGGCCTTAGCAGCCACATCAGTCCTGCAGTGCCCCCTCAGATTTGGGAAGCCAGCCCTGCCTCCTCCACCTTTCCTTGGGCTGGAAGGTCTGGGAGATGCTCTGGGCTCACATACGCCATAGCTCTGCCCCAGCCCATCCTCCCTGTCTCTCAGGCCCCCATCCACCCACCTCCAGGCCCCCTGCCTCTCCTGCATGGGCTACCTCTCCCCTACCTGTGGTGGCCATGGGTGCCGGGGCAGGGGTATGGCTGAGGGCGGTGGGGGTCCCGGATGGGGCCTGCCCGCTGACCAGCACAGAGGCAGTGGGGCTGGCGAGGGGCCCCAGGCTGGCGGAGGTCTGCGGGGTGGCTGGGGCCCCCCCGGCCTTGTTCTGGAGAATGATTCCGGACGGCACCTGAGGAGGGGACAGGTGGTTGAGGGGTGGGGGGGCACAAGCTAGGAGTGGGGGCAGCCAGATGCACCAGGGCTGGGAATGAACAGAAAGCCATAAACATGAGGGACTCCGATCAGACTGGGGCGGGGGGCAGGGGCTCGTGGAGAGAGCGGGGATAGCCAGGCAGTCCCTGCTCCGATTACCTGGTGAAATCTCTCGAGAAGAGCCTTCGGCTGGGGCAGCGCCGGGAAGGGGGTGGTCACCATCTGGAAGGTCCGAGGAGGCAGTGGGGGGGGCGCTGTGGGCTCGGGGACCAGGTGGAGGGTCGGCGGGGGGGTGGGGGACTTGTGGGTCCCCTGGCTGGGCGGGAACTGGAGCTGGAAGTCGGACGGCGTAGGGGCTGGCAACCTGGTGGACGTCTCAGAGGAGGAGGCCACGACGGAGGAGGTGGAGGCCGGAGGGAGGTGAGGTGCTGGGGGCAGCAACCCCTCTGGCGGCTGGGATGGAGGGCGCAGAGGGGGCTGGGGTGGGCCTGGGGCAGTGGTGGCTGGGGTGCTGGCGGGTGGGGGGACACCCAGCTGGTTCTGGATGACAAAGATGCCAGGCAGAGTTGGGGGGACCTGGGGTGGGGGGCAAGGGTGCAGGGCTGGCTCTGAGGGTGGGCGGGACATGCTCTGGGGCTGGGAGGGAGGGCGGGAGTGGGGGCGGGAGGGGGGGCGAGAAGGGGGCTGGGCAGGGTGTGGGGAGGGCATGTGGGGGCTGTCCCCCAGAGGGGCCTGGTGAGGTAGTGACGGGGATGAGGAGGGGCCTGGGCCCTTCAGTGGAGCTGCTGCTGGGATCTGGTCGGGGAAGGAGGGAGAGGGGAGGGGACAGGGTCAGAACCTTGGCTCCCATTGCTCCAAGAAACTGGGACCCTGGCCACCCCCCGCCAAAAATTCCCTTCTTAGCCCAACCCCTGTCCTAGAAAGGACTCCACCATGGCTACCCTCGCCTCCTCTCACTTCCCAACTCCCCATCACATCCCCTCCACCTATCTCCCACCTCTGTCCCACATCCCCCCTCTTCATCTCCACCCCTCTATCCTCCTACCTCATCCCCTACACCTGTCCCCCCACCTGTCCCACCTCAGCCCCTTCACCTGTTCCTCCATATGTCCTCCCCACCTGACTGCCTCCACCTGTTCCCCTACCTGTCCCCCACCTGTCTTATCTCATCGCCTACACCTGTTCCCCCACCTCATCCCCTCCACCTATCCCACCTGTGCCCCCACTTTATTCCCTCCACCTGTCCCCCATCTGTCTCTCCCACCTCATCCCCTCCACCTTGTCCCCTCACCCCATCTCCTCTACATTTCTGTGTGCTCTGATCTCATCCCCCTCTTCTGCCCCATTTGCCAGTCCCTCAACCCACCTCCCCCCGCCCAAATGAAGGCAAGCCCTGCAGGGTTGGGGGGATTGGCAGCAGCGGAGGAAGCGGCAGGAGGGGTGGCACACCAGCTGCCCAGCGTGAAGGCGGGAGGGCCTGGGAGCAGCGAGCACAGCAGCAGGGGGAAGAGGGAGGGCAGGGCAGCATCTCCACTGCCAGCCCCTGCCTGCCTGTCCGGCTAAGTAGAGGCAAACAGACACCGGCATGCCTGCCCACAGCTGTGTGCTGGGGGACCCAGGGGAGAAAGGACAAGAAGGGCAACTGAGGGGGCAGGGGCAGGCCTGAGTTCACAGCCATGGAAGGTGGGGAACTCTGGACACTGGCACCTGAGTCCCGGGCCTCCTTCTAGGTGTCCAGGGGCCCTGCCTCTGTGTGCCTGTGTGGCTGTGACTGCAGACCTACCCTGGGACCACATGAGCTTGCAGGTTCAGGCATGCGCGTGTGGGCGCAGATTAGACTCTGGCCAAGGCTGTGTCTGCAAGTGTGCGTGACCCAGGCGCTAGTTCTACAACAACCCAAGGTGACCTCACCTAAAACACGCCTCAGCCCAGGCATCTTACTCCTTTAAACTCTCCTCAAGAATCGTAACCACTTTGTAATCAGTGAGCACCAGCTGTTTCCCCCAAACTAGGATGGCACCTTCACGTTCACTGTCACAGAATCTGCATCCCAGTAACAGCTCATGCTGATCCAGCACGGACGGCTGCCACCTGCACCAACTCATGTGATCTCTTTATGGCCCTGAGGGCAGTGATAACACTGGACCCACTTCACAAGTGAGAAACTGAGGCCAAGGAGCTAAAATGACTGGCCCAGTCTCCAGACAAGGAGAGGCAGAGCTGGGCCTGGAGCCTAAGTTTGCGCTCATCGTGCCCTGCTTCCTACCACGCAGCGACTTCTAGCTGATTCTCAAAGCTGACTGAGGAGGACCCGGGCACAGAGGGCTCAGAGGACCTGCCCAAAGCCACCCAGTGCTGCCAACCTCCAAAGCTGTGCTCCTTTGAGCTTCCAGAGTAGGCTGATTCAGATTTTAGAGTTACCACTAGCTTTAGCCCCCAAGTCCCAGGACCCTTCCAGCATCCCTTCCAAGCTTGGCCCTGGATAACTTCTAGCCATTAAAAAACAAAACAAGGGCTGGCCTGTGGCTCACTTGAGAGAGCGTGGTGCTGACAACACCAAGTCAAGGGTTAAGATCCCCTTACCGGTCATCTTTAAAAAAAAACACACACACACAAAACAAAACCAAAAACAACCCAATTGGTCAATCGATCGATCCAGACATCCCCAAAGGTATCACCTCTAAGGAGAGGTCAAAGGGGGTGGCCCTTGGTCTCATACGTGGCTGGTGGAAATGTCCCCTGGATAACCCCTCTGGAAACCAGTTTGGTCTGGGGACTTTAAAAGAGCCACCATCATTAACCTGGTAATTCCCCCTCCAGGAATCTGTAATAAAGAACCATAAGGCACTTGTTCGTGAGGATATCCACTGTAGGAGTATTTACAAAAGAAAAAGGAAAAACAACCCAAATGGCCGAGGGCAGGTGAGGAGCTATAAGTGAGTAAGGACAGAGCAGCCCACTCGACACTACCCTAAACATGCTTCCAAGGGCTTAGTGCGGTGGCCACACAGCGGTGCTCCAGTGTTAAGTGTGATGGTAGAATAATACATTACACGATTGCTGGGCAACTGGTTACATTTGATTATAGTGCATTAGATAATAGTACTGTGTCAATGTCAAATCACTGAATTCTATAACTGTACAAGGGTTAAGTAAGTCTTAGGTCCTTGTTCTCAAGGGCTGAAATACTATACTAAAATATTAAGGAATGAAAGGGGTGTGATGTCTACAACTAACTCTCAAATGATTCAGGAAAAAAACAAAAAGTAAGCATATTGAGAGAACTAAGGATAAAACAAGCATAGCAAAAGGTTTACAGTGATGGGTAAATGTGCTATGATGGCCGGCCTCCAAGATGGCCCTGGGTGATTCCGCCTCGTGTTCAGTCCCCTCCCACACTGTACCAGGGTGAGTCTCTGTGACCAACAGAAGTTGGCAGAAGTGCTAATATGTCCCTTCTGAGATTAGGTTATGAAAAAGACTGCAGGTTCCAGTCAAGATGGTAGAATAGACAGTCCCCAGTGTCACTCTCCCACAAATCAACCAATTTACATCAATAAAAATGTAACAGCCGAGCTGGCGCCCCTGGAGCTCAGGGGAAGAAGAGGAGAGACCTATGGAGTTCATGAAGGTGGGAGAAGCCACGATTAGAGAAAGAAAAAACTGCTCTGAGCGTTTCGGGCCATGGACGCTTTAATGCTGGAACCGCAGAGCACATGCAGCAGGAGCCTGCAGAAGCTGCAGCTGTGCCCTTCAGATGGAGTTGCTTGGAGGCGGCAGGGGAGAAGAGGGCCTTGGCAACCCCCAGGACAGCAAGACCACTAATAGGGTTCCTGTGGACCCACACAGGAGCGAGGAGCCACAACTGAAAAAAGGGAGCCATTCAGAGGCCGGTGAGTCATCGCAAGAGACCAGCACAGGGCCCATCCAATGGGAAGTGTTTGGAGCATAGGTGGTGGGGGAGATGGGCCCACAGGGAAAACACTGGGACACAGCAAGGACAGCCAACCCACCCCCCAATCAGCACAGGACCACTTAGAGGTGACTGGTGAGGAATGCAGAATTGCATGCGGGGCAGTTTGATGAAAAAACTCAGGCCCAGATCAGAGTTTCTACACAACCCAAGTGCACCAGGTCTCTGGAGAGCCAGAAGTACCTATTAAGGTTAACCTTTAAACCCTGAGCTGCACAAAAAGCCTTCCCTAAGGAAACAGCAGCAAAGCAGCAATTTAGCTCAATGACACAGCTTAAGTACTAGTCCACACAGGAAGTTCCCTCGTTTTAGAAGTAAGCAAAGGACAATAAATTAGTTCCAGCCCAGGCACACCACCAGTGAACCTGGGGACCTGGGGCATGCAGCAGAGGACTGGACACCCCACCCACAACCAGGCACACCATGCCAGCACCTCAAGACCTGCCCATTGACCTGAGGCATGGAGCCAGGGACCAGACCCCCTTCCCACAACCAGGCACACCACACCAGTGCCTCAGGGCCTGCCCAGAGACCTGAGGCATTGAGAAGGTGACTGGACCTCACTCCCACATCCAGGTACACTGCCAGTACTCTGGGGCCCCACCCGGGGGCCTGGAGCATGGATCAAGGGACTGGAACCCCCCCCCACAACCAGGCACACCATGCCAGCACCACAGGGCCCACCCGGGGACCCGAGGCATGGGGAAGGGGACCAGACACACCCCACAACCAGGCACACTGCCAGCACCAAGGAGCATGCCAAAAAAATCACCTCCATGTGGGTGGCCCACCACAGCCACCACAATAACCACGGCTGCTGCAAAAGTGGCTAGATGCCACAACCACCACGCAGATGGTCTGCCAACCACTGGAGTGAATTGACACAAGGAGAGTCACCAGTAGAGATAAAGAAAAGAGGATATCTCTCTCCACAAAGCCCATTTCAGAGTGACAGAAGAAGCATCTGCTCTATGATAATATTGGGGGTTCTGATCACACCTCTCAGCATTGGACAGATCATCTAGGCAAGAAATCAACAGAGTAACCATTATTCTTTCAGAAGGAGAAGAAATCTAGGGTAATTAAAGGGGGAGGGGGAGGGGGAAGGAGAGGGGGATGAGGAGAGATTGGACAAGGGGCATAAAGAATAATTACGATTTGTAACAATATACTATATTGTGCTATATATGTGCTAGTAATATTGATTTGATCAACACATCTCAATGTTGAACCCCCAAAATATGTATAATCAATTTTGATTCAACAAATAAAATAAATAAAATAAATGAAATAAATAAATAAATAAATAAAGACTGCAGCTCCCATCCTAAGCATTCTCACTCTCTTTCTATTGGATCATTCACTTTGGGGGCAGCCAACTGTGGTGTGTTATGAGCCGCCCTTTGGAGAGGCCCACACAGGGAGGAACTGAGACCTCATGCCAACAGCCACATAAGTGAGCTTGAAAGCTGATTCTCCAGCCTAGTCAAGCCTTCAAAATACTGCATCCCTGGCTGACATCTTAACTATAACCTCATGAGAGATCCCAAGCCAGACCACCCAGCTAAGCTGCTTCCAGATTCCTGATCCTTAGAAAATGTGAGATACATTAATGCTTGTTGTTTTAAACTGCCAAATTTTGGGGGTGATTTATTACATAGCAATAGATAGCTAATACATCTAGTTAAAGAGTAAAGAACTCCCATGAGTTCTTTGTACTATTCCTGAAACTTTTCTATATGTTTTAAATTATCTTAAAATGAAAAGTTTAAAAATACCCCCCAAAATTTTACATCATTCTCATTAAAATTTCAGACACACACCCACACACATACTCCACAAACTACATCACAGGTCAAATGACATACTAGGGGAAATATCTGCAATTCATAGTACAGACAAAGCTCATCTCTCTCATATATAAAGAGCCTCTAGAAAACAATAATAACACCTGGTGAGAAAAAGGGGGCAAAGGATATGATCAGACAGTGCACAGAAAAGGAAATTCAAAAGGCTTGAGTATTTCAAGAGATGGTCAACCTCACTTGTAAAAATAGAAACGCACATCAAAAGCACCTTAGCGTACCATTTTTCACCCACCACATTAGGAATAAGCCACATGGCTAGTAAAGACATTCATATATATTGCCGTTGGGGGTCTCAACTGACACAATTTGCTACAACTCAAAAGGAATGCAATTCAGCGGTAGCTATCCAAATTATAAATGCACATTTGCTTTGATCCAGCTTTCCAGAAGTGACCAAATACACCCGGCACGTATGGGAAACAGCAGATGAATGAGTTGTTTACTGCAGGTCCGTGTGCAGGGCCAAAGCCTGGATGCAGCCAAGTGTGCATCAGTGAGGCATTTCCTGGGGAAATGAATTACAGTCCATTTGTACAGAGGAATATCTTCAAGACTGTAACAGAAGAGCAAGGAAATTCTCTAAGTGTATAATGTTATATCTTCTGGGTACAAATGGGAGAGAATTGCAAATGTGTATTTGCACTAGGTTATACATGCACAAAGAACTGGAAGGACATACATACAAAAAAAAGTTCCTGTGGTTACCTGGAGGCGGCATAGCAATGAGGCAGTAGTGGGCTGATGGGGGGTAGATCACTTTTCCCTGTACTCCAAAATACTTTTTGAAGAGAGAACCATGTGAATAAAATATCTAACTAGAAATTAAAAACATTTTAACGGAATTGGGGGGTGGGGAGGAAAGAAGGCTAAAAAAACCTCTCCATACTAAAATGTTACTAATTACAGGTGATTTATTTTTCTTCTTTGCTCTGTTCTGTATTTTCTAAATGAGAATGAAATTACTTTTATAATCTTTTTTTTTAACTCCCATATGAGTGGATTGTTTACCAAGAGATTTCAATTGCCCACGTGTAGGTGGCAAGATGCTCAACTTCACACACAATTAGAGAAAAGCACTGGGGGTGAGGGGTGCATGTGGGGTGATATTTTCCAGCCTGGCAAAGGGCAAACCAGTGCTAATCTGGTGTCAGTAGAGCAGGAAGAAGCCTTCACTGGCACAAACCTTGTAGAGGAGCAATTGTATTAGCACTTTCTCTAAGATTTTTGGAAAGTGCTGGATCCAGCAATTCTATTTCTAGAAATCTACCCTACAGGTACTTTCACATGTGTGTGGAAAGCGTGGGTACAAGAAATTTATTGAAGTGTTGTTTGTAAACAGTGACAGGGAAATCACCATAAGTGTTCATGCACAGGGAACTGAGTAAGTAAGTCATGGTGTATCCATATAATGAAATACAGCAAAGACATCAAAGGAAAGAGACCAAGTCCAGTCTGCCATCTGACTTTGCTACATTTTGCATGGCCTACAAGTTAAGAATAGTTTTTATATTTTTAAGTGGTTGGGGGAGAACAATCAAAAGAAGAATTAAATTTTGTGACTTATGAAGATTATATGAAATTCAAATTTCAGTGTCTATAAAGTTTTATTGGAACATACCTGTGCTCATTCATTTACGCATTGTCTATAACTGCTTTTGCACTATGACAGAGGCTGTATGGCCCGCAAAGCCTAAAATGTTTACTATTGGCTCTTTATAGAAGGTTTACCTAGAAAAATAAATAAGATAACACATAGGAAGTCTGCCCAGCCTCTTTTGCTTCGTAGCTCTTTCAACATGCCCATCCAGGTTCTAACATATATTAATATTAACATGTTTTGACATATCATTAACATATTTTAATATTAATATATCTTTACATATATTAATTTATTTAACCCTCCTAATTCTATAAAGTGCTGCCTTATCATCTTCGTTTTACAGGTAAGGAAACTGAGGCACAAAGAGGTAAGCAACTTAGGTCACAGAGCCTGTAAGAGATAGCCTTGGGATTTCAGAGTCCTGTTCCTATCTCCCACACTACAATTCTCCTGGACAGTGATTTGCAAACTGCACATAGTGCCCATTAGTTACAGCTCAAGTCGTTTTAGAGGGCTGTGACCAGCATTCAAAAACAACAGAGGAAACAATAGAAAATATTGGTGTGTATCACACATAGTAATGATAGGTATCATTTCACAAAACTTTTGTTTCAATGATGCATGTGTACATATGTGTATATACACACACACCCACACACACATACACACTCATACATATATACACACACATATACGTATGTGTGTCCTGGGTGTTGACCTAAAATGGAATAAGAATCCTGGGTGGTGGGTCAAAAAACAGTCTGAAAGCCAGTGCTCCAAGGTATATTGTTAAACAAGCAAAGCAAGATGCAGAACAACACAGCCACTGTGCTTCTGTTTGTGAAAACACAAAGGAAAAATGCATGTACACACACACACACACACACACACACACACACACACGGCTGTTAAATTTATTTGGGTCCAGAGTTCGCAGAGTTCAGACAGTGAGGGATTCCTGCATATGCACAGAACAGAGGTTCACAATCTGGGTGATTCTGTCCCCCACCCCCAAGGGGACACTTGGCTGACCACTCATCCACCCAGCCAACCACATACCCATCCATCCATCCATCCACTTGCTCAGCCAACGCACATTCATCAGGAACCTTCTGTCACACCAGGCACTGTTGCAGGTGCAACTGCTGCACAGAGTCCTCTCTGAGCCTCGCCCGGCACTGGCCTGCGTGTGTGTGACTAAGAACCAGATCGTGTGCGTACCTGCCTTTGCACAATGACCTTCTTTCTCAAAGATCATCCACAGCATCATTACTCTCACTGCTAATGACAAGTGTCTGTTCGTTGAGTGCTGGCTCTGTGCAGAGCCATCGTGTGAGGCTGGTGGCCTTATTCCAATTTTACAGATAAGTAAACCCTGCCTCAGAGAGGTCGATTAAGTACAGCTGGGATGCACGCCCAGGTCTTTCTCAAGACCTTAGGTGTCTCTAGCAATAAATTCTGAGGGTTTGAATCCATTTACCAACTGGGTAACCTTGGCAAGCTAATTAATCTCCTTGTGCCTCTGTTTCCTCATCTGTAAAATGAGAATACTACCACCAACCTGATGGAGTTCGTTGTGAGAGAATGCTTGTAAAATGCTTAGAACAGCACCTAGAAACAGTAGAAATGTTACTGTTCATGAAGTTCTTCCCATAATCCCCTCTTCCTCATGCCTCCAATCCTTAAGCAAGTTCCAAACTACCCATTCCAACTTCAGCTTTGCTCCATCATCACTGCTACCACCCTGGTCTTTGAGCCACTACCATCTTGTCCCTAGAGGTCTACAACAGCTACCTCATGGTCTCCAGACTTGCACTTTTGCCTCCAACCAAACCATTTTCCAATGGCAACCAGAGGGATCACATAAAATCATTTAATTAGATCATGTGACGGCCTAGCTTGAAATTTTCCACTGGTTCCAGGTGCAAATTCTTGTGGTCCACAGGGCTCTAATGATTTCTCTGGCCCTATCTCCCGCCCTCCCTCCACCTTATTTGCATTCCTTGGACTGTTGTCCTGTGGGTGAATCGCGTCTCCTCCCCTCTGATTTCACTGTGACATACTCGTCACAGAGCCAGCACACAATGGGCACATATGTGTGGCTGGGTTCATTTCTTCATTCATTTATTCAATTAACATTCACTGGGTGCCCGCTATGTGCCAGGTGCAGCAGGGACAGAACAGACAAAACTCCCTGCCCTGCTGGGGTTTACATTATGGTGGGGAGAACGAGACAGTAAAAAGGAACACACACAGCGGGTCAGTCGGTGGCAAGTACTATGGAGAAATACATAGCAGGAAGAGGGCTGGGGCTGCAATTTGAGATGAAATGGCTGGAAAAGGCCAGAGGGAATAAATAGTGTGACCAACTCATCTCAGTCTATCCAAACTGTCTCAGTTTTAAAATGGAAAGTCCTGCATCCCAAGAACCCCTTCAGTCTGGGTAACCTGGGACAATTGGTTACCTTAGCAGTGAGTCTAGAAAAGTATCTGGCACAGAGTAGGTGCTTGACAAATATCTGTTGAAGGTACAACTTTGAAATGGTAAGAGTACAAATGCACTCTCAACAGGGTCTCAACCACACTGCTGAGGAAGGGACCCATACCACCCCTATGTCACAGCTGAGGACAGGAGGAGGATTACAGAGAGGAAGTCACTAGCTGGGGGGGGGGGACCCAGGCCTGTGTCTGACTCGTTCTACAAACAGTGCTTCCATCTTGAGTCTCTCAGAGGCCAGGAGGCTCCTCGCCCCTCGTCACCCCACCCCCAACTCCTGCTTGTCTTTCCTCTGCATATAGAAATGATCAGGAGCCATCTTGGCCCCATGTCCCTCTGGATGGCAACTCTGGACTGGCCCCATGCCCTACTGCATAACAACAATAGCAAAAAAAAAAAAAAAAAAAAATAGCAAACATTTATCAAGTGCTTACTCTGTGCTAAGCATATATTAACTCATTTACTCCACTAAGTGCTACACCACCCCCCTAAACATCTGCTGATGGAAGGAAGAAACTGGTTGCTCAAGGTTATACAGTAAGGAGCAGAGCCTAAAAGTGAAATCATGGCTGTTCACGGCCAGAGCCCAGGCTGACTTCTGCCACACTGGCCCTTGCTAATGTTACTCCCTCTACTTTCTACCTATCCACTGGTCCTTTTTGAATGGATACAATATCCACTCCTCCAGAACAAAAAGGTAGACCTTCCCAACCTCTCGTGTGCTTATGACTCATAAGACAAAAGGCAATTTTCCTAATATGTAAAGAGTTTCTACAAAGAAACAAGAAAATGACCAGTGACCCAAAATTTTAAAATGGCAAAGGGTATGAACAGATAATTTCATAGAACAGAACATACAAATAGCTCAATCTGTGAAACTCTTGCCTGACCCCGGCCACAATAAAGGAAACACAGATTAAAACAAAACAAGGTACTCTTTTGACCTATAAGACTGACCAGATTCAATACACTGGTGAGGCTGTGGGAAAATAGGTACAAATCATATGTTGCTGACAAAGGTTAAACCCATCTTTACTCCATGGAGGGCAATTTAGCAATACCTGTCAAAATACAAACACATATGCCTTCAGACCCAGCAATTTCTCTTTTAAGAACTTATCCTAGGGCCGGCCCCGTGGCGCACTTGGGAGAGTACAGCGCTTGGGAGCGAAGCGGTGCTCCCGCCGCGGGTTCGGATCCTATATAGGGATGGCTGGTGCGCTCACTGGCTGAGCGCAGTGAGGGCAACACCAAGCCAAGGGTTGCGATCACCTTACCGGTCACAAAAAAAAAAAAAAAAAAAAAAAAGAACTTATCCTACAAAATGACATTCATGCAAAGTTATTCTTTGTAGCTTTGATCATAATAGCTAAAGGTCAGCAGTGACTAAAAAGCCCAGCAAGGACTGGCTAAATAAATGACTGCATCCATACAATGAAATACTATGAAGTCATATAAAGAATGAAGAAAAATCTCTGTAAGATCGACTTTTAAATGATAAAAGCAATGTGCAAAACTGCACACAAAGGGGATGGCTGGTCACCTCAATTGGTTAGAGCTGGTGCTGATGACACCAAGGTCAAGCATTTGGATCCCCATACTGGCTAGCTGCCACTCCACACCTCCCCCCCAAAAAATAAAAACTGCAGGCAGAGTATGCTATAATTTTTGTAGAAATGGAAGGAAAAGAATATCTATGTGATTTTGTTTATCTACGCACAGAAAAGAAATGCAGAAACCACCTTGGGGAGGCACCTAAGGAGGCAAAGGTTGAGGAGAGGGGGCTTTTCACCACATGAGGGGTTGTTTAAAAGTTCATGGAAAGATTCGTGTTATCTTTTAATTCTATTTTTCCACAGACTTTTTGAAAGACCCTTATATACCTCTTTATATGTTTTGAAATGTGAACTATCTGAATTTATTACTTACTCAGATGTGAAATTATAATTTTAGAAAATAACACATTTCTTGCTGTGTGTATCTTGCTTGAATACTGTCTAGAGTGTGGGCTCCTCCAGGGCGGGCCCTGTTCTCAAGCATCCATGACTGTCAGGAGACACTTGGGAAATATGGGGGTGGGCGGTGCCATTTCCCAAGTCAGCAAGACAGAGAGGCAGGCAGGGCAGAGCAAGGAGAGCAGGCAGGAGGGGGCGAGGCTGGGTCTGCGCTGAGGACAGAGGCTGCTGCGGTTCATCTACCTGGGGGCCTGGAGCCGGGGAAGCCTGGCTGTCAGGGGCCTGAGGGCTGAGGCCAGCTCCTTTGGCGACAGGGGTGGCTGGGGCTGGGTCTTGGGTGGGAGGCGGGGCGCTGACTATGACCGAGGCAGGCACGGAGAGGTGGGGCCCCTCTGCGGAGAGGGGCTGCTGGCTCCTCTCCTGCAACGGGCGGCCCGCACAATGTCAGAAGGCCACCCCTATGAAACCTCCGCCTCCCCCACCCCCAGATCCCCACCCCCAGTGATGCTCCCAGGCCTCCAGAGAAGGGGGTGGTGGGCAGCCAGGTGGGTGGGGCCCTGGGAGGCTGGGAAGCTGCAACGCGGGCAGCTCTTGCAATCTCAGCTCCCGTCAGCCTGTCTGCCAGTTCTATCTCACCCTCCCTCTCTCCTGCCCATCTGTCCGTCCATCCATGTCTTACCCACTCCCTCTTTGAGATCCCTCTCCTTGTCTGTCAGTTTTTGTCAGTCTGCCCCTCCCCTTGTCTGTCTGTCAGCCAGCCAGCCTGCCAATCTGTCCCCCTGCAACTCAGCTGGGACCCTATCCTTCAGGCCTCTCCTAGGGGCCCCTGTGTCTGGAGCACCTGTGCCAGCACTGAGATGCTCTCGCCAGCCCACAAGACCCTCCCACAGGCTGCCTCAGCTGCATCCCATTTCAGCTCCCCCAAAACTCCTCTCCCACCTCCAGCCCCTGCTTCCCTGCCCCAGCCCAGTGCGGGTTACCTGGGGCAGGAACATCTGCAGGGAGTCCTGAGTGAGGATGGCGGTGGCTGTGGCAGAGGGTGGCTGCCCCAGGACGATCTTCTCCGGGCTGGATGCCAGGCCTGGGCTAGGCTGAGGGGTGGTGGCCTGAGGTGTGGCGGCAGCCTGAGGGGTGGGAGCTTGTGGAGGCTGCTGCGCCTGTGGCTGCTGGAGTCCCAAAGGCAGTGGCGTGCTGACCACTGGGGGTACCTGGGGGGTGGGCTGCACCGTGAGGACAGGCGCGGCCTCACCAGGGGCAGCAGCAGGGGTGGCAGGCTGCACCAGGCCATCAGGGGTGTTGAGCATGGCTACAGCGCTGGGGGGCAGGGTGACCCCCTGGAGGACGGTAGTGGCAGCAGGGCCAGCGGGGGCCGGCTGGCTCTGTGTGGGCAGGCTGCCTGCAGCCAGAGACACAGGCATCTGGAAGAGTGCTGGCTGGCCCACCTGGATGGGGGCGGCCGAGAGGATGTGGGCGGCACTGTGGGCCCCCGAATGGGGAGCCAGCACAGGGCCCAGGCTCAGAGGGCCTGCCAGGTTCTGGTTGGTGAGGATGGGGTTTGCAATCAGCTGTCCACCTGCGTGGGGGGCTGCGGCTGCCAGGATCTGTCCTCCCACGCTGGCCGGCAGGGCTGAGAGCGGCTGAGGGAGCTGGACTGCAGGCGTGCCAGGCAGCAGGAACTGGTTCTGGCCAGGTAACATGTGCTGTGCAGGGATGACAATGCTGCTGCCTTGATTCAAGAGGTGAACACTCATGGGCTTGCTCAGGGTCCCAGGGGGCTGTGGTGGGGCCACTCCCGTGGTGGTGGCAGGTGGCTGCTTGAAGACATTCGCCTGCAGGGCAGGTGCTGGGAAGCCCGACAGCACCACATTCTGGCCTGCCTTGCCTGCAGCCATGAAAGTCAGGTTCTGAGGGGCCTTGGGCTGCTGTGGGAGGCCCCCTGGTTCGCCCTGAATGGTGAGTGTGGTGCCTGTGGGGGCGAATGGTTTGGGTGTCAGCTGGTAGAGCTTGGGGGGCAGCACGCCAGCGGGCTTGGGCTGGATGGGTGTGGGTGTGCGGTGCAGGATCACATTGGGCGCTGGAACCAGCGGTGACGTGCCGAGGCCTGGGGCCACTGCCAGCGGCTGTCCTGAGGGCGCCCCACTGGCCACTGCTGTGGCAGCCCCCGCCCCTCCAAACACAGAGTTCCCATTGAGTGTGGTGGCCACAGCGGCTGGGAGGTTCTTCTGGATGACAAGTCCGGCCCCCTGGGGGGAGACACCAGCTGATGCCAGGGTCACTGGTTCCGAGGGACCAGCTGCAGAGGCTAGGTAGCCGCTGACAGGCACCTGCTTGGCCAGGAGCTGGGAAGTGGGTGGGTTGAGTGCCATGACGGGCTGGCCCACCACCTGGATAGGTGCCAGCCCAAGGGTGGCCGCTGTGGCACCCCCAGGGCTGCCATTGGGCAAGCCCTGGAGGCCCGGGATGGGCTGCAGGGTCACATTGCCCAGGCCCACGGGCTGCAGGAAGGGCTGGACACTCAGTGCCTTGTTGACCATGTCCTGGGGTGGCACCAGGGCCTGGTGGGTCAGCACAGTGGGTGGGGCCTGTAGCCCCAGCAGGTCAGTGCCACCTGGGAAGAGGGCCTGGGGCCCTGCGGCCACAGCCGCCCCTGCAGCTCCCGCTGGGCCTGCCCCGCCATCTGCCGGCTGCAGTGTGGGCAGCTGGAAGGGGCCCAGGTCCAGCTCAGCCTCAGCCTCGAGAGTCTGCTCAGTGATGTTGGCTTCCTGGAGGCTCTGCTGAAGGATGTCACAGGGCTGGTCAGTGCCCCCGCCACCCCCGCCACCGCCCCCTGTTGCAGGTGAGCCCAGAATATCATCTTCCAGGAAGTCTAGGTCCACGCTGGGGGTTGGTTGGCTGGGCTCCGGGTTCAGGTGGTTGCCGGAAGCTTCTTGCACGTGGAGCTAGAGGCCGGGAAAGGTGGGAAAGAAAGAGCCGGGGTTAGCAAGGGCCAAGTCCTGGCCATGGCTGCAGCAAAAGATGCTCAGGTGTCAAGGTAGCAACGTTCAAGAAAGAACATTCTGTCTGAAAGAGGCTGGACCTGGGAGTAAATCCCAGCTTTATCAGGACTTAGCTGTGCAATCTGGGGCTTGCTTAATCTGACCTCAGTTTCCCTATTTGTACCCATCAGCAGAACATAATAAAAACAGTGTTTTAAGTAGTTGCGCAGGCCCACAATACTTATCTGTGATTCCCAATCCTAAAAAGCTCTGAAAACCAAGAGTGGTTTCATTACTCTTGGCAGCAAAACCTGACCAGAACAGATAGGGTGCTTTTGGTGAAACACATTTACCCAAATAATGTGACTTCAAAAGTTTGGCTGCAGAAAGGCCAATGTGTGATGTTATCCATGGCCTACATACCACATCACCTTTCCAAATCTGAAAAATTCTGAATTCTGAAACATTCCTGGCCCCAAAGGTTTCCAATAAAAGGTTGTAAAGCTCACAGGAGCAACAGCAGCAGCTACCATTTATGAGCCTGTGTACCAACTGCACTGTGAGTTCAACGTTTCTTAAATACTTTTCATGCTGTCCTGGACCGCGATCCAGGACACTCATGTATAAATATATGTATGCACATCTGGGCAAAGCTCCACAAGCAATACTATGCCCATAATCTGTAACCTCCACTGATACCTCACCAGAAAATACATCAAAACCTGTAGTTTGAAAGACTCTTGAGTTAATCCACATAGAGGGCCTTCACTGTCCGGGTGGAGACTGAGGTCTGCAGGTGAGGAGACCTCTCCCCGCAGGTCACAAACACACCCATAGCTGAGCCAGGGCAGGACCCCAAGCCTCCCCAACATCTCACTCTCCAGAGGAGTGTCTCCCCGTGAACCCCAGAGCAGCATCTGCCTCAGTTCCCCAGAACCACTCCGTACCAAGGCCTTGAGGACCCTCAGCTCCTTCTCCAAAGGGTCTACAGGTCATGGCCAGCGTTACCCCACACTGAACTCCTACCCTCCTCCTATCAAGGCCCCTCAGAGAGATGAGCCCAAGCCTCCCCTCCTGCCCTTGGGGCTTCCCTCCTGCTGGCTGCCATCCTAGCAATTTGATAGATGACTGGGAGCCACAGCTACTTACCCCAGGACCCTCATAGAAGGCACTTTGGGCCTCCCCAGGATTATCCAGGAGGTCATCACTGTCGAGCTGCAACAAGACCCGCCCCCACCCAATGTCAAAGGTCAGTGGTGGCAGGCCCGTATGCTACAGTTGAAACCAATTTAGGGTTACTCAGGACAAAAAGATGAGGAGTGAGGTGAGGGGGTTGGCAAGAGGTACAGGATACTCCAGCAAAAAGGCCCCAAAGAAAAGGGCCTGGCTGCATGCTTAAAACCCAAGGCGCCCCCACTCTGAGGCCCCGAGCCTGTCCTCTGAAGCTCTCCTGACATGCTGCCTTGAACTTGAGACTCCTGCCTCTATGCCTTTGTCCAAGCTGTGCCCCCTACCTTTTGCCCCTTGGTTTCTCTGTCACACATGCCACCTCCTCCCAACAACCGCCCATCCTTCTTTCTAAGTCACTCCCTTCTCTGAGAAGCCCAGGCACGTCCCACCATCTGGACACCTAACATACTATGCTGTGCCCATCTCTGGGGGAGCAGGGACCTGCTCTGATTGCCAGGGGCATCTTTAGCACCCAGAACAGGCCCTGGCATCCACATAAGTACCTGGTGAATGTTTGTCCCCAGCTGAGGCCTCCCTAATTTCTCTCTCCAAGTAGATGTTTCTGCAGAACTCAAACTTGTATATCCAACAGCCCGACCTGGACTTCTGGAATCTACCCCAAACTCCCAATCTCAGAAAACAGTACTGCAATCTACTCAGCTGTTCAAGCAAAATCCAGGGGTCTTTCCAGACAGTCTTTCTCCCTTGACACCTAATCTACCTGCAGGTCTAGCTGATTCCACCTCCCAAACAGATCCCAAATCCAGTGCCTGGCACCTCTTGCACTGCCTGCACTGTGGCCCAGGTCCCCACCTTCCTATCACACTCACCTCCTCTCCACAAATTATTTGATACTTCTCCTTTCAAGAGGTGGAGCTCAATTCCCCTCCCTGAGTGTGAGCTGGACTTAGTGACTTGCTTCTAGTGAATACAATGTGACGGGAATGACAGTGTGTGCCTTTGGAGACTAGGACATTAAAGGCACGGTAGCTTCCTCCTTGCTGTCTCTCAGATCACTCGCTCTGGGGGAAGACAGCTGCCGTGTTGTAGGGACACTCAGGAGCAATATGGAGAGGCCTATGTGGTGAGATATTGAGGTCTCCTGCCATCAGCCACAGGAATGAGCCCTTGAGGCAGCACATCCACCAGCCCTGGACAAGCCTTCAAATGACAACAGCCCCAGTCAACATCCTGACTGCAACCTCATGAGAGTCCCTGAGCCACAACCACCCAGCTAAGCTGCTCTCAGATTCCTGACCATCCAAACCTACAAGAGCTCTAACAAATGTTTTAAGTGGTGACATGATGGGAACATTTGTTACACAGCCATAGATAACTAATATGGCTTCTCATGGCTCAACAGACTTCCACTCTTCCCCACTGTGTTCCATTCTCTGGGGCGCACATAAAATACAGCATTTTTCTTTTTAGTATCCCACCAGAGCTGCCTGTCACATTCAGAATAAAAGTCAAAACACCTCTATCAGAGTCCTCTAGGACTGCATAGCCTGGTGACGTTTGTCTACTCCAGTCTTGCCTCCTATTAGTTTCCCCTTTAGTTCAGCCCCCCCGGCCTTCTTTCTTTTCCTCAAACATGCCAAGCACTTTCTTACCTTTGTACCTGCTCTTTCCCCTCCTAGAAGCACCACAGTCACCACCCTTTGACCCTTCAGATCTCACCTTCAATGTCCTCTCCTTAGAGTGACCCTATCTACTACTCTAGCTAAAGAAGCCCCCGAACCCCATCCGTTTTCTTTTAAACCACTTTTGTTGTGCAAGTGACATTATTACTTTTTATCATACTCTGCATAGTGCTTTCCACCATCACCTTCATTAAGTTATTCGTTTCTGTGTTTACTAAGACGTATATGGTGTGAGAGAAGGGATTTGCCGTCTGTTTTGCTCATATGAGACAGCTCATAGAAGGCACAAGCCAGATGTTTACTGAATCAAGGGGACATATCTCTCACTGTCTCTCGCTCCCAATTCTACAGTCCCCTAGCCAGGGAACGCCTCTCCCTGCCCTAGTACTTACCTTCTCAGATCCATGCAAGAAGTCATTGAGGGCCTGAGGGTCACTGAAAGAGAGAAGAGCAAGAGATACCGAGGAGATGAGGAGGTGAGGAGCTGGGGACGGAAGGGGGAAGGGGACGTTCAAGACAGAGGGCAGGGGGTGGGCAGCCCGTTACTCACCAAATTACGTCTAGTAAGCATCTCCCATCCTCATCATCCATCGCCACTGGATGGGGTGGGGTCAGGAAGAGGGCAAGGAGACAAGGTTAGATTTTGGCAGCTTGCCCGGCCCCCTCCCTTCAGGGGAGCCCCCTGGAAGGGTCAGAGGGTCTGTTCTCTTCAGTCCATGAGGATAGGTGGGGGTGGGGAGCAAGCACCTCCCAGGTCTCCTCCTAGCCAGAGACAGCCTCCTTCCCTCCATCCACTCCCCTCCCCCGAACTCTCCCAGCACCTGATGATGATGATGATGATATCAACCAAGACTAAGTGAGCCCTGCAGGTCCTCTACTAAGTGCTTCACACACATTCAGCTCAATGACTATCACAGTGTCCCATGAGGGGGACCTCCCACACATATTCCAGCTGAGGAACTGGAGGCACTGAGGCCACCATTCCCTGTCTCCCACTGAGAAGTGGCAGAGCCACGCCTTGAACCCAGAACCCAGCTCCCAAGCCTGTGCTCCTCACCACCATGCTTTCCTGCCCCCTTGAACACAGGGCCTGGCCCAGCACGTGCGTGGCAGGGGTTCATCCTATGCATGAATGGGTGAAAGAGTGAATGAGAGAGTGAACGGAGGCAACAGGAAGGGCCTTGTGGCCCAAGGCTCTGCGTCCCCCTTGCAGACATATACAGTGTGGTTCTCAGGAAGGGAAGGCTGACAGGAGAACCAAAGCAGAAGAAAGGGAGAGGGACTCACAGCAATGGGCACTCCACCTACGCAAGGGAAGCCGCTGGCGTGAGGCTGACCCCCACTGTCAGAGCGAGGACGATGAGGATGGCTAGTGTTTGTCAAGCACTTGGCATGCACCAGGCACTGTCCAAGCACTTCACAGATGTTAGCTTGTTCAAGCCCCATGCGGAAGGGATGCGAGTCCCATTTAACACAGGGAGACTGATGCTCTCTGCATTTGCCTATCTGCCCTCCCGCCCATCTAGCTTTCCATCCCTCCACACATCCACCCATCCCCTCATCCCCCAACCATCAATCTGCCCACCCATCCATCTATCCCTCCAAACACCTATCCCTCCACCTTTCAAGCTTCCATCCAATCACTCATCTTTCCCTTCTTCCTCACAACCAAACCAACCCATCCTTCCACTGACTCATCCTTCCATGGCCCCACACACCCTTCTGCCATCCTTCCTTTCCAATAACACAGACAGTATGTGAGAAGAAAGAAGACACAATCCCTGAATGATGCAAATTTACACCTCAGGATCATAGAGTTCTTACCCTCCCTTTTGGTGGGTGGGGGGCATGGGGCATGAGGATGTGGTGACTGTCACGGATTACCCCTTCCTACTCCCAAAAAACCCCCCCCACACAAAATCTTACATGCGCCCTCAGCTGGTTCATAACCCCTCACCCCAGCAGCATTCTCTGAATTCCCCAGTGACTTCCTAATTGGCACCTCCAACTTCCCCTATCCTCAAGTGCTCTGTGACATAGTGAAGAATCTCAGACAGGGTCCTCCCTGGTAGGTTGGGGGTCTTCTCTGAACAGTGCCTTGGGGAACCTGATGACACCTAAAGATCCTCTTGCCAGAAACATGCATGTGGGCAAAGAATGTTCCACATACTTTCCCAGGATTCACAGATTCCCTCCACACCATGCAGCACAGACAAAAATACACGCATCCTCTGAGCCTCACACACCAATTACCATCCCTATCAGAGCTGGCCCTGGGGACTGTCCCGAGAGAGGCCACTCCTCGGCTCTTGATGCATTTGGAGGTGGTGAGGACATGCTCTCTGCTCCCCCAATCCCAGCCCACCTATGCTTCCTTCTTCTCCCTGTGTTTCCAGGTCTGTGGCCTATGCACCCCTGCCCTCTCCAACCAGCTCATGGGGGGTCATGAAAAGGCAAGATCTGCAAAGAATCTGGAGAAAAGGAGAAAGTGGGGAGGAAGGTCCTGCCTGCAGCTGGCATGGAGGCAGATGGCCCAGATGGCCCAGTGGGCCCAGCCTGGATAGGGAAGAACTGAAGGATGTGGCTAAGCCAGCTCTGCCAAGATGGAACATTCCATTCTCTTCCAGGGGCCAAGTGGGCCTGGGTAAGTGGAATGAGGGACAACTGCCCCCCTGGGAGTAAACTGGGATTCTTCCCTGGTTACCTGTGCTACAAACGAATCATGAAGGGAAGGAGGGGATGTCCACTCCAGGTCTATGCAGGGGCCCCAGCTGGGGACTTGGAGAGTGTCCTTTCGGGGGCCAGCTGTGGAGACAGAATGAGAGAGAGGCTGTGAGTGAGAAAGCTAGTAAACAAGATGCAGTCCGAGACAGACAGACAAGCAGAGATATGGGGGTGAGTTTGTGGGAGAGAGAGGGAAGGACTAAGGGGAGGGGGAGGACAGAAGAGCAAGAGAGAGGGTCAAAAGGTGATGTCAAAAGGAAGTGAGAAATCGGGCCGGCCCGTGGCTCACTCGGGAGAGTGCGGCGCTGGTAGCGCCGAGGCCGCGGGTTTGGATCCTATGTAGGGATGGTCGGTGTGATGGAGAGCTGAGCGTGGTGCAGACCACACCATGCCGAGGGCTGCGATCCCCTTACCGTTCAGGAAAAAAAAAAAAAAAAAAAAAAAGAAAGTGAGAAAGGAGAGGACAAGTACCATTTTTAAATCACACAAAACACACTATACATTATCATATGGACTATGCATATAGTGTAGATGCACCACACTATAGCATGACATTATACTGTATTATTTATTGGCACTTCAATCTAATAAAATACAGCCAATTCTTGCTGTTTGCAGTGGTCAGGTTCCATAGTCACTGTGAACACTCAGTCAGCAAATACTGAAGCACTGCTCCTGGGGGAAATGCTGGGCTAGGTTCCCGTAAGCCTCTGGCCACATTCTCTTCGATCAATACTTAACACCGGTTTATGTGTGTTTCTGTGAAAGACACCTTACTTAATATATAGTGTTGATTCACTCACATTGAACTCACAGCCAACAGCACTATAACTCACACCTGAACGCAGCTTATCTGATGCACGCAGTTTCTGAGCCTCCTTGCACTCGGGACCACTAGACGGCATTTCAGCACTATGCTTGGGGGACAGTTTGAACAGCAAAATCACCGAGCACTAAATAGATTGTGAGAAGGACACTAGTTTACAACATGAGCTGAAATGAGAAGGCAGAGTGTTGCCTTGTTTAACCTCCACTGGGACCGTGTGAATTGGGTGACTCAAATTTCTGTAAATGACTGGGAAGGTGCCATTTTGGAGTTTCAAGTATTAACAAGTAGGCAGGCAAACTCACAAATAAGGAATCTGTGAATAACAAGGAGTGACTGTAATAATGGTGACAAATCACACTGATTGCGGGCCCAGGCAGTGGTTTAAGGATTCTACGTGTATTAACTTACTTCATCTTCTCTAAATCCCCACGAGGCAGGTGCTTTTACTATCTCTACTCACAGATTGGGAAACTGAGGCTCAGAGAGGTTAGTAATGTGTCCAAGACCCCATGCCCAGTAAGTGGCCAGGCTGGGATTTGAGCCAAGGCAGGCTCACTCCAGGGTCCCCCCTACTTAACAATACCCCACAGATGACCCTCTCCATCATGCTATTTCTCTTTTAAGATCTAAAGCAAATATGGCAAAAATGTTAAGATAACATCACAAGGCCGGCTGACAGGGGTGTGCATGTCTTTGTTATCATTTTAAGAATCCTTGGGATATTTCAGATTTGAAAAAGCAACAGAGAGTGGTGTGGAAGAGAGAGGAAGGGCAGGGGCACTGAGCGGCTTCCCCTCTTCCTCTCAGGCCCCAGATCCCGGAAAGATGCCTGGAACACGGGATCCTTTCCATGTGGAACCAGGTGCCCTGCTCCTGGCCTGGAGGGGCTCATAAACCTTCAAGGTGGCTTCACATTCGTTCTTCTTTCCTCCCTGGCTCTAGTTTTAGATGTGTCCTGATCACTATAAACTTCATACCAGCAGAATTAGAGACAGGAGGTGGGCGTTTCCTGAATGGGGCTTCTCCAAATGGGGTCCAAGGTTAAAGTTCAAGAGGAAGGCTCCAGAATTCTCTGTGAGAATTTTTCATTCCGGTGTTTTCATTCCAATGTAACGTTACAGAGATGAATGTGGAATTTCCTGGGGAAAGGGCAATGTTCTGCACTGTGATTGGGATGTGGATTACATAAGTGTTCAAAATTTAATGGCTCAGATTTGTACATTTCAATGCAAGTAAATTTTACTTCAGAAAACTGTAAAAAATAAGTAATAATCATGTAGTGGTAGTGAGTGGAAGTGGAGGTGAAACAAGACTGGCAGGATGTTGGTAGCTGTTAAACTGGCCAATGTGTACCTGGGGGCTTCCGTATACTATTCCACCTACTTGGTATATTTTGGAAAGTTTCCATAATAAAGGAAAAAATATGCCAATAACAGGCAGGTCTGGGGCTCCTCTGAGATGTTCCCCTCTCCAGTTCAGATGCCTGTGCATCTATGTATACCATCTGGTTGACACCAAGAGGCGCAAGCGTGGGGAGCAGCACGGGTTCTGGTGTCAGAGTCCAGGCCTCAAATCCCCAGTCCCCCATGAACAGGCTGGGTGACCCTGAGCAAGTGACATTGTCTCTCCAGCCTCAGTGTCCTCATCTGCAAAGAGGGTATAACCAGTCCCCACCTCTGGAACAGCACGAAGCACAGGGTCTGACCTGTGTTAGTGCACAGCAGATGCTGTGATGGATGTTACTGCTATAGATGCTACTTGTGAGGATTATTAAATGTCGCCAGCTAATGAGAAAAAGTTAAAGGTGCAGAGGCTTATAGCTTCCACCCTCGCACCTCCCCCCATCTTGCCTCCACACAGTCTCACACTGATTCTTTGGATCTGTCCTGGACCTAGAAGGTCAGAAATCAGAAGGGGCCGTTGTTGCAGCTTTTTTAACAACCCCCTACCCCAATTCCAGTGCAGCTGACATTTCCGAAGTGCCGATGCTGCCTGCCAGCGCTCACAGTGGGAATCAAGTCACCTCAACCATTTCTGCAGCTGGGTGTCCTTCGTTACCATCCCAGGGCTGCCACTTCCCAGCGGTGTGCCCATCTGTGCCTCAGTTTCCCCATCTGGAAAATGTGGATGAGAACAGTATGTTCCCCGTAGGGTCGTTACATATTAACATCTTTTAACCTTACAGGTCTTAAAGTATTTTGTAAGCAATAAATATACTAGTCGTAATCATTTTAACTGCCATGGCTAATATTATCCAGTGTGGTAACTCCAAAGCTTTCTACCCACTTCCATTTGCAGCGTGATGCCCTTGAGTACATTCGGAAGGGTTTATGGATCATCTGTTTTAGCCAAGGGTTATGGACACAGTCCTACTGAAACCACCAGTCACCTAGTCTCCTTGAATCCTTCCAAACATCCTGGTATTAACCCCATTTTCTAGATGAGACAAAAGAAGCTGAAAAGGGTGGTTACTGGGAAACTATGAAGTGCACACTGCTTGCCCACCCACTTCCAGCTAGCCAAGTGTCCCTGCAGCTCTCAACCCAGCAGGCAGAGGGAGCCTTTAAAGATGCAAATGAACCCACCAACTGTTGAAAGACAGAGTTTGAATGCTGCCTGGATATTTGATAATACTAAGGAATCATGATCAGGATTACAGGTGTACTAACAGCATCATTTTTTTTTTCTTTAAGCAGTTCTTACCTTTAAGAGCTACATCCTGAAATATTTAGGGATGAAATTATAGAATGCTTGCAATTTACTGTACAATAATCCAGTTGTGGTACTTAGGGGGCCATATAGACTTGCGCTGTCCAATATGGTTGCCACTAGTCAGTCACATGTGGCTATGTACGTTTAAGTTAAAGTTAATTAAAATTAAATAAAATTAGAGCAAAGCACTTGAATAGACATCTCTCCAAAGAAGACATACAAATGGCCAATAAGCACATGAAAAGACGCTGAACATCACTAATCATTAACCAAAACGCAATCAAAACTACAATGAGATACCACCTCACATCCATTAGGACGGCTACTATAAGGAAAAATAAAAGAAATAAGTGTTGGTGAAGATGTGGAGAAAATGGAACACTTGTACACTGTTGGGAATGTAAAACGACACAGCCACTGTGGAAAATACTTCAGCGGTTCCTCAAAAAATTAAAAATAGAATTCCACGTGATCCAGCAATTCTACTTCCAGGTATATACCCTAAAGAATTTAAAGCAGGGTCTCAAAGAGATATTTGTACACCCATGTTCACAGCAGCATGATTCACAATAGCTACAGGGTGGAAGTAGCCCAAGTGTCCGTCAGTAGATGACTGGATAAACAACATGTGATATAGACACACAGTGGAATATTAAAGAAATTCTGATATACACTACAACATGGATGAAACTTGAGGACATTATGCTAAGTAAAATAAGCCAGTCACAGCAAGACAAATATCACATATGATCCTACTTACATGAAGTACCTACAGTTATCAAATTCAAGTGCTCACTGGCCGCATGTGGCTGGTAGCTAATGTATGGCATGGCATAGATCTGGAACATTTTCATTGGGGCAGGAAGTTCTTTCTATTGGGCAGCACTGGTCTGTAAGAGCAGTGGAAAACTTTACACTGTGCGAGTTAGTCGTGGTGGGGTGGAGATATGTGTTTTACTATTCTATTTTGTGTACATTTGTCATTTTCCATAATGAAAATTTTTTAATTAAAAATATTTTAATATCAAATATCATGTTTTTCCGATGGTTTGTTTACTATCTGTCTCTCCCACCAAAATGTCGGCTTCACCAGGGCAGAGACCTTTGCCTGTTTTGTGCCCTGTGAATCCTCAGAGCCTACAGAGTGTGCAGCACACAGTAGGAGCTCAATAAATATTTGTGTAATGAACAAATGGATATGCAGAGGAAGTTAAACAAATCCATTCATTCATTCAAGGGGCAGGCTGGTGAAAAGGGCATTTATTAGGTACCTATTGTGTGTCCACCATGGGGAGAGAGATGACAATACCATAAAGAGCAAAAGCAAGCCCAATCCTTGGCCTTGGGGAGCACGGCCTGTGGTCCTCAACCAGGGGTGGCACTGGACACCCCTCCTCCACCCATGTACATACTCAAAGCCTTTTGAAAAAGAGCCAGCGGCAGGGGGAAGGACGGACAAATAGTGTGCATAGGTGCCACACCCAAATTGTCAACAGCACACCTTTGATGAGCGGTGATGTGGAAGACAGGACTCTTGAAAATGTGTTCACCACCCCTTCCTGTGGGTAACTAGAATGAAATGGGACTGGGCATATTGTGTCCCTCCAGAGCAGAAGATTTAAGAGGCCTCACATGGTTCCGCCTGAGTCCCAGAACAGCACAGACATGTGGACAGAGCCACAACCAATCGATGGGCGTGCACATGAGCAAAAAATGAGCCTCTGTCACTGTGAGCCACTGAGAGCTGGGCACACTCCTTACTGCAGCATCACTCAGCTTAAGGTGACTGGTACCACTGGAAGAGCCCACAATGCCTGAATGCTTCCTGCATATCAGGCCTTGTGCTAACTCCATACCCACTGATTCTTCCCAATCCCAAGGGAGGTAGGAACAATGCTGACTCACTTTTTATAGGAAACAGAGACTCAAAGGGGGTTAGGACACTTGCCCCAAATCACACTGTGGGGTCAGAATTTGAACTCAGACCCTGTGATTCTGAAGACCTCCATCTTCACCACCATGCTATAAAAAGCAGGAAAGGCTGGGCCTGACAACCACAACCAGCTTGAGAGAACAGAGATGACGCAACAATGACAAAGTGTCCTTCCAGAAAATCGTGTGAATTCCTCCTCCACTTGTAATGCAATTGGAGTTTTGCGCTGTCATCAGGAGTTCTGCGGAAGCCAGACTGCCTAGCAGGATATGGAATTAAAAGTCTGTGCTAAGCTCCCAAAACAGGCTAATTTTAACTTCCCAGTACGAATTTTAGTTACCCTCAGGTTACTTGCAAGTAATAAAAATGAAACTCTACAGAACTGTATCAGTTGCTGGTAGGAAGTGAAGAGGATGTGGCAAAGTCTGTTGCTTTTCCAAACACCACTTCCCCACCTCTCCTCCTTCCTTGCTCACACAAGCCTGATGCTGCTCTGGATAACACTTGCCAACTCCAAGATGTAAACAAAGACTGTTCTGAGCCAATCTTTTTCAAACTGTGGGTCACGCCTTTGAAGATTGTGAAATCAAATTAGCAGATTGTGACCAGGAATTTCTTTTAAAAATTAAATAGTATAGAGTAAAATAGGATGGAATAGAATAGAAAATATTAAAATGCATCACACATAGTAAGGGTAAGCATTAGTTTGTGAAACCGGTTTCAATTATGTGTGTCTATAAGTGTGTACTGAGTCACATACAAACATATTCTGTACTGTGAACTGTGGTCAAAATGGCCTTAAAATAATTGGACTAAGCCAGAGGCACTCCTATCTACTTTATCAGACATTCACTTTCTCAGCCTTCTTTGTGGCTAGAGTAGCCATGGTTCTGCAAATAGTAAAAATCAAAGTGCATTAGCTCAGTTGGTTAAAGTTTAGTGTTATGACCCCAAGGTCTAGGGTCCAGATCTCCAAACTAGCCAGCTGCCAAAAAAAATAAAATAAAGCAAAGTGTATAAACTCTCACTGATCAATGAGACTTTTGGGGAAGACTCTGTGAGACTTTGGGAAACCTTTTGTCCATAACTCAAAGACAGAGCTTCTCCAGGAAGAGTCTTTTGTGTCCTGCTTCCAGTTTTGAATACGATTGAGATGACTGAAACTGTGGCAACCATTTTGCAATCACAAGGCAACAAACCTGAGGCTGATAAGTCCACCTGCAGAGGATGGCTGCTGGGAGGAGAGAGAAAGACTGAGTTCTTAATAACTTCTCCAAATTTGGAGCACTGCCTGCTTCCAAATTTCTTAATCCTTATAGCTCAAGCCACTGTTTGGCTTCTCATTATTTGCAGCCAAACTCAAACTGACACAAAAGAAGTTGTGTTTCTAGATATCTTTGTAACCTACGACAAGGACTACACAACCTACCATGGGTCAAGGACCATACTTCATGAATCACTGATTGAGAAGGCCCAGCAACATAGGAGAGGGCTGGAGGAAAGGGGATCTGAAACAAAGACCACTGTGGTTGATTGCAAAAATGGCCAGAAATTTCTCTCTACCCTAGTTCGACACTCCATGCAGCTCCTGCTTTCAAGAAATGGGGCCTGGGCTGGCCTCTTGACTTGCTTTGGCCAACACAATGGGGTGGGAGTAATGGTGTGTGTTTCTGAATCTGGCACACTTCCACTCTTTGCCCAGCTGCCACATGGAGAAGCCCAGGCTAGCCTGCTGGAGGATGAGAGACACATGCCCATCACACCCATCATCCCAACTAACAGCCAGCCAAGCCCTTAGAAGCAGAGCCATCTAGCTGACATATGGCTGACCACAGATACCCAGCCAAGACCAGAAGTACCCAGTTATGCCCAGTCCAAATTCTAACCATTAGGATCATGGTTTTGTTTTAAGGTGCTGTTGGGAAAATAGAATAATTTAATCACACCCCCTCCCCTTAGGTCCAGTTGGGGGTGGTGCGGTGCATTCTTTGTAAGCAAGTTGTGTGTGGGTGGAGTTAGTGCGCATGGCGGTGCCATGACCTGGCTGGCATTGACTGCCTCAGGCATCTGCCTGCATGGCCACTCTTTCAAACCTACAGCTCCAAGGACCCTTTTGCTGGTTACCTAGCTCATAGACCTGTGTTTGAAAGGTTTGTGACCCAATTTGGACAACGGGCTTGAGGGGTCTGTGAGCTCCAGACCCAGCCCTAGCTTGACAGGTGCTGTGGCAG
The DNA here is from genome assembly GCF_027409185.1 of Cynocephalus volans. Taxonomy (NCBI): domain Eukaryota; kingdom Metazoa; phylum Chordata; class Mammalia; order Dermoptera; family Cynocephalidae; genus Cynocephalus; species Cynocephalus volans. The sequence goes on from NC_084469.1 coordinate 50,770,854, forward strand.
ATTGTATTTTCCAAAGATGTCTGTGACCATATCTTCAATACCACATGACCTTCCACGATGTGATCTTGCTACTTCCCTTGAATCGAGGAGAGTTTGTGACTACTTCAACCAGAATAATGCAACAGAAGTGCCACTATGTGACTTCCGAGGCTAGGTAACTAGAGGCAATTCAAATTTAGCTTCTGCCTGGCCACCAAGACATTTACTTTGGAAGCCTGCAGCCACTATCCTAGAAATCTGACTACTCTGAGGTCACCATGCAATGGGGAAGCTTAAGGTAGCCACATGGAGAGATGAGCAGGAGCTCTGGTGGACAGTCCTATTAGAGGAGGCTCTGACTACCCTGGTGGCCCTGCTAACATATTGATTTAGGACTTCTGGCCTCTAGAACTATAAGGGAATAACCTTCTGTTTCACAACAGCATGTTTGTGGTATTTGTTACAACAGCTACAGGAAACTAATATAATATAGCACAAGATAGAAGCACATAATTTGTACTGGGTATAGAACACACATACACACACACATACAGAGCAAGCCCTTGAACAACACAGGTCTGAATTGCATGGGTCCACTTACATGCAAATTTTTTTCAATAAATATCTTGAAAAATTTTTGGTCAAGTATATCATGAATGCATGACATACCTAACCAGTTAAGTAGCCTACCTAACAGTAGGCTACTAGTAGGCTATGAGTAGGCTATGAGTAGTTAAGAACTAGTTAAGTACAACTTAAGTAACAACCACAGGCCTCAGGGTACACAGTGCAGCACAACCTCAACCAGGGGGAAGTTATATGTGGATTTTCGGCTGTGTGGGGGTTGGCATCCCAAACCCCCGCATTGTTCAAGGGTCAATGATATATACAAGGCAGTACTTTGAAAAGTTCACGAAAAAATAGAATTAAAGTTAATATGAGTATTTCCATAAACTTTCTGAAGTACCCTCATATATATGTGCCACAATGTACAATTGTACAGGTTGTTCATTGTTCACTGCACAGAGATGTACGTGGAGCCTCAGACCCAGTCCGGGTTCTGCTCACACCTGTGAGCCCCAGAGAAGAGTGGTTTCTCCCTGGAGAACCGGAGTCCCCTTTCCTAACTCACACAAAGGAGACTCCACAGAGTTGTGCCCTCTTGGAGGAAGCACCTTTTCAATTCTATGCAAAAGCCTAGTAAGTGCTAGCTGGGGTCTAGACATGTAGCCACTAGCATGATGTGTCTATTTCAAAGCCAAAAAAGGAAAACATGTTGATTCCTTATCCACCCCCACCCCTTCTGGGAAAGACAGAGAAAGAGCAATTTGAAGAGCAATTAAAATCTACACCATCTTTACTTTTAGTGACCTTTAGAGTAATATAACCATGGAATTAGTTTAACAACCTAAAAGCGTGTTCCCCATAAAGCCTGGATTGCTCATAAAGCAACTGGTGTCTAGCTCCTAAAAGCATAGTTTATACAAGTAGTTACACACTAGAAATGTATCATGCATTTTCTCTTTTCCCTTTTTGCCACTTGATGATGTTCTAAATACAGCTATGAAGCTGCATGCTTGACAGGAAAACCAGGTATTTCAACAGGTTTTGGATTTTTCTCTTAATGCTGGCTTATGAGAAACAGGGCAAACTCTGAGAAAGGGTAAAACAGGCAATGGGATGGGTGAAGGGAATACAAAAGCAATGATTACGTTGACAGGACACAGGATCTCCCTGTTATCAGGCAACAGAGAAGACTTTGAGTTCAGGGAAAAAATGGAGCTAAGAGAAGCAAAGGGGAAACAAAAGCCCTGAAGACACGCCCCCTGCCCCACCCCCCCACCCCCCCACCATGTGTTTGTGGACCACTGGTTCCTAAACTTGAGCCTGCACCAGAATCACTTGGAGGGGTTTTAAAATACAGATTAGACTTCAGAATCAGCAGGTCTAGGTGAGGCCTGAGACTGCATTTCTAACAATTTCCAGGTAATGTTGATACTGCTGGCACACAGTCCATACTTGGAGAACCACTGCTCTAGAAGTTTCTGTCTCTGTAGTTTTCCTTCTGAGGTTCTTGGTCTTGTATTAAACACAAACCATCAGTTCCTGGCCAATGTCCAGGCCCCTGACAAAGTAGCCTCATAGAGTCATTTCCCAGACTCGGGAAGGCTAAAGAAGCTGTCCAGGGTCCAATAACCACTCCCAAACCTGACATCCTAGTAAACAGAACCCAGATTTGGTTTCATTCAGCAACATGCCCACCCAAGAGGATGAATCACGACTGTAGGCCCCTGCCCCTTTGACAGAAACCTCCTTCCTCAGACTCCTTTGCAGCTAGCTAAGTGTGAACATGGGAAAGATTTTTCACATTTGGATTAAAAAGGCAGAGCCTTGCCTTGAAAAGACTGTTTGCCCTTCTCCTTCCTCTTGCATGAAAGATTGTTGTGAGCATGATGACAATGACCGGTGTGTCACAGTAGCCATTTTGCACTCCCAAAGAGGAAGGTCGAGAGAATCAGAGAGATACTGACCCAGTGGCCTGGCAATCTTTGGCTGCCAAACATCCCTGGAATGGCCTTCTACTAGACGTCTTGTTCCAGAAGAGAATTAAAAGCCTGGATTAACTAAAGTCAAAGTCACAATGACTCTGAACCAACAATTCTATCCCAAGCTATTTACTTAACAGAAGTGAAAAGTATGTCCACAAAAACACTTGTACAAAAATTTGCATAGCAGCCCTTTTTATTCATAAAAGCCCCATACTGGGAAAAGCCCAGATATGTATCAACTAGTAAACAGATAAACAAACTCGGCTATATCCACATGATGGACTATGATTCAGTAATAAGAGGAAATGAACTAGTGCTACATACAACACAAGTGAATCTCAAATGGACCATGCTGAGCAAAGGAAGCCATAAACACAAGACTGCACGCTGAGGCCATTTATGTAAAGTCCTAGAACAGGTGAAACAAATTTACGGTGGAGAAAAAAATCGGAGGTGTGGTCACCTTAAGGGAGGGGAGGAGAATAGTGACCAGGAAGGGAACCTTCCAGGATGATGGAAACTCTCTGGATCTAAATCTGGGTGATGCTTACGCAGGTAATATTTGTCAAAATTCATCAGGCTGTGCACTTAAGATTTGTGTGTTTTATTGTACATAAATTATATCCCAGTAAAGCATGGCGAGCATGTAAAAAACAGTCTGTGCAGTTGATTCTCATTATTTGTGGTAGTTTTGTTCTGTAAGTCTCCTTGAACACTGAATTAGCAAATAAAAAGCCATTGCCCCTGGGGGGATACAGGGTTAGGTTCCTGTGAGCCTCTGGTCACAACACTGTTATCAACTGATCAATATATAACCTTGTTTTACGTGTGTTTCTGTTTAAGAACACCCTATTTAGTATACATTGCTGATTCATTCACACCGAACTCATGGCCACAACAGCATGATAACTTATGCCTAAACAAAGCTTATCTAACACATATATTTTCTCTATAAGCTACATCACAGCCTCTTGAGCTTGAGAACACTAGACAGCACTTCAGCACTATGCTGGGGATATTTTAAACAGCTAAATCACCAACTAAGCACAAAAATGTGAAAAATGCGGCACTAAAAACACGTCGAAAAGGGCACTCATTTATAGGATGAGATGTAAGAAGGCAGAGTGTCGCCTTGTTTGACCTCAGCTGGGAATGTGTGCATCGAGAGACTCAAATTCTTTGCCATTCTGCGCAAGTCTGTAAATGACCAGGAAAGAACTGGAAGTATAGATTTTGGGGTTATAAATAAATTTTAGTGAGAAGACGGATTCACAAATATGGCATCCTTGAATAATGAAGATCCACAGCATATGGCAATATCTACCAAGATTATAAAGCATTTACCCTTTACTTAGCTTCTTCACTAATGGGAGTGTACAGGTACAATTCAATGTACCTAAAATTATACATTTGGGAGGTTTTACAGCAATGTTTATAATAGCAAGAAAATGGAAACGATCCACTAGCCATCAGTAGTGAACAGGTTAAATAACCTACAGTCCACCTAAACTGGGGAACTACTATGCTGCTGTAAGAAAAAGAATGAGGTACATAAATGGCCAGTAAGCACATGAAAAGATAGGCAACGCCGTCAGCCATCAGGGAAATACAAACCAAAACCACAATGAGATACCACTTCATACCCATTAGGATGGTTAGAATAAAAAAGACAGACAATAACAAGTGTTAGTGAAGATGTGGAGGAACTGGAATCCTCACACACTGTTGGTGGGAATGTAAAATGGTGCAGCCACTGTGGAAACCTGTCTTTCTGGCAGTTCCTCTAAAAGGTAAACACAGGCTAGTTAGTTCAGTTGGTTAGAGCATAATAACACCAAAGTCCAGGGTTTGCTCCCTGTGCTGGCCAGCAGAAAAAAATAATGTCCACAGCAGCATTATTCATAACAGCAAAAAGGTGAAAACAACCCAAATGTCCATCAACAGAGGAACGGATGAACAATATATGGTATATCCATACAACAGAACATAAAAAGGAATTAAGTTCTGAAACATGCTACAACATAGATGAAAACATGTTACGTAAAAGAAGCCAGACACAAAAGGCCACATATTGTATGACTCCATTTATATGAAATGTCCAGAATAGACAAATCCATAGACTCAGAAAGTAGATTAGGGGTGGCCAAAGACTATGAGGGAGGGAGGAATTTGGAGCGACTGCTCGTGGGTACAGAATTTCTTTTTGGGGTGATGAAAATGTTCTAAAACTGACTGTAGTGATGTTACACAACTCTATGAATATACTAAAAACCACTGAACTGTATTCTTTAGATGAGTGAATTTTATGATATGTGAAGTATATGTCAATAAAGATGTTATTAAAAAAAAAACAAGGATGTTCTCTGTATACTAATAGGGAAAGATCTCCCAGGCTATTGTTACATGGAAAAGTAAAATCCAGAACAACGTGTATAAAACATTACCACATGCTTAAAAAGAGGGTGAAGGAGAAAGAAGACTAAGTATTCTAAATGATTTTATATGTCTAAAGAACTTCTGGAGGATCTGTATGACACTAAGCACTGAGTAACTATGAGGGGACCTGGAAGATGGGAACAAAGATGGGAGGGAGATGTTCCGCTGTGTATTTTTCAAAATAATTTTTGGCTTTTCAGCCATGTGAATGTATTAGCTACTTCAAAAAGTAAATTTTAAAAAATTCACTGTTTGTAACACCAAGGTCAAGGGCTCAGATCCCCATACCTGCCAGCTGCAAAAAAAAAAAAAAAAAAAAAAAAAAAAAATCACTGAAAAAAATAAGAGTATTATTTAAGCCATCCGTAGTCAGGTAAACTGTTGCTTGCAGTTGAATACACTGAACTAAAAAGCCACTCAGTGGTAAGAGGAAGTGCTGGGATTAGAACCCAGATTTCATAAACACCAAAGCCTTGAGTGCTTTCCAAGGCACTCCATGGACTCATTTCTGATGCATATATAAACTCTGGAAAACTGAGCTCTTGCTGGCATTAAGATGACCTTCTGTCCCTCCACTCTTCCGTGGCTTTCTTCCTGGAGTCAGCATGAGCCTTTCTAATCACTGCCCAGTTTCTTTCACATGCCACAAAGGGCAGAAAAACCTGAGAGTCCAGAGAAGGAAGAGCAGGCCAATGTCCGTCTGCCCCAGGAGCTGGCAGTGAGTTGGCTGGCAAAGAGTCCCAGGCTTTGGTCTTCTTAGAGCAAACACCTGAAGATGTGGATCTGGTGCAGCTCACACATCCCCGTCCAAGGTAGGTCCTGAGTGAGTCTTGGGTTTGCAATCTCATCAGAGCCAGGGGTGGCCACGTGTGGGAATTAGCCAACTCTGGTGGCTCCCAGATGCTACGCTTCCTCCTGTTACTTAATCACTCCCACATACCTCTAGGTCTTAGAACCAGCATCATCTGCCTAACCCTCTCTTGCTCGCTGCCTAGAGGGTACAGGGACTCCCAACTGGCCTGCTTCCTCTTCTGTCCCTTTTAAACTCAGTTCCCCACTCGGCAGCCAAAGAGACCTATTTTATTTAAAGTCGTGTCATTCCCCTTCTCAAGATAGTTCACTGGCTCCTTACTACCCCGCTAATGAAAGCCAAATGCTTTACTGGCAGTGCTGAGGAGACAGCAGCGAGGAAAATAGACAACTCTGCCCTCCTAGAGCTGCTGATGGGAGTCAGAACATGAACAAAGAAAGACAACACACTGAAGAGCAGTCGATGGCAAGGACACAGAGAAAGGTGGCATAGGGAAGGGGATGGGGATGTATTTTTAGCTGAAGTGGTCAGGATGGCCTCATGGAGAAGATGAGTTTGAGCAGAGATGTGCAGGAGGTAAAGGGAGGAGCAACGTGGACACCCAAGGAAAAGGTGTTTCAGGGAGTAGGAGCAGCAGTGCAAAGGCCCTGAGGCAGAAACATGCTGGGGGTGCTTGAGGAACAGCAAGCAGGTGAAGAGAGGGTGAGGAGGCAAGCGGAAGTTGAGGTCAGGCAGATAGTGAGGGCCTGGTGGGCCTTGGGAGGACTTAAGCTTTTATTCCGAGTGAGTCCAGAGCCTTGGCAGGAGTCTGAACAGAGCAGGGATGTGATCTGACTTGGCTTTTCACAGGATCCTTCTGGCCACTCAGTGGAGAATGGATTATAGGAAGTGAGGACAGAACAGGGAGCAGAGAGAGGAGACAACTGTAATGGTCCAGGAAGGAGATGACGAAGGTGGCAGGGAAGGTGGTGAGAAGTGGTCGGATTCTGGATAAACTGGCAGAGCAACAGTGTTTGCAGATGGGCTGGCCAAGGGTTGCAAGGAAGAGCAGAGCTGAGACCCCTCCAGTATTTGAGAGGAACAGAGGGCAGAGCACTGACGGTCAGGATGTGAGGCACTCACACCCCTTCACACCAGCTCCCTCCTGTTATCCATCATCTTCTTCAGTTAAGGTCATTCCTCTCTAATATATTCTGATGGTCCCAAAGCTACTAAATACCTTATTAAGAGAGGGGTCACACCTGTCTCCCGGCCCAAAGCAAAGCAGGGAGGACAGCACAGAGCCTCAAAGAGATGGCAGTGATGGGCAAGACCTCCACCTTCCTCTCAGAGCAACATTTATCATATTTTGTTTCAGAACCTGTCCCTTTACCACAAAGCCTAAACAGAGTTTCCAGGTTTATATTTGATTTTGAATCCTTAAACAATCTTGGAGTTGGTTTTGGTGTATGGTATGAGGTAGGGATCTAGTTTCATCTCCTTCCATTTGGGTCACCTTTTTACTTTTTGTCCCCACCTCTGTTTATTATGAGTCTCTCATTTCCCCACGGATCTGATCAGCAGGCACTTAGACTTCATACCAGACATCCATACTGCCTAGCTCTCATTTGTGGCTCTCTGTTCTATTCCATTGCAGAATGTCAATTTCTATTTATTCCCTAATCTCAGAGAGAACAAATTCAACTGGACAAGTAATCAATATATGGATTGATGCTGGGCAGAAGATCATGGGTGGACAGGTGATGGAGTTTGGATGTGTTGTCCCCTCCAAAACTCATGCGGAAATTTGATCTCCAATGTGGCAGTGTTGGAAACTGATTGAGTCATGGGGGCAGATCTCTCATGAATGGATTAATGCTCTCCCTGGGGGAGGGAAGATTAATGAGTGAGTTCTCCTCTATTAGTTGACATGAGAGTTCATTGCTTAAAAAGATCCTGGCACCTTCTCTCTCTCTCTTGCTTCCTCTCGCCATGTGATCTGCTTGTACCCACTGGCTGCCTGCCACTTTTCTGCCATAAGTAAAAGCAGCCTGAGGCCCGTGCCAGATGCAGCTGTCCCAGAATCATAAGCCAAATAAACCTCTCTTCTTTATAAATTACCCAGTGTCAGGTATTCTGTTATAGCAACACAAAACAGACTAAAACAACAGGGAAGTGAGACATCCCCAGGAAGGGCACAAGATCCCCAGGGCAGAGATAGTGATGTGCCTTTCCTTGACAACACATTCCTGTTTTCTGAATGTCCAATTAAGTTGACTTATACGTTATACCATCAACTTTTAGCTAAATTAATCCTCACAAAAGAGAAACAGGGCATGTAACAGTGCTCACAAATAAACCAAAAGATTAAAGGTAATATTAATAGGGCCAGCCCATGGCTCACTTGGGAGAGCGTGGTGCTGACACCAAGTCAAGGGATAAGATCCCTTAGTGGTCATCTTTCAAAGAAAAAAAGATAATATTAATAATGTACAGACACAAAATGTCACATATTGTATGGTTCCATTTATATGAAATATCCAGAAAAGGTAAATCTGAAAGACAGAAAGCAGATTTGTGGTTGCCGGGGGTTGTGGGGGTAGAAGAAATGGGAAGAGACTGCTTAATGGGTATGGGGCTTTCTTTTGGGTGATGAAAACATCCTAGATTGATTGATTGATTGACTGATTTTAAAAATATAAAGCTAATGGTTCTATTTCTAACTGAGCTTTTTAAAAACAACATAACAAAGTAAAAACAGTGATGTTTTCAACAGAACTGGCAAAGAATTGGCCAAAACCTTTTTAATTAGCAAAAACATTATTCAAAATATAGACTTTAGTTCTTATCATCAGTGATGGCCATTGATAAATAGAATGTCATTTTAAATGTTTGACTTTTTGTCGTCCTCACTAGTTTTAATTTTACATTTGTATAAATGTTTTATAACACATGTAAGTATGGTCATGTATGTATGTAGTTTACAATAAATGGGTGATAGTGAAGAGTCTGGATTTTGAAACCAGACTCCCTAGGTTCAAATCTCACCACTGCCACTTAATTGATGTGTGGCCTTGGGCAAGCCACTCTACCTCCCTGTGCCTCAGTTTCCTTCTCTATGAAATGGAATTAAAAGTAGTGCCCACCTTATAGGGTGGTGAGAATTAAAATGAATTGATCTATGTATCTATCTTTATAGATACATTTATTAGGGAACATACTCACCACTTTTACTGCCAGAATCAAAGGTGTTGTCTCCTCAGCAAATTGAAGAAGGTCAGCGTCAACAGTAATAAGTCATGGTGACAGTGTGTACCTTTGATATGATATGATGAGAAGGGCACTTTACCTCTGTGGTCTTCTTCTCCAAAACCCATATATAACCCCAGTCTAATCAGGAGGAAAACATTCAACAACTCCCAACTGGGGCACATTCTTTAAAATACCTGACCAGTACTCCTCAAAACTGTCAAGGTCATCAAAAATAAGGAAAGTTTGAGAAACTGTCACACACAGGAGGGACCTAAGGAAACATAATGATTAAATGTACATTGGTATCCTGGATGGGATCTTAGAACAAAAAAAAGGACATTATGAAAAACTCAGGAAATCTGACTAAATTCTAGAGTTTGGCCAACAGTAACATACCATGTTGGTCTCTTAGTTGAGACAAATGTACCATGGTAATGTAAGATTATTAGGGAAAACTGGGTGCAGGGTATACGAGAAGCCCATGCTATCTTTGACACTTTTCTGTAGACCTAAAATTACTCCAAAATAAAAACTTTAGGGCCGAGCCCGTGGCGCACTTGGTAGAGTGCTGCGCTGGCAGCGCGGCGACGCTCCCGCCGCGGGTTCGGATCCTATATAGGACTGACCTGTGCACTCACTGGCTGAGTGCCGGTCACGAAAAAAAAAAAAAAAAAAAAAAAACGACAAAAAAAAAAAAAAAAAAAAAAGAAAAAAAAAATAAATAAATAAAAACTTTATTTAAAAAAACAAACTCAACAGTCTTCGATGAACCTAAAGAAAAAAAGTACTGGAGACATAGCTTTGATTTGCTGCATCCTGAGTGGCGCTCAGCCAGAACAGACACATCTCAGGGGTCTGCCTGCCCTACATGGCTCCAAGACAAGGCCACGCAGCCCCCGACCTTCCTGTGTAGGCCTGCAAGGTTCTGTCCCCTCTGTCTCCCTGATTCTGCCCTTGTTCTCCTGCAATCTCATCCCCACACAGCAGCCAAAGAGATCCTGTTAAAACCCAAGTCTGCTCAGTTTCTTCCTCTGCTCAGAGCGCTCCCATGGTTCACATCTCACTCAGAGTAAAAGCCCAAGTCCTCACCACAGCCACGGGCCCTGCATGATCTGCCCCCATCCCTTCTCTGTCCTCATGTCCAACCCTCTCCCCTTCATTCTCTCCCCTCCAGCTACATCAGCCTCTTTGATGCTCTTCCCACACACCAGGCACACCCCTGTCTCAGGAACTTTGCACATGCCATTCCTTCTATCTAGTATGCTTTTGCCTTTCTTTCCTTTTTCAATTGTCATCAGGTCAATGAGGCTCAACCCAATTCTATCTACAATTACAATCTCTAACCCCCACCCAGTACTTCCATCCCCCCTCCTGCTTTGCTTTTCTTTTCTTCAAAGCACTGATTGCTATCTGACATGCCATAAATGTGATTTATCTTATAGCTCCTGCCTGTCTCTCCCATGAGGGGGCGAGCTCAAGATTTCGGTCTGTTTTGTTCATGTTGTATAAATATTGACTGAATGGCTGAGGAGGAAAATTCTCAGTGGCCCCAGCTGATGCTGAACAGTGTAGGCACCTGACCTAAGACTGACTGGGGTTGGGGGAGGGTGCATCTGCAGGCTGACCAGAGGCTCAGGGGGCCAGGCTCAGAATGGGGGACTGGCCACTTGGATGGGAGAAAGGCCCAAGGGACCCAAAGGGAACTTATCAGCTACACATGGGAGAGAAAGTCAAAGGTCACAGGGGCGGGTCGCAGCCAGGGCAGCCACTGCAGCGTTAGAGAAGCCCAACCTGCAAGGGAGAGCAGTGAAAGTGGGCATCAGTGCAGGAGTCAGATCAGAGGAGAAAGGGGAGCTGAACAGCAGGGCTGGCAGCCAGAGACACCATGAGGGAAAAAGAAGTTCAGAGAGAGAGAAACAGGAAAACAAGGAGACAGAGCAAAAGCGGGCGCATCCACAGGATGCTCTACAGGGACTTACCTGTGCACCCCCACCCTGCACACCAACCCAAATTAAGCCAGTCAGTCTACACCAGTGGTTCCAGCTAAATGCCAGGAGTGCCTCCCAGTAAAGAAAATAGCCCAAAATGCCCCCTAGGGGGCAACACCATGCCCTGTACACCATGGTATTCATGTCTAGACACTCGAGCCCATAGGACACCTCCAAACAACAGATGGGACCCCTAAGCAGTGTGGATGAGGACATGGCACAGTGCAGCCACCACCAAGTCTGGACTAATGACATGGACATCTCGTTTGCAGGCACCATGGAAGAGTAAGTTTCTCAGGTCCACAGAGCAAGGGTTAAAGAGCTAAAACCAGCAGCAGGGGCTGCAATAATGACTTCCCATCTTCATCCAGAAGAAGGATTCTAGAACTTGCAATGTGGGCCACACACATGTCGAGAAGGGAGGGGAGCCTGAGGATAACTTTTACCTAGCACCACCCACAGCCTCGGATGCTCTCTATGTAATTCCACCCTTATGAATAACGGGGCAGATGTGGCCCACAAGACATGTTCTAGAATGTTCATAGCACCCCCAAACTAGAAACAACCCAGATGCCCATCAATAGGAGAATGCATGAATAATGAAAAAGATAGAGAAATTGTGGAGCTCTCAGGAATTACTGGTGGGAATGCAAAATGGTGTAGCTGCTGTGGAAAAAAAATCTGGCAGTTCTTCAGTAAGCTCACATGGGATTACCCGAGGACCCAGTAGCTCCAATCCTAGGTAGACACCCAGGAGAAATGAAAACGCATGTCTACACAAAAGCCTGTACACGAATGTTCTCAGCAACATTATAAAAGCCAAAAGTGGAAACAAGCCAAATGTCCATCAACTGATGAACAGATAAACAAAATATAGTATATCCAAACAATGGAATATCACTGGGCCATAAAAAAGAATGAAGTACTGATACACAGTCCAACATGGATGAGCCTTGAAAATGTTATGCTAAATGAAAGAAGCCAGACACAAAAGGTCACATACTGTGTGATTCCATTTATATGAAATGTCCAGAACAGGCAAATCCACAGAGACAGAAAGGAGGTTCACATTCGCCAGGGCCCAGGGAGAAGGGAGGATCGGATGGTTGCAGGCTTTCTTTTAGAGGTGATGAAAATATTCTAAAATTGACTATGGTGATGGTTACAACTCTGCAAACATACTATAAACCATGGAAATGCATAGTTTAAATGTGTGAATTGTACAGTATGTGAATTGTATCTCGATAAAGCTGTTTAAAAAAAGAGTAACTGTGTATGAGTGTTATAATTACTAGATGGAACATATATGACTTTATACTTTTCTGTATGAATCTTTTTTTCATAATAAAAAAGAGGAAATGTTGTGAATATGTACTGGCCACACCAAAGCACTCGATTATCCCCATTTTTATAGACTGAAAACTGAGGCAAAACCTCCTGAGCAAACCCTACATCACAGAGCAGGTCTGCCCAGAAGCTGGGCTCTCAGCTGCTATGTGTTTGAGTCCTCCCAAGACCCTACCTCATTCTGGGAGGCAGAAGCAGGAAGCACAGCGCTGTGGGGGTGGCTGGGACAGACCATGGTCTCAATAGAGAGGCACTCAGTGCCAGGGCCTCCTGTGGCACCACATTGCCCTGCTCAGGGCCCATCACAGTACCACCCTCACCTCCACTGTAGGCAACACCCTGCAACCTGCTATGGGTTCCAGGCATCCTGGGCAGCCGGACACCCCTGCCAGCTCTCTCCCCTGCCCCTCCGCTGCAGCAAACACCTCTTTCTGCTTCAATGAAATCATTCACTCATTCATCCAAAAGTAATAAGTATTTCCCAAACCCACATTATACCTGAATTTCTTCACCAGCCTCCTCACTGGTACCCTGCCCCCCACTCCCAGTCTAATCTTAGTCCAGTTAGAACCTGAGTCAAATTATGTCCCCCCTTGGCTTAGAACCCTCTCGTAGCTCCCATCTCACTCAGAAGAAAAGCAAAGTTCCCAACATGGCCCACAAGGCCCCACGTGATCTGCCCCTATTCCCTCTGCCCTCCTCCCCTCGCTCACTCAGCTCCAGCCACACTTCAAACAGACCAGGCTCAAACTTGTCTCAGGACTCTCGTACTGGCTGGCTGTTCCCTCTGCCTAGAATGTTCTTCCCCATACACCGCACAGCCCATTCCCTTATCTCCTTCAGGTCTCTACTCAAATGTCACCTCTTCACTGAGGCCATCTCTAACCACCCTAGTTCAACGTGCAGCCCCAACCCCCTGCACCTTGATCACACTTATCCTGCTTTATCTTTGTCTTGAACACTTACCAACATCTGACATAGTAAATATTTTACTGATTTATCTTGTTTATTATACGTCTCTGAAGTAGATGCTTGGGAAATACCTGCTCAACATTGGGTAACCATGCACAGCTGTGCAGGTACACTGCACAACCCTGGAGAGGGCATTCCCATCTAAGGACACTGTAAATCTGTGTATATAGATGACCACAACTTTCTGGCAGATGGCAGTAAAGGGTGGTGAGAAAGGGACATCTGTTTTTAATTCCATAAAAGTGCCACATGGGCTCGTGGCTGCCCCGGTTAAATAAATAGGCAAACTGTTTCTTTAGACACAGCCAAAATGTCTGCCACATGCTGCCAGACTTCTGAGGTTCAAATCCTACTCTGATACTAAACGCCTCTGTGACTCTGGGCAAGTTACTCCACCTTACTCCGCCTCAGTTTCCTCTTCTAACAGTAACTGGATCACCTTCATAGGACTGTCAGGAGGATGAAATGAATTAACAGGGGTGAAGTACATGTCCTGGGGCTGACAGGATGTAGCTAGGGAAGCCTGCACTATTATCTGTAGTAGCTGTTATTCTCAAATCCCCAGGCTCAGGCTTTAAAAAGTAAAAGACATGGATAAAATGTTCTTAAGCACAATGTGTTTCGTGTGTGCGAACATATGTGTCTTGGGCTTAGCCAACCTCTCGGAGTTGATTGAGAGTCTCCAAGCTGAGCTCACCAAGGCCCAGTGATTTCTGGAGATTTTTGGAGGTCTAGAGATCTAGGGATGTTTCCAGCAAGGACCCAGCACTGCTCACCTGAGGACCCGGGAGGCCATGTCCTTCCCCACGGGTGGGGACATTGGTGTCCACACAGTAAGGCAGAAACCTCAACTCCAGGGACACAAATTCTTAGTGGGCAGAGCATTCCCCACCCTCAACACACCCACCTGGCTAGCTCCTAGAATGCTACTGGCTGAGCTACACCTTCCTTGAGTTTTTATCTTGTCTTCAGCTCTCAAAATATGTCTCTCTTGTCAACCATGCAAGAATCAATGCCCGAGGGCAAGGGGGAGAGCAAATCGATAAGGAGGAAATATGCCAAAACATTAATAAGGTTACTCTACCCAAGGGGTGACAGAATTACAAGTCACTTTTGTGTTGTATGCATTTTTGGAACTTTGTATATTCCAATTTCTCCAGCCCCCCTTTCCCTTAGTTCCTTCTAATTATCTTGTATGACTTTTTTTTACTTTAACAGACTGTGTTTTTCTTTAACTTTTTCTTGAAATTACATGCCCCCAAAATGCACATTATAAGTAAAACGGATTGCCACAGACTGAACACACCAGCCACCAGAACAAGAACAAGATGACCGGCCTGCCCGCCAGAATGTTCCTTTTAAAGGAAGAATTCAGGGTAGTTAAGAATGCAGGCTCTGAAAACTCCAACCAGGGATGGAAACCTGAAACTCATTGAGGGGAAACATCAGACAAACCCAGAGGGACCTTCTACAAAATAACTGGCCTGGACCTTTCTAAAATGTCATTGTCAAGAAACACAAAGAAAGGCTAAGAAAACACTCCAGACTGAAGAAACAAAAGAGACAGGACAACTAAAAGCAACATGTGTGATCTCAACTGCATCCTACATTGAGGAGAAGGGAGATACAGCTCTAAAGCAACTGACAAATCTGGGATATGACGAGTAGACCAGATAACTGTAACGTGTCAATGTTCATCGAAGTGCACTGGATAACTGTCCTGTGGTCACATAAGAGAAAAGTTTTCAGAAATACACACTAAAGTGTCAAGGGGCAAAAAAAAAAAAAAGCATGCAGTACACTTTCTACTCTCAGATGGTTTAGGAGAAATAAAAAAGGGAGAGAGAAAGAGTGTGAGTGTGTAGAGCTTAGTGGTAACTGGCCCATTTTCCATGTGAGTCAACTGAGACTCGCAGACAGAAAACCTTTTTGTTCTACTGGCCCGGAGAAAGAAAAAGAGATGGAATAAACAAAATAAATGTGGCAAAATGTTAAAAGTTGGTGAATTTGGTGTAAGTTTTCTCTATATTATTTTTGCCACTTTTCTAGACACTTGAAATTATTTCAAAATGTACAAGTCAGTCAGCTCTGGTCCTGGTTGTGCAACCTGGAGTGAGTTCCTTCCCTCTCTGTGCCTCAGTTTCTAGGACTGTAACACAGGTCTCGGAATGAGACTAACTACCTCCCAGGCTGGTGGTGTTCTGCCTGAACATGCATGTGGGTGTTTCACAGCCAACCTGGGTTCTAACAGGGCTCTGGGCACTTAAATATTCTCAACATTGCCCCTGCTTACAGGGCTGTTTGGGATTAATGAGTCAAAGCCTGATAAGGAAAATGCTCAATCAATGTTAACTGTTATTACCACTATGAGGAAACCAAAACCATGAAAATTTATGCCTCATTTTCCCAGCTAATGTACAGGCTGCTCAAAGCCAGAGAACGTGGCTTCTACTGAGCTTGTCTGTCCACAGACACCCAACAGGAGGCTGGATTCCCCAGTCCTTCATCACAGCCTATTTGATGCCAGGAACCTCAGTGATAGCACTGTGAACAACTCTGGCATGAGGAGGGGTGGCCCATGGCCAGATGCTGGGGACATTCAGCAGGGCCAGATGTCACAGACAATGGATGCCCCTCCAGGGAATGGACTGAGCCACTATCAGGCAGAAAGAGCCACATTCAAATCCATCACTTTGTCAGAGGAAGCAAACCCCACATGTATTTGGATCGGTTTACATAAAGTCATTTTTGTGGGCCAATTTTTAGAAACCAGGAAAAATGTTTTTTAAAAAGAACCCAGATTTCTGGCTTTTCTTGAAAAACTGGAATATCTGGCCCACAATAAGAACCGATCAGTAACTGACTCCTTTTGACAGGAAGGGGGCTCTCTGGCTGCCCTCAGTGTCCCCACTCTCAGAGCCTGAGCATTCACACTACACCCAGCCTGGTCTATTTGTGTCTGGTCTGGGTCCTAGGAGCATCTGGGTCATGGGCTCTCACTTTCTGCTCAACTATGGCATCTTGAGCTGATGGTTTTCTGCCTGAGAGTCTGTTTTCTCATCTGGAAAGCAGGTCAGTTGCACCTGAACCCTTGCATGGTTGATGAGGATAAAACTAGACCATCCAATGGGAAGCAGCTGGTGCAGAGGTGGCACCACAAGCCCCCACCCCATGGTGTATGGAGTCAAGTTTTATGTCTAGAAAGAGAAAGGGGTCAAGGCTCTAATATCACTTTATAAGATCAGAGCCCCCAACAGCACAGGAGCAATCAAATGTCCACCAATGTATGAATGGATGAACAATATGTAGTACATCCATACAATGGAATATTATTCAGCCATAAAGAGGTGAAGTACATACTACAATGTGGATGACCCTTGGAAACATGCTGCTAAGTGAAGGAAGCCAGACACAAAAGGCCACATATCATATGATTCCATTTATATGAAATGTCAAGAATAGGTAGATCCATAGAGACAGAAAGTAGATTAGTGGTTGTCAGTGGCTGGTGGGGCTGGGGGAGAGGATTTGGGAGTGATGGCTAAAGGAGTGTGCAGTTTCTTTTTGGGGTAATGAAAATGTTCTAAAATTGTGATGATGGTTGCACAACTCTGTGAATATATGAAAACCATTGAATTGCACACTTCGAATGAGTGAACCATGTGGTATGTGAATTATATCTCAATAAAGCCATTTTTTAAAAAGCATCAGAGCAGGAAGAAGGTGAGAGCAAGGAAGAAACTGGGTGGCATTAAGAGATGGCTGGGTTTGGACACAGGCTGGAAGCTGGGGATCAAGGCAACCCAATGTTAGCTGGGGCCTCAGTTGCTGCCCGCCACTTGGGATAACCAGCAGGATCCCCAGAAAGGCCCCAGTGTGGTGCCTTTGCAACTTTATAGAACACACCTACTATAATTAATGAGTAAATACTGTAAATAGGCATACCACAGGTTGGGGAGAAAATGTTCACAACACATGTCAGACAAGATATATATCCAGAATATATAAAGAAATCCTATAACTTGATATGAAGACACAAACAACCCAATTTTTGATGAGCAAAAAGAGATATGCACATGGCCCACAGCCAATGAGATGTCCAACATCTTTAGTCATCAGAGAAATTAAAATTAAGACCATAATGAGATACCACTATTTACCCTTCAGAATGTCTAAAATTAAAAAGGCTGATCATGGCAAGTGGTGTGGAGGATGCAGAGCAACTGGAGCGCTTTTACTTTGCTGGTGTTAATATAAAACCTTACAACCACTTTGAAAAACAGTCTGTTTTCTAACAAAGTTAAACATATCCTATCATTCAACCTTGCCATTGCACTCCTAAGTATTTATCCAAGAGAAATGATAGCATACGTCCACACAAAGACTTGCACATAAATAGTCACAGCAATGTCATTTGCAACCGTCAAACACTGGAAAAAACCCAAAGGCCCATCAACAGGTGAACGGATAAACAAATTGTGATACATCTACACAACGGAATATTGCTTAGCAATAAGAAGGAATGAACCACTGGTACATACAACGTGGCTGAATCTCAAAATCATTATGCTGAGTGATAGAAGCCAGACACAAAAGGCTACATACTGTGTGATTCTATTTATATCAAACTCTAGAAAAGACTGATCGAAATTCAGTGAAGTTGCAGGATATCAAATCAACGTAAAATCAGTTGTATTTCTATATACTAACAATGAACTATTTGAAAAAGAAATTAAGAAACAATCTCATTTACAATAACATCAAAAAGAAAAAAATACCCAGCGATAAATTTAACAAGGAAGTGAAAGATCTGTACGCTGTAAACTGTAACACATTGATGAAAGAAATTGTAGAACACACACAAATAAATAAAAGATGTTCCATGTTCATGGATTGGAGGACTTAATATTGTTACAATGTCTACATTATCCATAGTGTTCTACAGATTCAATGCAATCCCTATCAAAATTCCGATGGCATTTTTCACAGAAATAGAAAAAAAAATCCTAAAATTTGTACATAACCACAAAAAGACCCCAAATAGCCAAAGCAATTTTGAGAAGATAGAATAAAGCTGGAGGCATCACACTCCCTTAGTTCATTTATTAGCAGAGAGAAATTGAATCTATAGTTACAGAAAACAACTATGGACCAAAGGGTAAGGAGGATTGATTGCGAAAGGTCATTAGGGATCTTTTTTGGGTGAAGGAATTATTCCGTATCTTTATTGTGGTGATGGTTATACAATGGTACACATTTATCAAACTGTATCCAACAATGGATATATCACAGTGTACATAAATTACACCTAAGTAAAGTTCACTTAAAAAAAACAAACCCCAACTCTGACTCCAGACTGCCCAATTCAACTCCCAGCTCCACCACTTACTGGCTGTGATGTTGTACATCACAGTGTCTTCACTTCTGTGCCTCAGAGCCTTTACACTTGCTGTCCTCTGCCAGGAACATCCTTCCTGTTGATACTCACCGGCCTTGCTCCCTAAGCTCCCCTTTGGGTCTTTGCTTGAATGTCACCTTTTCAGCAAGGGCTAGTGAAAATGACTACTCCTGCCAGCTCTCTCCACCCCCTTTTTCTCCACAGCACTCAACACAGTCTGATAAGTCCTATCATGGGTCTCCCCCACCATCAGGTCAGTTCCCTGAAGACAGGGATCTTTGTCTTGTTCATGTCATATTCCCACTCCTAAAATAGAGCCTGACACACAATAGGAACTCAGCACATAACTGTGAAATAACTAAACAAAGGGATATATGTGACTCCCATTTTTGGATATGAATTGCAGAGATGCTCAATAATGTCTAGATGAAGGAGGGAGAAAACCCAAGGAAAGACTGAAACAAATGGACTTCATGACCACCCTGTGAAGGAACTGAGTCTCAGAGAGGTGAAGGCACTGGCCCTAAGTCACACAGAAAGCAAGGCGAGAACTAGGGTATCTAATGGGCATTTGATACCGCAGCCCTCACTCTTAACAATGACATCAACTACTTGCACTGCTCACTGTACACTGTCACAAGGAAGGGCATGAGCTGCAGATCACAAGGATACCCAGGCTTCATCCCCTAAATAATAGGGCACAAGAAGGATTGGGGGTCCCCATATAGGAAAACTACTTGGTTGAGACTGAAAACTAAGAGACTTAGAAACCAGGGCCAGAGAAAACAGTCAGGGAAGGAGAGTGTTTGGGGGACAGACTAACAACAGGGCAGTCAAGAACAGTGGTCCCATCCCATTGGGAAGCAGAGATGAAAATTTAAAATGCACATTCCCACATGAAGAGATGCCGAACATTACTAGCCATCAGTAAGATACCATTTCACACCCACCAGGATGGTTATAATAAAAAAGATAGAGAAACTGGAGCCCTCATGCATTGCTGGTGGAAATGTAAACCAACACATCTGCTGTGGAAACCTATTTGACAGTTCCTCAAAAAGTCAAACATAGAGTTACATATGACCCAGCAATTCCACTCCTACATGCATACACAAGAGAAATGAAAATGTGTCCACACAAAAGCTTGTGCTTATGCTCACAGTAGCATTATTCATAAAAACACAAAGTGGAAATAACCAGAATGTCCACCAGCTGATGAATGAATAAATAAAATGTGGTCTATCCATACAATGGAATATTACTCAACCATAAAAAGAACAGAAGTACTGACACATGCTACAACACTGATGAACCCGGAAAACATATTATGCTAAATGAAAGAAGCCACACACAAGAGGCTAAATATTGTATGATTCCATTTATATGAGATGTCCAGAATAGACAAATCCATAGAGACAGAAAATGGATTAGTGGTTGGTTGCCAGAGGCTTGTAGTGTGGAGGGAGGTTTAGGGAGAAATGAGGAGTGACTGCTAACACGTACAGGGTTTTTGGGGGGGAATCGAAAATATTCTGAAATCAGAAAATGACGAGGGTTGCACAACTCTGTGAGTATACTAAAAATCCAATGAATTGGATTTATCCACTTTCGGTGGGTGAATTTTATGTATGGTATGGGAATTGTATCTTAATTTTAAAAATGAAAGAAGCACATCCCTTGATAATACCAAACAATCGTTACTTTTATTAGATTTGATAACGTAGTTGTGGGTATATAAGAAAACGTTTATTTTTGTTTTTTAAATACATACTTAAGTACGTAGCAGAACACCTGGGATTTGCTTTGAAAACTTTAACAACAAAAAAGGGATCAATAAAGCAAGTGTGGCCAAATTTTGATGTATGTGAAAACTGGGGATGAGTAATGGGGGTTCATTATGCTGTGTTCTCCCTACTCTCGTGTACATTTGAAAATTTTTGTAATACCTTTTTTTAATGTAACACACTCTTTGTCCCAGCAATTCTACTTCTGGGATTTTAACTTACAGCTCTACTCCCATTTGTGCAAATCAGCAGTTGTACACAGTTACTCATTATAGCTTCATTTATAATAGAGCTAACCTAAGTGTCCAGTGAGTGGGATTGGTTCAATAAGTTAAGGCCTTCCAATGGAATACTATACAGCTGCGAAAGAGACTGGGTTTGATAAATTAGAACCTCCCCGATATATTATCACAAGGAAAAGGCAAAGGGCAGAATGGTGTTAAAGTATCTTGCCATTAATGCCTCAAAAAGTATGTGTGTGTGAGACAGAGAGAGAGATGCTTATATATGCATAGAACATCTCTTTGGAAGGAGGCCTAAAAATTCTAACCGAGTTGAGCATGTTGCCTCTGGGACTCGGGGAGGGAGGAGACTTTTCACTAGAAATCTTTGGTACCGTCTGAGTTTTGTACTTGGACATGTGTTCCCTATTCCAAAAAAACAAAATAAATGCATAAAATTTTTAAAGCCTCAAAGAAAAGCTGTTTCCTAAGTCTGGCCTTGTCCCCACACCTCCCCTGGGGCTGGATAAGAAGCATCAGGTTGTCCCTTCTGCTCCCTCCTCTGAGATGGGCGGCAGGGAAGGCTGAGATTTCCCTGCAGGGAGAGCAGAGATGCCCAGAGGGCCTGCCCAGGGCTTCCTGGAAATTACTTCCAGACTCCAACTTTCCTGGCTCAGGCTGGGGGAGGGGGAGATACACAAAAAAAGAGCCGAAAGAGGGAAGAGAGGGGGAGGGAGGAGGCCTGTATGTGTTTTCGTGCCTGCAAGAACACAATGAAAGAACAGGCCTGGGCAGGGGGGGCGGGAAATGCCATCTTCTACCTTGGCTGAAGAAATGGCCACCGTGCAACTTTATTCACAATAGACTTTTGGGTTGTTTCCCCTTTGACTATCCACTGATGAATGGATAAACAAAATCTGGTCTATCCATCCAGTGGAATATTATTCAGCCATAAAAAGGAATGAAGCATAGTACAAACCATAAAAAGGAATGAAACATGGTACAAACATGGATGGACCTTGAAAATATTGTGATGAGTAAAAGAAGCCAGACACTGAAGGCCACATATTGTATAATCATATTTATATAAAATATCCAGAATGGCCAAATCCATAGAGACAGAAAACAGATTAATGGTTTCCAGGAAACAGAGGGAGGAAAGAATGAGGAGTAACTGCTTAGTGGGTATAGGGTTTCCTTTTGGAGTGATGAAAATGTTCTAGAACAAGATAATGGTGATGGTTACACAACTCTGCGGATATTCTAAGAACCAATGAAAGGTACGCTTTAGATGAGTGAATTTTATGGTATGTGAATTACATGTCAATAAAGCTGTTTAAAAAATTTAAGCAAGGAAAAAAGAAAAAAAGAAAGAAACTGGCCACATGGTCCCCCCACCCCCACCTTGACTCTTCATTCCAACCTGCACTTCCCAGGCTGCAAATTCACTCAATTCAAAGCATCTCCCCCAGCACATCCCCCACAAGCCGTGCCCTCCATCCCCAAATACGCAGAGACCTTATAACAGGCAGAACCAGGACCCCCTGCCTCCAGTCCTGGCTGTACTTCCTGGGTGTCCCTACATGATTCAGGTGGGTCCCCAGCTCATCCTGGGGTGTCTCCTTCTGTACCCACCACTAGCTAAGGGCAATGAGATGAGGTCACGAAGCTTTGGCCTCATGTTCCACCCACCAAGCCCCCCAACTCTGACCCCAAGCCAAAAAAGAGCCCAGTAAGAAGACGTAGAAACCACATGTAAAAGATCCTAGGTTTGCAGAATTTCCTAAGTGTGTAAAGTGCTGACTGCAGAAGCTTAGACACCTTTCCATTTCAAAAAATAAAATAAAAAAGAAACATTTATATTTCAGTAATAAGTAAACACACACATACACACGCAGACAACCAGACTTGAGGGACACAAGGAAAAGGATAGAAGAGCGTCCCTGCACTGTGCTTTGTGGTCCCTCAGCAGGTTAAGTTGATCACAAGGTGAGATTTAGGACTGGTATTAAGCAGGGAAGAGATAAAAATTCACATTGTTCCTAAGCAATTCTTTTAAAAAATAATAATCCACGGACATATGTTCTCGCTTTCAAGCAACCAAGTTATTAACTCCATAGAATTCCCAGGAAGGGCTTTCCTGGTTCCAGTTTTTCTCTCTTCCACCCCAGCTCCATCCTGCCCAGTACAACACCTCATATACAATTCACCTTCCCAAAATGCTGACTTGAGGAGACTGTTTTCCAGGTGCGCAGGAAATAAACAAAAAATTTTGATTCATTCACTCAACAAATACTTAGTGAACAAGTATTAGGTCCCAAGCCCTTGGGAAACCGCTCATGGAGCTAAATTCTTGTGAAAGAAGCAAACCATAAATCAGGAAACAAATTAATCTAGAATATAATGTTGGGTAGTGGTAAGCGGTAAGGAGAATATAATGCAGGATAAGGAAATGATGGGAAGGGGATGTTTAAATTTTAAAGAGGGTGGTCAGGGAAAGTCTCTCAGCAAAAGTGACATTGAAGCAGAGACCGGAATGAAGTGAGGGAAGCAAGCAAACATGTTGCCGGAAAGCATCCCAGGCAAAGGGCACTGTGAGTACAAAGGCCCTAAGGCAGGAATGTCCCTGGATGACTCCAAGAACAACTAGATCACTGTGAGATCAGTGGAGAGGGTTGGAAACAATGTCAGACAAGCAGTGTGCACCGGGAAAGTGCGGGCAAAGCCCATGGCAAGACAAGTGGACTCTGTTCTGTGATCTAACCTTCAGTATTGCCTCAATGCCTCCAACACGCTTCTCAAACTGGGGTGGAGACCCTAAGGGAATTGAGGTTGTACTCTCAGGAATCTAAAAGTTGCCCATGTGGTTCAAATTTTCTCATATTTCCATTTCTGTTCTCAGTGTTTTTCAAACTGTGGGTTGCAACCTTTGAGGGATAATGAAATCAATGTAGTGGTTCTCACACATCATTTAAACGAACAAAGGCAAAAGAGTGGACTAACATTTGAAAAAGGTTTCACTGAATGACTCAAAGGTGGTCAGGTTAAGTATCCCACAAAACTTTCATCAGGTGTGTATGTGTCATCCATGCTGGGTCATGGTGTAAAATGTATGTCTTATTGGGGATTACAAATCAAAAAGTCAGGAAAAACAGCCAATCCAGAAGCCCGAGCCCCACCCCCACCCAGAACTAAGTCCTTCCCACCCACCCCACTGGCCATGCATGTAACGTTTACAAACACATGTCACCTGTGGGGAAGTGTTGTGTGTTTGCCCCAAAACCTTTTCTTGCGGGACACATGTCTGGACTACCTCTCTCAGCATCCCTTACAGTTGGGAGATGGTCACATGACTACCTTTTGGCCAGTGGAATGTAGGTGGAAGTGATTTACACACTTTCCAGGCCTGGCACATAAAATGTTCCTCCACTCATTCCTCCCTGCTCTTTCCTCTCCTACAGAGGACTCCACAGTCTTAAGGAGGGTAGAGCCACAAAAGAGAAGGAGTCTAGCTCCCTCAATGAGTTCTCAGGAGGCTGCCCAACTGGGAACACCTCACTGGTCTATGACATATGCAAGAAAAAGACTTTCACCATGCTAAGCCACTGAGCTTATCTGTTATAGCAGCTAGCATGACCTGTGCTCACAGAAGTTGCCAGATGAAGGCTGGAAGAGTCAACAGCTGGATGAATGGAAAATTTTTTACAGAAGTTCCAGAAAGAGAAGAGAAAAGAAGATACTGAGTTTCTGCACACCTCAAGGTACAACAGGAGTGCCAAACTCAGAAGAGCCTGCAATGATTTAGTGTCCACAAAATGTTCTAGGCCACATCAAATTTGTATCTTGAAAAGAAATGGAAGTTCCACGTCAAGGCCTGACCTGTGTCTCCAACCCAATTGCACATCAATAATAGGAGCCCCATTTATAAACCACCATTTCCATAAACGAGGAGCCAGGCCAGGCACTTTAATAATCTTTTCAGGAGAGCCCTGCACAGTAAGTACTTTTATCCTGATCTTACGAATGAGGAAAGCTGAGGCCAAAACAGCTGCCCTAAGAATGAGAACTGCAGTTCAGCACTGCTGGACATTCCACTCACTCATCAGCCACAGGAGGAGGGAACCCAGAATAGAAGCTCAATGGGGGCAAGCATGTTGCCTATCTCATCTGCACAGTGCCTGGCACTGTATGCAATAAATATTTGTTGAATAAATAAACAAATTGTTGTTTTTTTCCCTTTTTACAGATGAGTCAACGATGATCAGAGAGGATATGTCACTGATTCCAGGTCACCCAGGAAATGAGTAAGGAAGCCAGGTTTCAGTCAAGATCTAAGCCCCCATTCACCCTAGAGCCCCTCACATCCACCTAGAGGCAGACCAGCCCCAGCTTTTATAAGCCTCTGGGCCTTTTCTTCTGATATTCCCAACTCCTCTCTCTACCCTCAACACACTTTCTTTGGGCTCACTCAAACTCTCCTAAGTTCCTAATTCAATAAATATTCACACGTTCAGCAATTATGTACTGAGGCATGTGCTACATGCCAGGCTCTCTTCTAGAAGCTGAGGGGATAGCTGTGAATAAAACAAAGATCCTGTTCATTTAGAGCTTACATTTTGAGGAAGGTAAGAGGGCAGACAGAAAAGAACAATAATATAACACATTATATTAAGTATTTACAAATATTTAATTTACATGCATTTAATTTATATCAACTGAATAAAAATGAAATATATTATTATTTATATTCATAATTTTAGGCTATATAGAAATTAATTTATATAAATATTAAAATGTCTATAAATACTATAGAATATGGTTATATGTAAAATCAATATAAATAATAGGTGGTATGTCAACAATTATTAAGTGCTGCCTTGGCTTGAGTGTCCTCCAAAACTTGACCCCCACTGTGACAGTGTTAAGAGGGTGGCAAATCCTGTTATGGTGATTGAAAGGTGGGGCCTTGAAGAGGTGATTGGACTGTAGGACCGTGCAGTAGTGAATGGACTAATAATGGTGGTCAGGGGCGTGGCTTCCAGGGCTTTAAAAGGACAATGAATGGGGAAGTTAGTTTCTCTCTGATCCACATGACACCCCAGGCCACAATCGCCACCACCAAGACCCTCACCAGATGTGCTCCCTGGACTTTGGACTTCTTAGCCTCCAAAACTGTAAGCAATAAATTTCATTCTTTATAAAATACCCAGTTCACCTAGGGACCCAGGGTATGGAGCCGAGGACCAGACCCCCCCCTCCCACAACCAAGCACCCCCCGACAGTGCCTCAGGGCCTTCCCTGGGACCCAGGGCATGGAGAAGGGGATGGGACCTTCCTCCCACAACCAGATCCCCCTCCCACAACCAGGCACACTGCACCAGTGCCTCAGGTCTGCCTGTGGACCTGAGGCATGGAGAAGGGGACCAGACTCCTCTCCCACAACCAGGCACCCCATGCCAGCACCTCAGGGCCCACCCGGGGTATGGAGCCTGGGACCGGAGCCCCCCCTCCCACAACCAGGCACCCCATGCCAGTGCCTTGGGGCCCACCTGGGGATCTGGGGCATGGAGAAGGGGACTGGACCCCCCTCCCACAACCAGGCACACCATGCCAGTGCCTCAGGTCTGCCTGTGGACTTGAGGCATGGAGAAGGGGACCAGACCCCCCCTCCCACAACCAGGCACCCCATGCCAGCACCTCAGGGCCCACCTGGGGTATGGAGCCTGGGACTGGAGCCCCCCCTCCCACAACCAGGCACACCATGCCAGTGCCTTGGGACCCACTCGGTGACCCGGGGCATGGAACCAGGGATCAGACACTCTCCACAACCAGGCACACTGCCAGCACCACAGAGCAGGCCAAAAACATCTCCTCCATGTGGGTGGCCCACCACAGCCACTACAATAACCATGGATGCCTCAAAGGCAGCTAGATGCCACAACCACCACACAGATGGTCTGCCAGCCACTGGAGTGAGTTGACACAGGAGAGTCACCAGCAGAGATAAAGAAAGGAGTAGGATATCTGTCTCCACAGAGCCCATTTCATAGTGATGGAAGAGACATCTGCTCTATGATAGTATTGGGGGACCTGATCATGCCTCTCAGCATTGGACAGATCATTGGGCAGCAAATCAACAGAGTAACCATGATTCTTTCAGAGGAAGAGAAGAAATCTAGGGCGATTAGAGTGGGGAGAGAGGAGAGAAAGGGGAATGAGGAGGGATTGGACAAGGGGCATAAAGCATAATTACAATTTGTAATAATACATATGCTCATAATATTGATTTGATCAACATCTCTCAATGTTGAAACCCAAAAATATGTATAATCAATCTTGATTCAATAAAAATTAAAATTTAAAAAAATTAAAAATTGAAAAATAAAATACCCAGTTCCATGTGTTTTGTTACAAGCAACAGAAACAGATTAATACAAGTGCTATGAAGGAAAAGCAGTGAGAGAAAAGGGCAAGGGATCTACAACTTTACCTAGGATGATAAGAGCTGGCTTGGTTAAGGACAGGAGGGAGGCAGCCAATGAGCAGGGGAGCAGCAAGTGCAAAGTCCCTGAGGTGGGATATGTGTCTTGCTTGAGGAAGGAGGCCAGTGAGACTAAAACAGAGTGAGTGAGGGGAAAGGACTCTGTGGGAGATAGGTGAGAGGGAAAGTCAGGGGCCAAATTGTATATTAAAAATAATAACATAGAGAGAAAAAAGTAAAAATAGAAATAATAAATTATTTAGTTAGAAGACTGAAACAATCCAAGTGCCATCAGCAGAAAAATGGATAAACTGTGGTATATCCACAAAATGGAATATTATGCAGCCTCAGAAAGGAATGAAATTCTGATACGTTATAACACTGAAGAGCCTTGAAAACATTATGCTGCTCTTCCCTGCTACTCTTCCCCTAAGCAGCCTCAGGTGATCTGTGAAAATGGTTTGCTATTTATTCATTTGACCCAGAAAACCCCCCAAAATCATGCAAATCGAGATGTTCAAATCTTTGTGTTCATTTTAAGAACACCCATGAAACTGCCTGGGCCATCAAGGGTATGCATATCCGAAAAGCCACCAAGTTTCTGAAAAATGTCACTTCTCAAAAGCAATGTGTACCATTCTGGAATTACAACGGTGGAGTTGGTAGGGGTGCCCAGGCCTATAGGTAGGGCTGGACACAAGGTCGGTGGCCCAAAAAGAGTACTGAATTTTGCTGAACATGCTTAAAAATGCAGAGTAATGCTGAACTTAAGGTTTTAGAGGTGGATTCTCTGGTCACTGAGCATATCCTGGTGAACGAAGCAAGCAGGCTATGCCACCACACTCAGATTAATCCACACATGAGTTCCCCCTGCCACATCGAGATGATTCTTAATGAAAAGGAACAAAAATTGTTCCTAAACCAGAAAAGGAAGTTGCACAGAAAGAAAAGAAATCCCATAAGAAACTAAAGAAACAAAAACTAATGGCACAAGAATGAATTCAGCATAAAATAAATGCAAGTAAAAGTAAAAGAAAAAAAATTATGCTAAGTGAAATATTTCAGACACAAAAGGACAGATACTGAATGATTCTACCTATATGAGGTACTATAGGAAAAGGTAGACTCAGAGATAGGATATAGAATAGTGGAAGGGAGGCAGGGTCAGAAGAAAAAAAAGAATGACTAGTGGTGCAGGAGCTGGAGAGAGGGGAGGATGGGAGTTATGATTTAATGGGTACAGAGTTTCTGTTTGAAAAAATTCTGAAATGGATAGTGGTAAAAGTTGTACAACACGTGAGTGTACGTAGTGCCATGAATCTATACTCTTTACACTGGTTAAAATGGTAAATTTTATGTTACATATGTTGTACCACAATAAGAAAATAATAATAAAGGCTAACATTTATGTTGCATTTCATGTATCAGGCACTCTTCTAAAAGTTTTATATATGTAACTCTTTTGCTCCTCCAACAACTCCACAGAGGAGGAATCTTCTAGATCAGCGCTGCCCAAAAGAAATATTATATGAGCCACATATGTCATTTTAAATTTTCTAATGAAAAGAAACAAGTAAAATTAATTTTAATAATATATTTTAAGTAACCTGATATATACAAAATGTGATCATTTCAATATGTAATTAACATAAAAATATTATTAATGAGATAATTTATTTTTTTTTCATTCTAAGTCTTCAAAATCCAGTATGTATTTTACACACAGAGCGTATCTCAATTTGGACTAACCACATTCCAGTGCTCAAGGCAACCACATTGGACAGCAGAGTTCTGGACTTTGACAGGGGCCAACGGAGGACTCTGAGCAGAGGAGGGCTGGGAGGTAAGACAGGGGGTGCATGTGGTGGAGGGAGCCCTGTGAGAAGGAGACTGCAGTGGTCCAAGTGGAAGGTGACAGTGGCTAGACGAGGTGAGGCAGTGGAAGTGGGGAGACAGGATAGATTCCAGAAATATCCTGAAGGCAGAGCTGACAGGATACACTGCCGGACTGATAGAGTGTAGGGGATGAGAGAAAAAGAGGCAAACGCAACAATGTGAATATACTTAGTACAACTTAACTGTATACTTAAAAACGTTTAAGATGGAAAATTTTATGTGTTTTTTACCACAATAAAAAATATAAAATTTAAATTCAAAAAGAGAGAGAGAAGACGAGTCAGGGATGACACCAAAGTATGTGGCCCAGGTGGCTGGGAGGGTGGAGCTGCCGTTTACTGAGATGGTGACGACCTAGAAGGGAGCAGACTTTGTGTTTTTGTTTTTTGTGTTTTTTGTAGGGGAAGGGGCAAATCAGGAGCTCGGTGTCGAACACATTAAGTTCAAGGTGTCTATCAGACAACCCAGTAGAGAGTTCAGCAAAGCAGTGCATACTGGAGACAATGTACAAGTAACCAAGGGGGGTAGTGAATGAAATCCCCTCCTTGGCATACTCTTCCTGAATTCCTCTACTGGACCACTTACAAGGCCTAGTCTCTCTCTCCTCCCACCAAACTGGGTCTGGCCAAAGTAGCTTACTCGGGGCCCCACAAGGAACATCCTATGTCAAGGGCAGGCCCTGGGCTAGCCCACCATCACATTCCCCTTTCCTCCTCATCAGTCAGACTCCAGGCTCTGAGCCTTTGGAGAACAAGCTTCCAGAAGCTGCACTGCCCACTCCTACTGCCCACCCTACACATCCCATCACGGAATGACGCCACTGCTCATTCTGAATCATCTGGCAAGGACTGGAGAACTGAGTAGTAAATACAACAAAATACAGCACTGGAAGACGCCAAATGGTGTGTGCAACATGCAAACTGGGGTGTACCAAGGTGGGGAAATAGAATTTATATTCACACAGGTCCTTTATTCAAAACCCTCAAGGTAAGATGAGTTCCGAAATGCAGATTTTTTCAGATTTTGCAAGGTGATATGGTGTGTGCGTGTCTATTACAGAACACCCCTGGCGGGCTCTGAGAAAGCACTCAGCAATTAAACATTAAGATTTCTGCAGCCAAACGTATGAATATTCACATGGAGCTTCATTAAAAATAAAGACTATAAATAGCCTGGCTTCAGGTCAGGTCTTGCTGCCTGATGAGTCACTGAGGGTAAGTTGCTGTTATCATTGATGGTGGTGTTCTGATATGATGTCTGTTCACTAGCTGTTATAACAGGGAAAGAATCTTTGTTCACTAAGTCTGCAAGCTCCCTAAAGGCCCAGAATGGTAAAGCCCACGAACTCTGGATCAGACAAACCTGGTTTCAAATCCCTACTCTGCTATTTCCCAGCCCTGAGCAACTGCCCTCACCTCTCAAGGGCCTCAGTCTTAGGGGATGAAGGAGGAGGAAGTGGCTGTTGCTTACAGGCCTGAAATTAATAATAATGACAACAACAAAAGAACAGTAATCATAATAAGAGCAGCTATCCTGTATCAACTCTTGCTGTGGTCCAGGAAGAATGCTAAGTTCAATGACGGTCATCATCTCATTGAGTTGAACCCTCATACCACTCCTGGGAGGCAGACTCTGCTGTTATTGATCCTCATTTAACAGAAGATAACATGCCTGAGGAAGGAGAGAACTGGGGATCTAAGCCCAGGTTTACTTGACACAGGCCTTCAACACTGTCCAAAACATGGGTCAATCCTGCCCTTAAGCTGGGTCAATCTGTTCCTAAAGATGACCCCCTCCCATGATGGTGATATTTAGCCAAATAAACCCTGATCCTTAAGTTCTCACCATGTGCTCTTTGCCCTTTTGTTGAATCCTCCTGAACAAGGCCCCTGAGGGAGGTACTATTATTTTACCCTTCAACAGCACCCAGACAATGTCCCACAGTGATGGGAGCCCACAGGTGTGGACCCCAGACCAACACAACCTGCCTCCTGATCACGCTCCCTGCAGTGAAACCATGGCACCTAGACAACTTTCAGACCACTCAGGATAGAATAATATCTTCTTGCTTCTCCTTTTTTTGGCCCCTCTGAAACCCTCACCTTTTTTCCAGATCAGAGGTAGGCCTCAAGGACTAAGAGTTATTAAGCAGCTGGACCCAGGCTGATTCTGCCAGTGTTCCCAGAGTCCAGCATAGGCCTGGCATCAAGCAGCCATTCAAACTCTCTGTCCACTGTCTTCAAGGGGTGAGAACGGTGAGGCCTTTCTGGAATGTAGTTTGGCAGGGCCTACCAAAAGCTAAATGCATGCTCCCCTCTGCCTTACAATTCCTCTTCCAGGAATCTGGCCGGTAGGAACACTCTTGCATAAGCAAGCCAAGAGGGATACAAAAATGTCAGGTCAGGTCACTCCCCAGCTCAAAACCCTTCTGTGGCTCCCACTCCGAATCAAAGCCAAAGTCTTAGTCAAAGATGCAGAATGGAAACTCTAGAGCAACAAAGAGATGGCACTAACAGTGGAAATAAAATAGAATACTAAAATAATCTAACAGAGGCAGGAAAAAAGAAAAAAAAGGAACAAAAAATGTAGGAGATAAACAGAAAACAGAGAGATGGAAGATTTGAATCCAACCACATCAATAAGTACAGTAAACATAAATCATCTAACCTGTGCTGTCCACCACAAGCAGCCTCAGGTGACATTTGAGCATTTGAAATATAGTGGGTCCTAACTGAGATGTGCAGTGAATGTAAAACACACACCAGATTTCGAAAACTTAATGTGAAAAGAAAAAAAAGACTCTCGTGTGTGTGTGTGTGTGTGTGTGTGTGTGTGTGTGTGTGTGTGTAAAGACTGTATAAGAAGTGTTGGCAAGGATGTAGAGAAATTGGAACCCATGTGCATTGCTGGTGGGAATGTAAAATGGTACAGCCACTGTGGAAATCAGTATGGTGGTTCCTCAAAAAGTTAAACAGATTTACCATGTGATCAGAATTCCACTCCAAGGTATATACCCAAACAAACTGAAGGCAAGGACTCAAACAGATACTTGTATGCCAATGTTCATAGCAGCACTGTTCACAATAGCCAAAAGATTGACACAACCCAAGTGTCCATTGACAGATGAAGTGCTAAACCAAATGTGGTCTATCCATCCAATGGAATATTATTCAACCATAAAAAAGAAAGAAATTCTGATACATACTACAACATGAATGAACTCTGAAGACATTACGCTAAGTGAAATCAGCCAGACACAAAAGGACGAACTTATAAGTGATCCCACTTATAAGAGGCACCTAGAATAGACTAACCCATAGAGACAGAAAGTAGAATAAAGGTTACTAGGGGGTGGGGAAGGGAGAATGGGGCGTTATCATTTAATAGGTACAGAATTTGTTTGGAATGGTGAACAAGTTCTGGGAATGTACAGTGGTGATGGTTGCACAACATTGTGAATGTATTTAATTCCATTGAATTGTACACTGAAAAACAGTTAAAACAGTAAATTTTATGTTATGTGTATTTTACCGTAACGAAAACAGACTGTAAAACATCTCAATGATTTCTATATTGATTATATGTTGAAATGATAGTACTTTAGATATTGGGTTACATAAAATATATTAACATTTTCCCTGCCTTTTTTTACTGTGCCTACTGGAAAATTTAAAATAACATATAAGTGGCTGCAGTTTTATTTCTATCAGACAGCTCTAGTCTCAATATTACAATTACCAGAAAGAGATCATCAGACTATTTGCTATCTGTAAGAAACACACTTGAAATATAAACCCACTTTAAATATAAAGACACATAGACTACAATTAAAAACAACAAAAATTAACGAGTGTTGGTGAGAATGTGGAGAAATTGGAACCCTTGTGCACTGTTGGTGAGAATGAAAAATAGTGCAACCGCTATGTAAAACAGCATGGTGGTTCCTTGAAAAATTAAAAATAGAATTGTCATATGATCCAGCAATCCCACTTCGGGGTATATGTCCAAAAGAATTGAAGTCAGTATCTCACTGAGACATTTGCACACCCATGTTCAAAGCAGCATTATTCACAATAGCCGAGATGTGTAAGCAACCCAGTGTCCACTGACGAATGAATGGATAAGCAACATGTGATCTATACATACAATGGAATACTATTCAGCTTTAAAAAAAGAAGGAAATTCTGTCACACGCTACACCATGTATTAACCTTAAGGACACTATACTAAGTGAAAGAAGCCATTCACAATAAGACAAATACTGTATGATTCCACTTATATGAGATATCTAAAGTAGTCAAATTCAGAGACAGAAAGTAGAAAGGTGGTTATCAGGAGACGGGGGAGAGGAAAATGGAGAGCTGTTGTTTAATGTGTATAGTTTCAGTTTTACAAGATGAGAAGTTCTGAAGATCTCTTACACAATGTTATGAATGTGCTTAATACTACTGAATTGCACACTTAAAAATGGTTAAGATGGTAATTTTTTTTTTTTTTAAACATGACCAGTAAGGGGATCTTAACCCTTGAGTTGGTGTTGTCAGCACCACGTTCACCCAGTGAGCTAACCGGCCATCCATAGGGATGTGGCCATCCATAGGGATCCAAACCTGTGGCCTTGGTGTTATCAGCACCACACTCTCCCAGGTGAACCACAGGCTGGCCCAAGATGGTAAATTTTATATTATGTGCTTTTTATCAACTCCAAAAAAAAAAAAAAAAAGACATATAGGTTCATAGCAAAAACTGGAGCTAAACCTAAAAAAAACCCATAGGGTGGTGGTTAAATAAATTGTGGAATACTCCTTAGCTGCTAAAAGAATGGGGTTCTAGGTTGCTGTCATGGAACTAATTCTAAAACATTGGCTCAATTTAAGAAGCAAGGCATTGGGCTGTCCAGTTAACTCAGTTGGTTAAAGCGTGGTGCTGGTAATACCAAGGTCAAGGGTTTGGATCCCCATACTGGCCAGCTGCAAAAAAATAGAAATAAAAAATAAAAAGTAATAACAAGCAAGGTGTAGAAGAATTTGTATAGTATAATTTTGTGATCAAGAGGAAAAAAATGTAGGAGAAGAAATGGTAGGCTAAAGAATGTACCCCAAACTCCTCATAGAGGTCATCTTTAGAGAAGAAAGGAAGTGGGGACAGTAAAAGACTTTCACAGTAAGTGTTATATGACTTTTTTCCATGTATAATAATACCCCCAAATTGGCAAACCCAAAAGCTAAGAGCTAAGGAATCTGATTTAAGCCTCAGCATCCAATTCCTCCATTCCATTTGCAGAATCCTTGAAGTAACTCAGAAATGACCGGAAAACCACTCAACATCTTGCTACTCAAAGTGTAGTCCCCCAATCACAGGGGCCTCACCTGGGAGCTAGTAAGAAATGCAGAGTCTCAGGCACTGACCGAATCAGAACTCGATTTTTAGCAATACTCCCAAGGAATTCATATGCACATTAAAGTTTGAGAAATTGCTGATCTATAGCACAGCCCAACCTGTCTATACCAGCTTGTGGAGACTGAAGGCTGGCTAGTGATAACAACAGTGGACAGTAATGGCAACTAGCATTTACAAAGTCCTTATTATGTGCCAGTCACCTGATGATACATTATCTCAATTAAACTCCACAACCATCCCACCAGGTAGGTGTTTTAGCTCTGTGGCCCCCAATCTGCAATTCCAACCTTCAAAAATCTCTAGAAGCCATCCTTTTTTGTTGTTATTGTCCCTTACTCATTTGGGGGCAAAGTTGAGCTGCAATGACTGTCTTTAGGTGTCCTTCTTGGTGTCAACAGGCACAGATATATTAGTGGCAGAAATCTCATTTGCTGCAGAGACTAGTATATTTGTCCATGGTGATCTGCTCCACCTTGCTGAGGGTGTTCCACATCATCCCATATATGCTCCAATCTGAAATAGTCTCAATTTCGAAACATCTACAGTACCAGTTACTGCCATAAATGCAGTACTTCCATTGACACATGTACATCATCAGTCTAACCACCAAGAAGGCACTGGGCCTCTGTAGCTGATGGGGAAACTGAGGCTGGGAGAGGTGGGGGCCTTGCTCCAAGTCCCATAGCTGTCCCCAAGACAAATCTGCCTCTGTCCCCTGTGGGCCTTGCTGACTCACACCAGCTTGTCACCCATCCTGGCTAGCTCACAAGCGTATAACATATCTGCTGTCTGGAGGAAGCTGGGGGTGGGGGGAAGACATGGTTATGTTAAGAAAGACACCACAGAGGGTAAAAAGGGAAGGAGGAGGGAGCTGAGCCTCAGCATCCAATTGTTCAGCAGCAACCCAGGTTGGCTATGGGGCAACAGGCAGGGAACAGAAGAAAGGGAGCTTTCTCTTCTGGGCTCCAGGGCCAGACCACGAGGGGAATCTCCACTCTGCCACTTAGCAGCTGTGGGACTCTGAGCAAGTCACTTAACCACTCTGTGCCTCAGTTTCCTTGTCTGTAAAATGGGGATGCTTACTGAGCCTGCCTCTTAACGTTCTTCTGTGAGTAACTGAGTCAATACTTGTAAGGGGCCTAGACCAGTGCCTGGGCCAGGTTGAGCCAAGGTAAGGGCTGGCTATGATCATTACAGTTACTCTTAACTGGATCCAAAACCCCCTGAAATCCTTCACCACATTTTGGGATGTAGAGCCAAGTGTGTTGTTTCCCTGGGGAAAGGTCTGTGGCCTCTGAGCAGATTCCTAAAAAACCTGATCCCCCTCTCTCTCCATCCACACTGGCCTCCTAAACACCTTCTCAACTGCACAAATGTCTTTCTTCTGTCTTCACATCCTTTTCCTCCTCGCCTCCTGACCTGCGAGGAAACTTCACTCCTGAGCCAAATCCAGTACCACATGCTCCTGCCTCTTCTAGAACCTTCCCTCACCCTCTTTCCTTTTCTCTCCTAAGCTTCAAAGCCTGCTCAGATCCTTAAAAAACCAATCCAATGTGCTTCTTTTCTCCTGATCTGTGTAAAGGCTATCCAGCCCCTTATTCATTCAATAAATGTCAATTATGGGCTTATTCTGCATCAGATCCTGGGGATGAATCCTAAGATGGAAATAAATTAAGTGAAGGGAAGGAAATTGGACAGCACAGTCAAGGACAGTTTTCCTGAGGGGACACTTAAGCACAGACCTGCAAGATGAGGAGTGTGGAGGTGGGAAGTACTTAGTTGGGGAAGATGACTCCAGGCAGAGGGCAAAGCCAGGATCACCTAGGTGAGGAGGCAGTAACAAGTTTGGTGTGAGGAGTGGCAAGATGAAAAGGGTAGGATAAGGCCAGAGGTGCTGACTTTGTAGGGGGAGGTGAAGGGTTTTTACCCAAGGGCACTAAGGAGCCACAGAGGGTAGCAAGATAGTTTTTTTTTAAATCCCTGGCTAACTCTTGCCTTCCTTTCCTCTACCCATAAAGCTATCCTTCCCCTTCTCCATGGCTCCTCACCATATTCCAGTCCAGCTCCCATCCCTTTCTGAGTCCTCTCCCTGGGGAATCATCTAGGCCCTGGGACTTCAGTTATCACTCAGTGCCACCACCTCTCACTCATGACCCCTACAGTTCACTCATTCCTCCTCTTTTTCATTTCTACATCTCTCTGCCAGCCCAGAGTGTTAGAGCTTTACTCTCTGGGGTTTATGTTCCCCACATTATAACACCTCTACCCACCTCAAGAAAGAGCACCTCCATCCGCCCAATGCTCAGGCCAATGACCTAAGATTATGCTAGACTCCCTTCTTCTCTTACCCATCCCCCATTAACAAAACCACAGCCCTCCAGGTCCCAGCCCCCATGTCTCAGGCCCACCTTCCCCATGAAGCATCTCAGGCTCCACATGATCTCTCTGCTAGGAATGGCCTTGATCCCAAAGCCTGCCCTGATGCCCCAATATACCCCAAAACCAATGTTTCCTCCCCGACCTATACCAGCTCAGCTGGCAATCTGAAAATACTGATCTCACCTTGCAGAAAGATGGGTGTGCTTCTGGCTTATTTCCCTCCCCTGTCCCTGAGGACAGAGCTCTGGCTATTTACCTGGAGGGAGAACACAGGCCATAGGCCACAGGTAAGTCAGAAGGAGGCCTCAGTGTGAGTCTGAATTAATCAGTACGATACAATCCCAGCTTAGGCTGGGAACATTGGGCAAGTCACTTTACTTCTCTGACTTTGTGACAGGGAGATGGTAGAAACCTGCGGCTCTGGCCCTGGGGAGAATTTTAAGTAAACTGCTGACTCCACCCCATGGAGCACCATAGCAGGGAGAAGGACAGAGCAGACGACAAGTAGCAACAATGGCAGCACCTAAAAACACCACACTGGGTGAAGAAACCGGAAAACTGTAAGCAGAATCCTTCATATAAAGCAAAAACCCACCCCACAAGGCACACAATTTGCCAGAGCACAGGAGAACAAAACGATACACACTAAATACGTCAGGAGGTCACTGATGGGGAGGAGATGAAAACAAAAGAGAATTTTATAAATATAAGTATATTTTTTATATATATGTATAGTGTATTATATTTTTATTATATATTATTAAATTATATAATGTATAATACATGTGTGAGTGTATACACATATACTTTTTTTTTTTTTTTTAAAGATGAGCGGTAAGAGGATCTTAACCCTTGACTTGGTGTTGTCAGCACCATGCTCAGCCAGTGAGCCAACCGGCCATCCCTATATGGGATCCAAACCCGGGGCCTTGGTGTCCTCAACACCGCACTCTCCCGAGTGAGCCACGGGCAGGCCCCTACACATATACTTTTTTTTTTAAAGCAGACTTTTGCTAGAAACTGAGTTAAATAAATCTTCCAATTTTGCTACAGGGTCTGACCAGGGGCTCTTTAGGCCCAGAAGTTGGCTCAGTGACCTCCCATGACAAATGAAGTCATGACTCCTTGCTTCTTAAAAATCTACATAAAAAACAGGACCACGGCAAGGGACATGCTCAGGAAGGGACAAAGGGCTGGGCAGATGTCAGAGAATTCTGTTGGTCCAGCTAAGGACACAGAAATTTGACAAAGAAAAATCAGCCCTGCACAAAACAGCCTGGAGATTTATGTGGCAAACTTCAGGTAGCCCAGAAGGGCCACAGAAACCAGAAAGTAAAGATAAAGACTTTTGCTGCATTTTATCTACTCCGAGAT
This sequence comes from Cynocephalus volans, assembly GCF_027409185.1. Classification (NCBI taxonomy): domain Eukaryota; kingdom Metazoa; phylum Chordata; class Mammalia; order Dermoptera; family Cynocephalidae; genus Cynocephalus; species Cynocephalus volans. The sequence continues at coordinate 50,809,100 of NC_084469.1, forward strand.
GCACATTTTTCACATTTTACCATCTCTGAAAAGGGAGACACCTCTTACAACTTACGACTGCTTAGATTCAATGAAATGTGGTCTGTCTCCTGACTGAATTGTGAGGGCAGCACCTGAACCCCACTGAGCAGTGGGCAGGCCAACAATCCTGACCTGCTCCATTGGCTCCAATTCATTTGCTCTTTGAACAGCACCTAGGGAGCGAGTACTGGACACCTGGCTCACACCCAGGCACGGGGGAGAAAGCCAAGGTCAGGATGGGCAATATTCTTGGACAAAGGGTCAAGTGCTACTCCAAGACCCATGGCTGCCTTTACAGGGTAAGGGGACCTTTGCTGCTGGGGACCTTTGCTGCTATAAGCAAAGGCCTAGGACTTGAGGTGTGGGCTGCCTGTTCAAAAGAACTACTCAAGGAGGGGGCTTGATAAAATGCTGATTCCTGGGTCCACACACTGATTCCCAGGAAAGAGGTCTGGGCAGGGCCTGGGGATGGTCATTTTTAACAAACATCTGTGGTCATTTGGAAACAGATGGGTCACTTTTTGGGAAACAGATAGGGACTCCAAACACAAGTTTTCTACTCCCCTTTCTCCAGCCCTGTGACTTGCCCATTATTCATTCGTCCATTTATTCATTTAACAAGCATCTACAGAGCTCCTACTGTGCACCAGGAGCTGAGAACACAGGGAACACAGCCCCTGTTTCTCATCTTCTACAGTTTAGAGTCCAGTGAGAAAACCAGTCTTGCAAAAAGACTTACTACATCACAACGGGGCTACAAGGAGTTGGTCAGTGAACTGGGAGACCCTGTCTAGACAAGGGGGTTGAGGGTCTGGGAAGGATTCCCAGGGGAGGAGTGCTAAGATAGAGGGGTGGAAGGAGAGAGAAGTTCATGAAGGAAGGAAGGCACTCCTGATACACACAACAATAAGGCTGAATCTCAAAAGAATGATGCTGAGCCAAAGATGCTCAACCCAAAGGATCATGCACAGTAGGATTCCACATCTGTGAAATTCTAGAATAGGCAATGCTGATCCACAATGACAGAGCAGGTCAGGGATAGCTTCTGGGGAAGGGTGTTGACTGGGAAGGGGCACAAGGGAAATTTTCAAGGGTGATGTGAACAGGCTGTAATCTTGATAGGGGTGTGAGTTACCCAGGTGCGCATGTTTGTCAGGACTCATTCAAAGGCATGCTTAAATTGTGCATTTTATTGTATCTAAATTATAACTCAATGAGAAACGATTGGGAGAAAAATAATATATATACGTAAAACTTTCCACGAAAGGGGAATGTGCACATAAAAGTAGGAGGTAATTGGGCATATTCTAGGGAGAGAAATCAGGCCAGTGCAGCAAGTGCTAATTAAGCTGAGGGGAGCCCAGCATGAGACACTAAAGAGCTATGAACTCTCCCCTTAAGACCCCCCTCATCTAAGCTGGGGGCTGGGTGCTCGAGGATAGGTGAGAAGGCATGCATGCCGAGTGAAGGGCAAGAGAGAGGTCCAGCGAATTGACACAACCACCCTGTGAGGCAGGAGCAGTGGGCAGCTGCCTGCTCCACATCACGCAGTGGACAAGAGGCTTCAGAGGCCACCAGGGGATCCCTCAAGGGTCCCAGTAGTCATTAATCGGGGTCCACAGCCTCAGACAGACATTCTCGTTCACTCGGCTCACTAGACTACCAGGCTGGGACACAGGGGAAAAAAGAGGCTGGAAGGAGGTCATTCAGAAGTCAGCAGCCTCCTCTAAGCACAGGAAGCACTTAGAAGGGAGAGTGTGAGGGGCTGGCCAGTTAGCTCAGCTGGTTAGAGTGTGGTGTTGTAAGACCAAGGTCAAGTGTTCGGATCCCCTTATCAGTCAGCCACCAAAAAAAAAAAAAAAAAGAAGAAGGGAAAGTGTGGGAGGATAGGGTGGGCAAGGGGAAAAAATGAAGGCAGCTGAGTCTGGCTGGGGAGCTCCAGGGGCATCAACCCTTCCTTTGGCCCTCTGACCTTCTTAAACCCTAGAAAGAGCATCTTTGTCCCCCACCTTGGGAGCACACACAGAAGCAGTAACTAACAACACTAACAATGACTGCTACAGTGTGCTGAGCATTTAGCTCTGTGCCAGGCATTTACAAAACACTTTTCCATGCAAGACGTTATTTAATAGTAAGGTTCTTGAAAGAAGCATCTATTATTGTTCCCATACTTCAGTTCTCTACCCTGGGCTTAAAGAAGGGAAATAACCTGCCACCAAGTCAAGAAAGGGCAGATATAGCATTCGAACCCAGGCATGTGACCCAGTTACTGCTCACCTCTCACCTCCAGGGTCATCCATTGATCCATCCCCCTGCCACTGGCCCCACTTCTCCAATTCCCCCTTTGTGGGTATGATTTCCACACAGAACAGCAGAACTCATGCACAGAAGAGCAGAACCCACACTGCATGCATCCAGGAGTGAACCCCCAAACCTGTGCAATCAGAAACAGCCCCCAGGGTGCAAGGCCTGGTATGGCCAAGATAGGGAATTCACCAAGGTTCCAAAGAGGGGAACACAGAGAAAGGACAACCTGGCCAAAGCCTGCTCCAGGCTGCCTCAGTTTCCCCAATCTGTAAGATGGGCTTAATGACAACGCCTTCACAGAACAGGACAGTCTCTCAGGGTGGTGAAACAGATTCTGGATTCCAGAAATAACAACACCATTAATAACAATAAAAACATGGTTGAAATAATATTTCTAGAATTTGCTTAAAAATATTCCATTGTGGGGTGGAGGAGGGCTTAACAGATAAAAATTGAAGATCAGCAGAAAATTACAGAAGCTGGTGACAGTTATACGAGGGTGGTTATGCTATTCTCTCAACTCTTGGTGGACGCTGTAAAAATTTCATAATAAAAAGTTAAAGCAATAATAATAAACAAAGCGAATCTTCACTGAACACTCTTTCGAGCCAGGCCCTATTCTAAAAGTTTTCCACATCATTACTCATTTAAGTTTCACAAGGTCCCAATGAGAGAAGTTCTCTTACAGAAGAGGAAACTGAGTCCCAAAGACTATCTGATTGCCTTGAATGTTGCTCTCCATTAAAAATGCCAACACTGATTGCCCAGGGTTCTGGGGGAAAGCAATAGGGACTTGGGTATCTGATCCCATGGGAGACTGTGCTACTTAATTATAATCACAGCCAGTAACATCTTTTGAGCACTTGCTATGTGCCAAACATTTTGTTAAGCACTGAACATCTGTGACCATGCCTGACATGGGTCTAATCTCATGCCCATTTTCTAGCTGAGAAAACTGAGGCACAGAGTAGAGAAGCCCTGCCTGTGCCTGATGCCAGAGCAGCCTGCTGCATACTCTCTGCTGCTGTGCAGTTTAGAATGCCAAAATTGTTCCTCATGTGCCTTTCAGGAAGACAATGGGGAACTTTCAGAGTGAAGGACCTAGCATGGGTCCCCTGGGAGAACAGTAATCATAGCGAAAATAAGAGCAACATCATTTGCTAGCTCCTGAAAACCTACTGCATGCCTGGCTTGGGAGAGCATTGCTTTGTCCAACCCTCACAGTATACCCTACAGGGGAGTACCATGCGCCTGTTTTATAGACAAGGATACTGAGACCAGAAAAGGGAACACTTGTCCAGGGTCACGATGAAATTAAGTGGAAAAGCCAGCATTCCATCCCATGCCTGTTGATCAGGGAGTTAGGGACCAGCTGGGTTGAAAAGGACCCCAGGAGAAAGAGCTGCCTAAGAATGACAGATAACACCAATAATGACTGACAAGGCTGTTATTTAACCCTCACACAACCTTATAAAGTAGGTACTGAGATGAACCCATTTAAGAGAGGAGGAAACCAAGGCCCAGAGCTAGCAAGTCCCTTGCTCACAGTCATTCGGCCAGCAAGTGGCAGAGCCAGGATTTGAACCAATGGCTGGGTTCCAGCGACCATGCTCCTGACCTCCACATCAAGTGGCAAGCACACAATGCAGGCCCTGGGCAGGAGGAAGAGGCAGGGAGGTCCCCAGAGGCAAAGACACCCATGGCCTAGAGACGCAGCCTGGCAGACAGGTTGGATGAGTTTGAACAGGGAGGGAGAACAACTTTCTTTGAGAGGCATCAAAGGTACCTCCTAAGAACTATCAAAAGACAAATCTCAGGCCCCTGTTCTGGCAATCCCCCTTCCAAGAGTCCATTCCCCAGGCATACCCATTTCCCAGGACATATGCCTTCCCACTCTGCACACAGAAACGTTTGGAAACAACTCCATGTCCATTATAGTAAATGAGGATTCGCCCACACAGCAGAGTACCACGTAGCCAAGAAAAAGATGGAGAAAGACCTACCTACATGTAGGGCTGCCCAGGGAGACACAGTAAAAAAAAGCAACACACAGAACAACAGGAAGAATGTACTGCCACCTGTGTAAAATAAAGACATACACATGTATATAAATGTGCATGCACACAACATCAGAATGGAGGAGCTCCCCTGGGAAAGACAGCTAGGTGGAGGGAGGGGTGACTTATTATCTTTGGTGTTTTGAATTTGTCCCATGTGCATGTATCACTTAGAAAAAAAAAAAAACAAGAGAAGCAAAGAGAGAGAGAAAGTTGTTCCCTCCTTGGAGCATTCTTAGACCACCCAGAAAGAATTAATCAAATCCCACAACAGCTAATCCAACACTTCTCTCTTCCTCTTCTTGGACTGGATCCCAATATCATAACTGATCCCCAGGGCCCTGGCACACAGTAGGCCCTAAGGAAGTTTAATTGGGAACAATAAAAGAAACAAAGGCACTCTCTGCTTCCCCTGCCAACAGCCACCCCCTCCATGAATACATACACTCATACACAAAACTAATTGTCACCAAACTAGAACTGCCTGAGAAAACCCTCCCTCTCCATCAGGGGAACTTGCATGTCACTGAGACACAAAGGCTTCAGTCAACTGGGAAAAAACTCTAATGGTGGTACTCCAGGCAGGAGAGAATGCTAGGGAAGGAACCAGGAGGGAATCCCTGGGGACCATTCAACCAATTCCCATGAGTCTCTGGTGAGGCATAAAGAGTACCCCACCAGGGAGCTAACTCAGGCAAAAGATGGCACCAAAAAAGAGAGGGATGTGAAGGGGTGAATAAGGGGGGTGGAGAGGGAAACAATTCATTCTGCTCGGGTGACTGTTGCTGTTCTCATTTAGAGTAAGGGTGCCTGGCAGGGGGAGAAGATCCAAAAAGAGCAGGACAAGATAACCATGTCCCCCACTCCTCTCCCCGGGAGGGCAGGAGAGAAGAAACTGCAGCCCCTGCAGCCCCTCACTGCTTTCCAAGCCCAGGCCGGCTAGAAAGGAATGCCATGTTTTCCTGTTTCCAATTAACTTCCCCCCACCAGTAGCCCTCTGCATTCTTGAGACCAGTCAAGGCAGCCGGGGGTGAGGGGGTGGCGGGCGGCGCTGGGAAGGCTGGTGGGGGAACTGGGCTGATGGCTGGACCTAGAGCTAAAAGGTGGCCCCCAGGAACCTGCGTAACCCCCCCCCACACACACACACACACACACATACACTCCAGGACCTCCTCTCTCCCCACCTGCCAATGGTCCCAGGACATGGCACTGACCCACTCGTACTTCCACAGCCTTTCTGCAGACCCTCCACATCCTGAGGGAAGGTTGGGGAAGGCCCCAGAGGCCACTGGGAAGGAAGTCAGCAGAGAGAGGGGCAAAGCACATAAGTGCCCCTCTGGGGCCTTACTCAGGCTTCTCCCACCTCCCTCACCAAAAGAACAATACCTATTTTCAGGAGACTCTCAATCTTGAGAGATGTGTATTTTCTACAGACCCTCTCCTCCTGCCGCCACTCCCAAGAATCATTATGACTTATGCCTGTCATCTCACCAAGGAAGATATTGCGTATCAAGGAGAGGATGGTGGCTAGGGGGAGCAGGGGCCCTCTCAAAGCCCCTGAGATCAGAGACCCTAGGAGGCACTGTCAACCTTGACAAACATAGAGCCTATTTCAGCCACAGAAGACATTTCCCCCCAGGGCTGGCCCGTGGCTCACTTGGGAGAGCGTGGTGCTGACAACACCAAGTCAAGGGTTAAAATCCCCTTACCAGTCATCTTTAAAAAAAAAAAATGTCACTTCCCCTGGCCTCAGTTTCCTCATCTGTAAAATGGCAAGATCACCTGTATAGTACCTTCTTTACTGGGGGAGCTGGGCTTTCTCCCTCAGCTCACAGCACTATGATGTTTATCCAGTACCAATAAGTGCTGAAGGAGTGGGGTCCCAGTCCCCAGAGCTCAAAGACGGAATGTCACTGAAGTGGAATTGTTTTTTTGTTGTTGTTGTTGTTTTTTTTTTTTTTTTTTTTTGTCGTTTTTTCGTGACCGGCACTCAGCCAGTGAGTGCACCAGTCATTCCTATATAGGATCCGAACCCGCGGCGGGAGCGTTGCCGCGCTACGCACTCTACCGAGTGCGCCACGGGCTCGGCCCTGAAGTGGAATTGTTTATTTACACTCTGCCTTCCCCCCACAGGGAATTTTTCTGGGGCAAAGCCTTTTGGTACTCACCCTTAAATGCCCAGCATTCTTTCCCCATGCCTACATGCACTCCATATCCTGTCTGCTGAATGATAAATGTAAATAACACCTTTGGATACTATTTTCACCATCTGGAGGTCAGTTAAAGGAACTAAAATTATCCCCATTTTCAGATGTGGAAACTGAGGACTAGTGAGTTCAATGACCTGCCTAAGGTTACAGAGCGGAACAGTAGGTCTGAGACCAAGGCCAAGGGAAGAATGGGCAGGGAAGTTCTCTGCCAGCTACATCAGAGTGCCACGGTGGGTCACAGGGCAGAGGAACAGGAACAACAATGACAACAACAGTCTCAAACACTTTAGCTTCTCCCCCATCGAAGCTAAACAGCAGCAAGGTGGGCGAAGTCCCTACTCAGGTGGAGAAAGGGGAGGATGACAGTGGGGCCAGCTCACAGCACCCCCCCACCCCATACCCCACCCCATACCCCACCCAGCCAGGCGGGGGTTCCTCCTCCCCTGATTCACACACTTCTAACCCTCAGCCAGCTTCCAGATCCTCCTTACCCCTTCCCAAAACCAGTTCTCAGAGAAAAAATCTGGCCGCTCCTTCCAGGTATTATCTATATTTGAGACCTAGACCAACTAAAGTCAACAAGACAAAGTACCAAAGAAAGGGACAAAAGAGCCTAATAGTTCTGAGATGAGCTGGAGAAACTCCAGGTGGTAACAAATTGGAGCTCTGTGTGGCCCTGGGCTGTGTGACCCTGGGCAAGCCACTTAACCTCTCTGAGCCTCCCTCCATTAAGCTGTCTAGAAAATGGGAATAACAACTGTCCCTACTTCCTCCTCAGCTTGTGGCCAGTGTGTAACGCACTTAGCAGCAGCCAATTCATAATGCTTCCAGGGTAGGGAGATATTATTATTTCCGGATTGGAGGGGGAAGGTATGGGGAAGGCAGGGGAGGTAAACGTGTCTTAAGTCCCACTGAAGTCCCACTGGTGCATGGGAGGCAGTGGTTCCTGAGCTGTCCATCTCCCTTGCTTTCCCATCACCCCAGAGGTTGAAAGCACAGAGAGCTTATCACAAATCTCAGGTTTTGGAGTCTTGGGTGTTTATTCAGTTTCCCTGACAAGTGCCTTCTGAAAGGAGGTGTAAGGAAAATGCACACACTCAATACATCCCCGGATTTTTATTATACCGGGGGGAGGGGCAGGGGGAGGGGCAGGGGGGCGGGGGGTGGCAAAAGGGGATGATGGACATGGGGCTGGGCACAGGCTGCAGCCCACAGGCTGGGGACACCAGAAGACTGGGACCTGTCACCCGGACCTCCCCGCCCCCCCCAACTCCGAGAGCTGACAGGGCGGCCTCTGACCCCACCTCCCGGGAAGTTCAGCTGCTCAGAACCACAAAGCAAAACAAAGGGGCGCGGAGAGGCGGAAGCCAAGGTGCCTTCAAATCACCGCTGGCGCCCGAGCCCTCCCGCGTCTCCTCGCCCGGTTCTCCACCCGGTTCTTCGGCTGGCGGCGGACCAAAGCCTGAGCAGCCCCTGGTCCCTTGTCCCCGCGGGCGCTCGTGACAGGAGTCGGAGAAGCAGCCGAGGGGCAGCCAGGGATGGGAAAACCAGATGGCTCTATCCCTCCTCCCTCCTCCACCATCCCTCCCTCCCGGTGCCCGCGGCCTGGCCGCCTTCAGCAGGGGCCCGGGGAGGCCGCGGGCCCAGCTAGTCCGAGCTCACCCCAGGGAAAGTGTTGCCTTTGTCTAAAGGTCACCACCCGAGCGCGGTGCCCGGGCTGGGCCTGGTGCCTCCCATTCCCAGACCGAGGGGGTGGAGATGGGGGGCCGCCCCAGATCTCGGGAGGTGACAGGAGTAAGGCTCACCTACGCCCTCGCCCTCCCCCCGCAACGGCCCCCTCCAGGACTAGCCAGCTGGGGTGCGGGGCCGGAGCAAGGGGTCAAGTCCTTTCACCGCTGGGGGTGGGGGCCAAGTCAGCTCCTTTCATTGTTTAGGGGCGGTGGCGAGGGGGAGACCTGGTAGTCTTCTTCCCCATCCATCCCTCCCCTGATTGCCTGAGACCTGGTTTCTCCCCGACACCCCAGAGAGGGATTTGGGGAGGGGGCGCAGGGGACGGGCGAGAGAGGGAGATGAAGACTCGCCGCCTCCGTCCGGGAAATCACCACCCGCCACACCACTGCCCTCGTCTTTCCCCGAAAGGCGGGGAGCAAGGCGAGGGGAGGGGGCCTCGAGGCCGGGGGGGAGGTCTCCTCGCCCCTCCCCCCGTGGAACGTTAGGTCTCGTTTTTCCGCCGCTCCATTGTATCCCCGGCAGCCGGCGGGAGGGCCGGGAAGGCACCGGGCACTGGGTTTGGGCAGGGAAACCGGAGGGGGGGATCCCCGCAGGATCGGGGCGGCGGTGATGGTGAGAGAGACGCGGGGTGGGGGGGGTGCCGGTGGTGGTGGGCGCCGAGCAAAAAAAAAAAGGGAGGCAGCGGGTGCTGCGCCCCGGCTGGGGGGCTGTGTGAGTGTCGGGGGGGTGGGTTCGGCCGCGGCTCCAGCTCCCCCCACACACACCCTCGCCGCCAACCCCCACTCCCCCCTCGCTTTTGCGCCCTGTCACAGCCCCGACTCGCAGGTAGAGAGAGTTAAGAGATTTAAAGAGAAATTGCTACATTGTGAGAAACTCACCCTGATGTTTGAGCAGCCGTCGGCGCGGGGTCTCCGAGACGGCCCCGCACGGGCTGCACAGGGAGGACCCAGAAGGGGCCGACCGGCCGGGCCGGTCAGCGCACTGCCTGATCGCATGGCGGCCGCTCGGCAGCCGCCGCCGGGCCCCTGCCGCCGCCCCGCGCCGTGGCCCGCGCGCCCCGGGCCCGCGCCCGCTCCGGGGAGCGCCCCTCGGGTGTGCAAAAAAAAAAAAATTTTTTTTTTTAATTAAATGCAAAAGAAAAAAAAAAATCTTGCAGGTTTTGTGTTCCGCCCCCCCTCCTCTTCCTCCTCCTCCTCGTCCCTCCGCCCTCGCCGAGGGATGGGCTTGGGGAGGCCCCGCCCAGCACCTCGGCGAACCAGCCCTGGCCGGGCCGGGCCGAGCGGCGGGCCCGGGAGCGAATCGGAGGCTGCTGACGCCCGGGGAGGATGCCCTCCGCACCAGCGCCGCCCCCTCCCCCAGTCCCAGTCCGGGGGTTTGGGGGCGCGCTTGCCGAGGCTCCAGCGCAGTCTGTCGACTACCTCGAGCTGTACTCCGAGTGGGGTAGGGGTGAAGCTAAAAGGGTTCGCCCCCCTAGACCCCCAGCACCCCGCCCCACTGGGGAGGGGTCGCCGTGCGCCCCGGGCGAGCCTCCGAGGTGGGGGACAGTCGCCCGGCGGGTGGACGCGCTCATGGGGAGCGGCCAAGGTTCGAAAAGATAGCGGTAGTCGAGGATGGAAGGAGAGCAGTCCCCCGGAGGTGGCACTGCGCAGGAAGCCGGAGTCGGAGCCGAAAGGGTGAAAGGCAGCAGGCACTTCGGGGCGACAGGCCGAGACCCCGGGCGTGGCTGAATCACTCACCCCAGCCTGTCTTTGCTGAGCCGCGGCGGCGCCGGGGACGCCGGTAGATCCTACCTCAGGGCCTCCTCCGGGCCTCTCGGACTGCGCTGATGGGATTCCCAGAAGCCCCAGGACTCCTCGGTGGTGTCGGGTCCGTTTCCGGCCCATCAAGCCTTGAACGCTTTGCCGGCGGGACACTTAGGTTCATACGTTCACTCAGAGAATGCTTGGTGAGCGCCCACTGTGTGCCCTGCGTCGTGCTAGGGGTTCCTGGGGGGACCCAGACTGCCCGGGCCTGCCCTCCCGGGGCACACAGGCCAGGGGGACTTATATTCTGGTCTCTTATTCTCCTGTCTTCCCAGTACCCTAGAAAAACTCGTGCACACAGTAGGTGTCCAATAAGTGTGTGTTGAATAAATGAGTGATTGAAACATGCTCGTATCTGTGTTCTTTAATCATTAGCATTTATGCTAGTCTCTTGGAGATAATATCCATAATATTACTTACGCAGATATATTTTTTCTTTCTGTCTTTTTTAAAAATATAATTTTGAGAGACCACAGAAGTTAAGGATTCTGATTCAAGCCAGCCAGCCTTTTGTTCATATCCCATCTCTGCCACTTCTTGCTGTGTGACTTTGGGCAAATTACATAACTTTTCTGTGCCTCCATTTCCTCATCTCTAAAATGCTGATAATAATAGTCCCCACTTCACTGGGTCATTAGAAGGAAATGAGAAAGGGAGAGCAGCACCTGACAGGAAGTGCCAGGTAAGTGCTGGCTGTTACTATTATTGATGATTATTATGTAAAAAGAAAACTGTCAATGTGAACACATGGACTGCCCCAAACATGAGAGCAGTAGATCTATAACTTACACGGTAGTCATTCATGGTCTACTGGAGGTATATGGACCCCTCTGGGAAACAGCAATATACACACTTAGACTCTATTTTTGTGTAGTCTGTCCCTTCCCAACTATACACATCCATTTGCCGCCCTTGTTTATGCTACACCTTGAGTGTTAATTGGGTGATGAGCTCAATGTTTCTAATCTGAGCTGCCCGCAAGGGAGAGACTTTTAGTTATCCCCATCTAGAGACCTTTAGTTACTACTATCTTACAGAGTAGAAAATTAAATTGACTCCAAGAGAGGAAGTGTTTTACCCAAGGTCATGCAACCAGGAAGTGGGAACCAACGCTTGTCCGAAGACTTCACTGTACAACACTCCCTCATCTGTGGGACCTGAAGTGGGCAGCACTTGTGTATCTGTCATAACTGCCAGAAGCTGGGGGCTGACTGGCTCAAGGTTAGCAGGCTTGACGCATCGGGGTGACTTTGAGTTTATTTATTCATACAAGAAATATTTTTGAATATCTAATGTGTTCCAAGGATACAATGATGACCAAGACCACCCTGGTTCCTGCCTCCCACACAGCTCACAGCCTATTAGGCAACACAGACACAATGAGCAAGTAAGCAAATAAGCTTCTCAGCCTCAGTTTCCCCCCTCAGTCATGCCCTCTTTGGCAGGTCCCAGGTTTCTTTGGTACATTGTGGTATATCCCCCCACCTCCAGAATGGTGCCCAGCACTTAGTAAGTGCTCAAGAAATGTTTGCCAAACCCACCCCAGGCACACTCCTCACGTTTTAGAGAGATGGACTTGATGCCCTGCCACTTGGAATGGGCCTGGCTGGGTGTGGAGGAAACCAGCAAAAGACCAGCCCCAAACCTAACCATGGCTGACAAAGTCCTGGGAGATCAAACTTCCATCTTTTCTGCTCTGGCTCCTATCATCCTTGTTAACTTGTCCAAGCTTCAGAGTTGATGGGTGTTGTCCACACTGCTCTAGAAACAGTGGGCAAGTTCAGAAAAATGCCCTATGGTCAGGGGCAGCAAAAGAGATGGCCAAAGGCCAGTGTCAGGGTCAATGTGGGCCCAGATGGAAAGAGACCTGCTGTCCTTTGGGGGTGACATACCCTCTCCCTTTGAAAATTAGATGCAAGTTGTGAGTCCCAGGTTAGGAATTGAGTTAGGAGGGCTGGCCAGTTAGCTCAGTTGGTTAGAGCATGGTGTTATAACACCACGGTCCAAGTTTTGATCTCTGTACTGGCCAGCCACCAAAAGAAAAAAAAAAAAAAGAGGGCAGAGACCCAGACAGGTTTAGTGACTAGCCCCAGGGCTACCCAAGCAGGGTGGGGACTAATCCAACACACCCAGGCGTTCTATCCCTGAGTCACTAGATAAACCAAGGGCAAGTCACTTCTCCAGCTCCTCATTTTCTCCTATGTTCAATGGAAGTGTGTAATCAGAAACTAAAATCTGTCCCCAGCTCCAAACGTTTTATTATGGAAATTTTCAAACATGGAAAGGCAGAAGAAATATTATAGTGAACACCTAAATACTAACCACCTAGATTTGACATTGGCTTTATCACATATCTGCATTTATCCATCCGCCAAATCTATCTTATTTTTTGACGTGTTTCAAAGTAAGTTGCAGACATCTGTTTACCTCCCTGAACAGGTAGGCACATGCATATCATTAACCCTGCAGGTACTTGTAACTTCCAGCTCTGATAAACTCTCAGACAACTGTAATAATAAACCCTTGAGCCAGGCTCTGGTTCTCATTTAAACCTCAATTCTACCCTTGTTCCCATTTTGTGAAGAAGAAACTGAGGTTCAGAGATGGTAAGGAACTACGTCAAGGTCACACAGCCAGGAGATGCAAGCCCAGGTCTGTCTGTCCCCAGAGTCCAGACTTTATGACAGGATGAACCGGGACACTGGACATTGAGGCTCTTGTGGGACAGGGACAAAGCAGTATAGAGATGTGAGAAAATTAGGACTAGAGAAAACACACCTACTCTTTCTCCACCAGCAAAAATGTTGCAGCCCTTTGTTCAGCTGGGCTCCTGGCACAGGGTCCTTGTATGACAGTGTGGGACTTAATCCCATCAGGGTAACTATATTTCCTCTCTTCTGACACAAGATGGGGCAGGTGAAGAACACCTCACAAATGTTTGCTAAATGAATAAAGGGTCCAAAAGAGATTGCTGCGAAGCAAATGGCTTCTCCTATAGGCCCCTGAAACCACTCAACACTAGTCATGGCCCTAGACATTGAATTTGGGGTTGATATAATCCCATGGTCCCAACATGTGCTTGGATTTCTGGGCCCCTCACCTCAACGTTTAATGGATAGTTTTAATTATAAAGGTGCAGCTGGAAAAAAAATAGTTTCCTGAAATCGACAGGAAACCCCCTTCTCTAATGCCCTGTCCTACATCGAGCCCACTCACATTTCCAGCTCTTTCCCCAAGCTCTCCCAACCAGGTCCTAATTCCCTTCATCCCTACCTGAGCCCTGCACCTCAACCGCCCAACAGCCCAGCTCCTACTCAGCACGACCCTGTTCAATGTCAGGCCTGATCGACATCTCTCTACAGAAAGGTGTGGTTTTTCTTTTTTTTTTAAACAAGTGGTTTGTGCTTCTTTAAGTCCAAACAATCCCTTTCGCGGGTCCTCCCCCGCCCCCCCGCGGCTGTAAAGTTGAAAACTTTGCTAACCTAAGTTGTTTCTGTATCTGGGAGGCTGATGCTGGTACCACAGTTAGTTTTAGTTTTCAGTCGAGCAGCACACACGACACGTGCATTTTTCCGTTTGTATGCAACACTTCAGTAACACGGAGAAACGACCGAAAAGCCTTGCCCAAATCTAAAACACCCCTGCGGCCCGTCCAGGTTTCGTTAAATGGGGATGAGCGGAGAAAGTTTCCATCAAAGACCTTTCCGGGATCCAGATTTTAGCCTTCGGGCGGCAGAAGGAGAGGGGAATCAGAAGGTATTGATTCTCGGGCGATCTTTGCCCTCTGACCGCGCCCTTTATATGCGGCTGATACAGCGGAGTGCGCTGCCCCAGCTCCCTGCCCTGCTGGCCCACGAGCCATGACTAAATCAGGCAGACGCGAGCCCAGCCCGGCCTCGGGTCCTCAGCGCGGCAAGTGCGGAGGGCGGAGTCTGGCCGCTTATTGGCCCAAGCATAGGGTGGGACCACGGCTCCGTCCCGCCCTCAGTTCCTCGCCCGTTTAAATGGGCCTAGGGCCGGCTGGGATGATTATTCATCAGGGGGCGGGGCCCGGGTTTGTTTACACGCTGCCATTGGCTGCATTTGAATTGAGCCGACTGAGGGCGGGCCGCGGGGCGGGGCTCCAGAGGGCCCGGGCCGACGCCTGACAGCTTCGGGGAGGTGGGGCCTCCGTGGGACGCGCCGCCCATAGCACTGCGACCCTAGAAATAGGGGTACCCTCGGAGGATGCTGCGGTGGGAGGGTAGGTAGGGGGGCCCGTTTTTTGATAAACGCTAATAAAGGGGTGGGGGTAAGTAGCATGGTTTTTGTTTGTTTTCGTAAAAATGCGCAAAGGAAACCAAAAAGACAGGAAACAATCTGGTTGTCCAGTGATGGGGGACTCTATATTAAATAAACTGTGGTCTGGCCCACAATGGGACCAGAAGTAGCCGTAAAATGAGGAAGTGGTATGTGAACTGACACGGAACGAGCTATGTCTCAAGACAAGGGGGAAAAGCAAATAAGGGAGCACAATGTACAAAAATTTAAAAGGTGGGGGTGAAAAAATACAAGCTATTTTATAGGGACCGGCTCGTGGCTCACTTGGGAGAATGAGGTGCTGATAACACCAAGGCCAAGGTTCGGATCCCTACATAGGGATGGCCGGTTCGCTCACATGGGAGAGCGAGGTGCTGAAAACACCAAGTCAAGGGTTAAGATCCCCTTACCCGTCATCTTTTAAACAAACAAACAAACAAACAAAACTTTACAAAGGTAAGGGGATCTTAACCCTTGACTTGGTGTTGTCAGCACCATGCTCACCCAATGAGCCAACTGGCCATCCCTATATGGGATCCGAACCCGGGGCCTTGGTGTTATCAGCACCACACTCTCCCGAGTGAGCCACGGGCCGGCCCCTTCTGTAAAGTTTTAACTTTGTATCATCTATTCAAAGAAATACACAAAATGCAAATTTTAAAAATTAAGTTCTGTAAACTCTACCTTTGCATCCAAGTGCCTTGCTGCTTCCTGCCCCTAAGAAAACTCTTGACTTGGCTATAGAGGCCACGGACGCCCCGCAGTGGTGTAAGGGGCTGGGGACACGCTGGGACAGAGTTTCTTCATTTATGGGCATTATTACTCATGCAACACCAGATGGATACCCAGACCCAACAAACAGAGTGGCTTATTTATTTGTTTCTCTCAGTAATCAGTGTGGGATTTAACATTCCAACTGTGCAGGAGGGGGCACTTACTTGGCGATGCTTGGGGGACGGGGAGGAGAAACGCGCCAGGCCCCCATAGGAAAGAGTCACAACGAGGAGAGGCCCCTTTAAGAAGGGAAGCCGGCCTCTGCCGGTCAACGCGACCGGCAGAGGCAGGAGTTGGCCGGGCTTTGACTTTTATTATTACTCTCTGTTCCCGGAGATCTCTCGAGGACGGAATGAGACGACTGCCTGCCGCCAATGAGACTGTCAGGATTTTTGGTCTGTTACATATCTCACTTGTAAGGACACCCCCTCCCCCCACTATGAGTTTCCTACAGGGCTTGTAAAACACTGTGTAGATGGCTGTGAAAGTCACCCATGACTAAGGTGAAAATTTGCCCCGCCACAAGAAGATGTAGTTATAAATAAGGCTTAGCAGAGTCGGCCTGCTGGCCACCTACATGGATTCACTCACTGAATCCCCCAACACACCTAGCAGGTAGGAGGTGCTAATGTCATCTTTGCTTTACAGGTGTGGAAACTGAGTCACAGAGAGGTTACAAAATTGTCAGTATCAGGCACCACAGGGGTTGGAACCCAGGCAGTCCTGCTGCAAAATTCATACTCTTAACTACCACATTACACTCCTACCTGAAAACTTTTCTTTTGATGTATTGTTTTAAAAGCTCCAGAGGCAGATTCTTAATGAAGGTGAGGAATTTCATATCTACTTTCTGCAGCAGAGAGTTTGTTTTGTTTTTTAATAAAAGAAATTCCAAAGATGGCTAGAAGAGAGGAGTTCAAGTGTTCTCATCACAAAGAAATGATAAATTTTTGCGATGATGAATATGCTAATTACTTTGATTTGATCATCAGGCATTGTATACATGTACTGAAATATAACATTGTACCCCATAAATATGCATACTCAATATGTGTCGAAGAATAAATCTTTTTTTTTAATTTCAAAAATAAAATAAAAGAATTTCTGATGGTTTTTCCTAAAATTTTACACCAGGGAAAATGTTTTAACTTTTTTAAGTACCTTTCACAAAGCAAGTTTTGCTCTTGGCCCTCCTACCCCTCTCCCCATTAAACACTTATCTGGTACTTACTGTGTTCCAGAAACACTTCCAAGCCCTTTATATACATTAGGTCATTGAATCTTCATAACAGTCTTTAAATAGAAACTATCATCTTCATTTCACAGATGAAGAAATTGAGGCACAGAAAAGTTAAATAACTGGCCTAAGTTCCCACATTTCTCTTCAGAAAAGGAAGAAGAAGACCAAGAATGACTGGAGAGGGAGGAAGATGCCCAAAGTTGCTGAGAGAGAGAGAGAGAGAATGAGAATTAAGATAAACTACTGGATTGTTGAACATGGAAATGTTGGTTCAGTGAGGTGGTGGGGACTGAGGTTAGCTTCCCAAAGGATACCGGTGATAAAATGGCCAACAAGCACATGAAAAGATGTCCCAAGTTTTTAGTCATTAGGGAAATGCAAGTCAAAACCACAATGAGATACCACTTCGCAACCACCAGGATGACCAGAATCAAAAAAGGGAAAAATAACTAGTGTTAACCAGAATGTGGAAAAATCAGATCCCTCATTCACTGCTAGTGGAAATGTAAAATGGTGCAGCTGCTGTGGAAAAGTTTTTGGTGGGTCCTCAGTAAGTTGCACATAGAATTACCATATGACCACTCCTAGGTATATACTCAAAATAAACGAAAACAGGTGTTCGTGCTGTAACTTGTACACAAATGTTCATAGCAACACGATTCACAATAGCCAAAAGTTGGAAACAACCAAAATGACCATCACGAAATAAATGGATAAATGAAATACGGTATATACATACAATGGGAATAGTATTTAGCCACAAAAAGGAATGAGGTACTGGTACGTGCTACAACATGGTAAACCTTGAAAACGTTATGCTGAGTGAAAAAAGCCAGACACAAAAGGCCACATATTGTATGATTCCATTGATATGAAATGTCCAGAATAGGCCAATCAGGAAAGACAGAATTGAGATTAGTGGTTGCCGGGGACTGGGAGGAGGGGAGGTTGTGGAGTAACTGCTTAACAGGTACAGGATTTCCTCTTGGAGTGATGAAAAAAGTCTGGAATTAGATAGTAGTGGTGGTTGGACAGCACTGGGAAAGTACTAGTGCCACTGAATTGTACACTGTAAAATAGTTGAAATGGGGGTGGCCCGGCCCGTGGCTCACTCAGGAGAGTGTGGCGCCGGGAGCGCCGAGGCCGCCGGTTCGGATCCTATACAGGGATGGCCGGTGTGCTCACTGGCTGAGCACCATGCAGGTAACACCAAGCCAAGGGTTGCAATCCCCTTACCGGTCACACACACAAAATAGTTAAAATAGTAAATTCTATGTGTATCTTATCACAATTTAAATAATTTTTTTACAAAGGTGGTGAAAAAGTAGAGATGTTGAGTATATATGATTTAAAAAATAATACATATGGCAGTGTATTCAAGAAAAGGAGCCAAAAATAGCTGGGGAGGGGCTGGCAGAGGGCAAGAATGGAGAGATGAAGGTAGAGAGAGGTCTGTTCAGTGCAATCAATGTTTCTTAGCGCTTTCTCTGTGGGGGTTACTGAGAGACCCTAGGGCCTACCTCGTGAAGATCACAAGTCTGTAGGGGTTACAGACCTGTCCCCAGAGTGGACAAGGCTGGGATAGCGGAGTCAAGGGGCTGCGGGAGCCCAGAGCAGGCACCCGACCCAGACTGGAGTTCTGGAAGTCTTCCTGGAAGAGGAGAAGAATGAACAGGAGTTTGATAGGAAAGGGTAGTGTGGGGAGATCTGAGAATAAACAAATTCAGTTTTTCCCTCTATACTCTCACAACATGCTTCTGACACCAACATGCTTCTGTGTGGTTTTCCCCACACATCAAGCAAGGAAGCAATCAATTCTGCAGTGAATTGAATTCTCTAATTCAATTCAGTTCTGACGCCATCCACCCGGAGTTAGTGTTAGGTCCCGCAGGTTGAGGGCTCAGTCCCACAAAACTGCCCCCCACTTCCAATGCCAATCCCAAGCCCCAGGTTGTTCTACTTGTGCTTCTGATCGACTGGCTATGTATAAGGGCTCCCAACACCCACTCCTCGGGCTTGAATAATTTGCTAGAGTGGCTCACAGAACTCAGGGAAACATCTACTTACTTTTACCAGTTGATTATAAAGGATATTACAAAGGATGCAAATGAAGAAATGCATAGAGTGAGGTATGGGGGAAGAGGCGCAGAGCTTCCATACCCTCCAGGTCCACCACCCTCCAGGGTCCTCCACTTTCTCTTAAGTGGAAGCTTTCAGAACCCAGTCCTTTTGGGTTTTTATGGAAGTTTCATTATTTAGGCATGATTGATTAAATCATTGGCTATTGGTGATCAACTTAACCTTGAGCTTCTCTCCCTTCCCTGGATATTGGGAGGTAGGGCTGAAAGTCCCAACCCTCTAATCCTGCCTTGGATTTCAGTGAGCAGCCCCCACCTTGAAGCTACCTAGGGGCTGCCAGCCACTAGTCAACTCATTAGCATTTATTACTGTGGAGATTCCAAGATTTAAGGAGTTGTATGCCAGGAAACAGGGCCAACCAAATACATATTTCACAATATCACAGAAGGAGTGTATTTTCCAGGCCCAGAGTAGAGAGAGACCTGAAGTTTCTAAAGCACAGACCAACCTTGACACTCCCCGTGATTAATCTCCTCTTATAGCTCCCCAGTGCCCTTAGGGGAAAGTCCAAACGTGGTAGCTTGGCATCTGTTCATTTAACACATATGTCCTGGGCACTTGCTATGTGCCTTCCTATAAGGGTAGTGCTGGGGACACAGTGGTGACCAAGACCGGCCCAGCCCTGCCCTCTTGGAGCTCATACCCCAGGATGGGGAGACAGATATAAAACAAATCACTCCCCTGTGATAGTTACAAGCCCAGTAGCTGCTATGGGAGGTCAGGCAGAGGTAACCCCATCCCTTGGGCTTCCACACTTTTATTATTCCTAAAGGATTATTTTGTAATTTTTGCAGAGTATTGCTTTTATTACTGCCTCTAGCTTTAATTTGTTCCTTCAACCAACTTTTTTTTCCCTTAAATGAGTTCCTGTGGATTACCTTAGGTTCATCCTAAGCAACAAGAACCATGAAATCATAGGTGTGATGGGCTCGTTACCTTTTTTGCTAAGATGCATTAAAATAAACACACAACAATTAATGTAAGCTGCCTGAAAATTATCTCAAATACTACCTTGAGAACCAATGTCCTAGACTCTGGAGGTTGGGGGGAGCTTCCTAAAGGAAGTCAATTGTGAGCTAAGACTTGCAAGATGAATAGTGTTAGTCATACAAGGGTGGAAGGGAAGAGCAGGTGCAAAGGCCCAGTGGTGGCAGCATCAGGGAAAGAAGGAAGGAAGGCCAGGTGGCTGGAATGTTGGCGGCTTGGCTGGGAGGGGCCTGGTATGCTGGGTATTTGGGGGTTGACCCCAAAGGCAATACACAGTCATTAAAGAATTTGCTGTTGTCATCATAGTTGGTTTTTTTTTTTAAAAAAAGATGACCGGTAAGGGGATCTTAACCCTTGACTTGGTGTTGTCAGCACCGCGCTCAGCCAGTGAGCCAACCGGCCATCCCTATATAGGATCCGAACCCGTGGCCCTGGTGTTATCAGCACCGCACTCTCCCGAGTGAGCCACAGGCCGGCCCCATAGTTGGTTTTTAATTGCAATATAATTCACATACCATAAAACTCACTATTTTACAGTTTGTAATTCAGTGATTTTTCATATATTCACAATGTTGTGCAACCATAACCACTACGTATTTTCAGAACATTTTACCACCTCAACAAGAAACCCTGTACCCATTAGCAGTCAGTCACTAACTATCTCCTACCCCTGCCCCTTTCCTAGGCAACCACTAATCTGTCTCAATGGACTTACCCATTCTGGATATTTTATATAAATAAATTCATCTAATATATGGCCTTTTGTTTTTTGGGGTTTTTTTGCAGCTGGCCAGTACAGGTATCCAAACCTTTGCCCTTGGTGTTATAGCATTGCACTCTAGCCGAGCTAACTGGCCAGCCTAACATGTGGCCTTTTGTATCTAGCTTCTTACGTGCAGCATAATGTTTTAAAGTTCATCCATGCTGTAGAACTTATCACTACTTCGTTCTGTTTCATGGCTGAATAATATTCCTTTGCATAGACCTACCACATTGTGTTTATCCAGTCATCCATTGATGGGCATTTAGGTTGTTTCTGCTTTTTTTGGCTATGATGATTAATGCTACTATGAACATGCATGTACAGGTTTTTGTGTGAACATATTGTGAAAGTTAATGAGATCACTTTTTGTCAGATTCAGACAAAATAGAGCTCGGAAAGGCACAAAGGAGGGGCTCATGCTTGCCTGTCTGAGATAAGAACTGTTTCCAAGGATCTTTTAAAACCCCATCAGAAATCCCTTTACATGTCCTTCATGCATCTCCTGCTTTGTCTGTACATGCATGTTTCTGTGACAAGGTTTATCACTAGACATTCTTTAAAACTTCAGTAATTCAGATAAAATGCTGTGAGAAGAAACTGCCCAGTAACAGCATCTCAACCAATGAACCGATGACAAATCTGACTTTGAGCCTCTAAAACCAATGAACTCTGTTTCCAAGCAGCTTATGTGAACCTCTCCCCTTTTTTGCCAATAGAAGTTTTCTCTTGCCCTTCCCTCTCAGAGTGCATTCATGGCTTGCCATGGTATGCCTTCTGGATTATAATCCTATTTTCTATTCCCGAATAAACTCAACACATTTGGAGAGAGTTTTCTCTAGTGTGTTTTTTCTAGGTTAACAATATGTTTTCATTTCTCTTAGGTATCTACCTAGGGGTGGAATGAAGGATTATTTTGTTGTTTTGATTTTCACCAGCAATAATTTTTAAGTGACAGAAAACTAGCAAGAAGAGTGAAAAGAACTCCCTTTCTTGATTCACCAGTCGATAACATTTGGCCACGTTTGCTGTATTTTATTCTTGTCTGAACATTTGAGAAGCAGTTGAAGACATCCTGTCCCTTAATCCCTAAGTCCTTCAGCGTGGAACCACTAAGAACAAAGACATTCTCTTCAAAAACCCAGGACAAGTATCAAAATCAGGAAGTATAACACTGATACAATTATACTATTGTTTAATCCACTAATTCAAATCTGTTTGTCTCAATAAAGTCCTTTATAGCAATGTTTTCCCCAGTCCATGTTTCAATCCAGAATCATTGCCCTGGGTCCAAATTAACAAAGGATTTTAGGAAGGGGAAAACTTAATCAGCCTTACCTATTCCTCACATCCCTTGGCTGATACGGGGAGAGAAGAGATTGGAGGGGAAATAAGAGGGAAGCAGGGAGAAAGCTGGTGCTCACAACTGGAAAGAAACTTAGGAGTCAGATTGAGCTCTGTTCAAATCTTGGCCCAATTACTCAGGAACTGTGGCCTTGGGCATATGACTGAACCTCTCTGAGCTTCAGTTGTCTCACCAGCAAAATGAGACTAACCTCTAGGGTTGCTGTGAGAACAGTGATGTGCTGAGGCACAGAGAAATAAAGTCACTCCCCTGTGGCCACCCAGCTAGTACACAGCAGAACCAGCGCTGCAACCAAGGGCGTCCCCAACCCCTGCCCTTATGTTTCATCGTCCTTGTTGGTCTAGGTGAGAGGTGATGGTGGCCTGGACCAGAATGGAGATGTGGGGATGGAGACGGGAAGACTGACCTACAGAAAGGTGGAATGGTGACTGACCAGGAAGGAGCGTGAGAATGCAGGAGTCCAGGTCCAAACCCTCGTGACACTTGAGAAGAAACGCTTTCTCGCAGGAGCCGGAAGGAGCAAAGACTAGGCAGAGAAGCTGGAATAGGCCTCACGCTGAAGTAGGAGGGGGTCATGAGCCTCTGAAATGGTGAAAGTGGAACCAGGGGCGTGGAGAGTCCAGAGGAATGGGATAGAGAGTCCCCAAAAGATGCCAAAGGGACCCACAGAAAGCAGCAAGAAACAGGTCAAAGTTGGAAACTAGGAATGTTGAGCAGATGAGGCAGCGGTGGCCAACGGAGCTGTCTTTCACTAGTGAATGGGAAAGAGACCAGAAATAGCAAGCGTCACTACTACCCTGCATGTGGATATGGTGGAGTGGCTGTAAAAATGGCCACCTTTTCCACCTCTCCCTACAGGCAGGCCCTTTGCTGCTCCTCCCATCAAGAGATGGAATCTATTTCTCCATCCCCTGAACTGGGGCCAGCTTCACTCTGCCTAGTAGAATACAGCAGAGGTGAGACTGTACCAGCTCTAAGACAAGGCCTCAGGCTTTGTCTATTTCTCTTCTTGTTCTTGCTCCTCTGCTTTCCTCATGAGAACATGCCTGGGCTAGCTTGCTGGAGGGATGTGAGAGGAATGTAGAGAAGAACTGAGTCATCCAGATGAAGCCATTCTAAACCAGTCAGCCTCTGCTTAACCTACCAGGGACCACAGATCCATGAGTGAGGCCAGCCAAGGTTGGCTGAGCCTGGCCCAGATCAGCAGGCCTGTCCTGATGACCCAAATACATGTGAAAAAAAAAAAAAAGGGTTGTTGTGTTATGCCATTAATTTTTAGGATGGTTTGTTACACAGTTGTAGCTAACTGATACAAAGGAAAGACTAAGATCAGAGATAGAAGTGTGGGCACCCCAACACCTAGTACTTTAGTACTTATTGAATGACAAAGGAAATCCAGAATTCTCTCTGACCCTTTCTTTACCCTCTCTTCCTTTAAACTCTTATTCTAAGATTCAGATCGCAGCTTGCTGCAAATAACATAATATATCCCCTTTCTAGCGATGCTGAATTAATGCTCTAAGAAAGGGAGAATTGCATGGCAAAAGAGTAACAACTTTGGAGCTTGAGCCATTTATTATCTGGGAGCTAATATTATCATTTAAGTAAAGGAACACTGAGCATAATTTTAGAGAAATCGCTGATCTTGCTGAAATTCAGAAAAAGATGATAGGTACAGGTGGAAAAGAGAGCTGCACCAACCTCAGCCTCCCAAGTTACCTACACTAAGATGGCTTTGGCCCACATCACGTTGTTCCATCCTTTCTTCTTTTCTGGACAACATGCAGGGAGACCTCTGGTAAGGAACAGGGATAACTGTGAACCTGGATCCTGTTTACTTGATAAATTCTCAGGAAAATGAATATCCTGGGTTTCCTCAGATACAAGACACACGTGGGTTTTGTTTTCTTCAAGGAAGAAGCTGTACTTCAGAATCTTTGAGACTTGTGCCCTGAAAGGATGTGCCGTATCAGTGCATTGACCCCACTTACCAGGGCTAGGCTGATGCTGCTTGTGCTCAGAAAATCCATCCTTCAAGGGCTTGAACATTCACTGTCACAGTAAAACAACAAAACAAAACAAAAAACCACCAGAAATTCCCCCAAGAGGATTTTAAGTGGAGGGTTCTGAAATGGTCTGTAGCATTATCCTCCCCAGCACTAACTCCTTCAACAGGTATTTATTGTGGCTTCCTTCTGAGGCCTGAATACAGTGAGAAAGAGTACTCTGGAAAGAGGCCTCCAGGTTTGTGTACTGGCTCTGCCACCTACTGGCTGTGTGCCTTGGGCAAGTTAGTCACCTTTCTGTGCCTCAGTTTCCTCATCTGTACAATGGGCTTAGCAGCAATCCTCTTCCCTCAATGTGAAGGGCTTAGAACAGTGCCTGTTGCTTTTATTTTATTATTACTGGAAGGCTCTGGTAGGTGTTGGGGACACAGTGACCAAAATAAACTTGGCCCCCCCACCCTCATGGAAGAAGGAGAGGAGACATATATTAAACAACTGCAGTCAGCTCTCCATGTCCATGGGTTCTGCATCTCTGGATTCAACCAATTGCAGATAGAAAATATTCAGAAAATAATCATAATAACAGTACAACAATAAAAAATAATACAAATTTTAAAATAATACAGTATAACAACTATTTATATAGCATTTGTATTGTATTAGGTATTATAAGTAATATAGAGATGATTTAGAGTACACAGAAGGATGTGTATAGATTATATGCAAATACTATGCCATTTTATATCAGGGACTTGAGCATCTGTTGATTTTGGTATCCTCAGGCGGGTCCTGGAACCAATCCCCAGGGGATACCAAGGGACGAGTGTAGTTACACAGTAAGTGACTTAATTACAATTAAGTCCAGAATCCAAGCACCTCTCACCATCTCCATCTCTACTATTTGAGTCCAGGTCGTTGTCATCTCTGACATGGTAACTGCAGTGAAAACTTCCAGGCAAGGATCAGTATCAGATACTAAAATCACTGGGAGCATGTTGGTGCAGAGCAGGATACTCACACAGTCTCAAAGTGTCATCTCTCAGACTGCTTGCTGCAAAGGGGAAGAGGTATGTTTGCAATGGAGAAAGCTAATGGTCACCACCTCCAGTACCCTAAATATGTCTGCAAATTTTTTGCTCTTCTCCCCTCGGAGAGGCAGAGTCTCTTTTCCATCCCCTTGGATCTGGGCTGGCCTTAGTGACTTGCTTCACCAAGAGAATAGGACAGAAGTGGCATCCTGGAAATTCCAAAGCTTGGTCATAAGGAGCCTTGCAGCTTCCACTAGGAGTCTCAGAACATTCACCCTGGGAAAAGTCAGGCACTGTATTAGAAGTTCTACTACTCCAAGTCTGCCGTGCTTGGAGGAAGCCCACGCTAGCCACACGGAGAGGCTGTGTGGAGAGACAGGTATCTGACCAGCCCAGGCACTACATGCTAGTGAAGAAGCCTTCAGATGACCTCATCCCCAACCCCAGAACCATGAGAGATCATAATAAATTGTCATTTTAAGCTACTAAGCTGGGGATGGTTTGTTGCATAGCAATAGATATTAAGAACACCACTTTAACCACCTTCAATGACAGCGTCTTAAGCAATGGAACAGCAAACTGACATCACACACCTTCTGATGTCATGAACAGAATAGAACAAAACATCACATCTGTGTTATTCCTGAAAATAAAGCATAGTCCAAATTAAATCATAAGGAAACAATGAGACGAATCTAGATTATGGGACATTCTACATGGATAACCAACTGGGCTCTTCATAATGTTAATGTCATAAAATGACAATGTCCCCTCTCCAGTACCCTCCCCCAGCCAAAAAAAAAAAAACGGTATCAGGGAGAGCATCTTAGATTAAAGTAGACCAAAGAGAAATGAATGCCAAATGCAATATGTAACCAGTATGTATATATATTTTAAAACAGTTATAAAAGATAATGCTGGGAAACAGGGAAATTTCAATATAGACAATATATTAGATAATATCATTACCTTAGCGATAAATTCTCTGGTTCTTCAGGTGGACAAAGGTTATGTTATGGTTACAGTAGTGCCCCATTATCAGATCGACTATGACAGTATCGCAGTGTTTGTGGTCAAGTAACCCGTATTTTACTTAATAATGGTCCCAAAGTGCAAGAGTAGTGATGCTGGCATATTGTTATGATTGTTATATTTCATCATTAGTTGTTGTTAATCTCTTACTGTGTTAATTTATAAATTAAACTTTATCATGGGTATGTATGTATAGAAAAAAACAGTGTACATAGGGTTCGGTACTAACCACGGTTTCAGGCATCCACTGAGGGTCTTGGAACATATCTACTGCAGATAAGGAGGGACTACTTTATGTAGCACGTCTTTACTTTTAGGACATACATGCTGATATATTTAGGGGTGACGTGTCATTATGTCTGCAACTTGCTCCAAGTGATTCAGCACGTGAAATACATCTAAAGAAAGAAAGACAAAGCAAATATGGCAAAATGCCAATAATTTGTGAATCTAGGTGGATATATGGATATTCGTTGTATATCTCAACTTTTCTGTAGGCTTGAAAATTTTCAAAATAAGGAGCTGGGGGAATATTAAAATCCTTTTATAAAATTTAGATCAAATTTCTTCTCTACTTAAAACCGTTCCCATGGCTCCTACCTCACTGGAAGTAAAAGCCACAATTCACTCCACCCCATTCACAGCCCTCCAGCCACTGTGGCCTAGAGGATGACAAGGACAAGGATCTAGAGCTGTATGGAAGCCCATCACTAAAGGGCAGTGAGAGGAGGAGGAGCCATCCAAAATGAGACCAAGATGGAGGAGCCCAGGAGAGCAGAGAAAAACCAGGAGTGTATCTCAAAGGGCAGAGGAGATTGCTCTAAGACAGAGAGAGGGGTTTTAGAAGAAGATGGTGATTGCTTCAGAGAAGTCAAATCAGGTAAGCATCCCCACAGAGTGTCACACATCAAAGAAGCCGCAGATGATTTTCCCATGAGCAGTGCCACAAGTGTGCTGGGGACACAACCCAGACCAGATCACAGTGGGTTGAGGAGCTTAAGAGAAGGAGCAAATGAGGACCATGTGTGTAGAGACAAATCTTGAGAATTTTAGCTGTGAAAGGGAGGAGAGAGACGATGGCTTGAAGCCTCAATGGGCTGAAAGGTTCTTGTTTGCTTGTTTTAAAATGGAGGAGCTTGTAACTCTAGCACCTTAGCA
Organism: Cynocephalus volans; assembly: GCF_027409185.1. Classification (NCBI taxonomy): domain Eukaryota; kingdom Metazoa; phylum Chordata; class Mammalia; order Dermoptera; family Cynocephalidae; genus Cynocephalus; species Cynocephalus volans. The sequence continues at coordinate 50,836,017 of NC_084469.1, forward strand.
CAGTACCTAGCACAGCATAAGTGCTAAATAAATATTTATTAAATAAATCCATGAATGAGATACTTCACCTAGGCCGGTGGTTGCCACCTCTTTTGTTTTACTTTGTTTTTCGTGGCTGGTGGGTACAGGGATGGACCTCTGGACCTTGGTGTTATTAGTGCCACAATCTAACCAACTAGCTAAATTGCCAGCCTCCCCCAGCACTCCCAACTCTTGGCTGCATTGTTAACATTACCTGGGGAGGCAGAGGAGGCAGCAGAGGAGGAGGAGGGCAAGCGGGGAAAGGGGCAGTCGGGAGAGGGAGGGGAAAAGCAGCAACCGAGGGGAAGGAAGGAGGTAGAAGAGAAGGGAGGGAGGAAGGAAGGAAGAAAGCAAGGAAGGAAGGAAAGAAGGGAAGGCGATAACCTCAATCCTTGAGTGAGGGGATGTACCCCAAGGGTTGGAGAATCTGGCAAGGGGCAATGAAAGGGAAGAAGACTGGGGGGCGGGGGCACGACAGTGCTGGGGGATTGTTGAAAAGGGAGTGCCCATCTGATGGCTTCTCTTTACACAAGCAAGTGTGGGACCTGGTCATCAGCCGGAGGGCCGGTGGGGGAAATGCAGAACACTAGAGATGCAGAGGCATTGCCTTGTGCCTGTTTGAGGTCTGCGATTTCTCCGATTCAGGTAAAACCGTAGGGCTGGCTAGGTGCTTCCCTCCTGCCGCGTTCAGCTGGCCGATGGCTGGAGTCGGGCCAGGTGAGAACTCTGGAGGATGAGAGGGGCGAGGAGTCTGAGAGTGCTCGGAGGAAGTGATACAAAGACAAATCACGGAAAGTAGGATGGAGCAAAGCGAATAGGTGAAGATGACATGAAAGGGTGGCAGAGAGGAAGACCTGGAGGCCAGGGTGAACCCCTCTCCTGCAGAGCACCTGCTCCCTTAGCTTCGCCGGGGCTTCCCTTTTATTGGTTTTCCTTCCACTTCCCTGGTTCCTCTCTTTCAGTGTCCTCACTGGTTTACTTCTCCTCAAACGCCTATGCTTCTTAAAGTGCAAACCTGGGACACCTGTGCCTTTCCTTTTCTGCCAGACTTCCCAAGTCATGGACGTGACCATGGATAAATTTCTCAGTTAAAAAAATGCTCAGATGGGCCGGCCCATGGCTCACTCAGGAGAGTGTGGTGCGGATAATACCAAGGCCACAGGTTCGGATCCCATGTAGGGATGTCCGGTTAACTCAGCAGGAGAGCGTGGTGCTGACAACACCAAGTCAAGGGTTAAGACCCCCTTACCGGTCATCCTTTTAAAAAAAACAAAAAACTGCTCAGAGAAAGTTTCCAGGCCCCCAGGAAGGTGAGCTCAGTGTGAGCAGCAGCATTTCAACCTGTTGGAAAAGCTCAGGTAGTCTGCATGCGGAAGGTGGGGGAGGGGAGGCGGAGAGGACAGCTTCATCTTCCATTGTCCCAGGGACAGCAAAGAAAACCTGCCCACTCCACTACTTTGGAGTGGGAAGGTTTTCCCACGGCCAGAGCGGTGATTCCAAAATCTCGCTACACACGAAAAGCAAAACAATGCCCAGGTCACATGCCTGATCAAATAATTCAGAATCTCCAGGCATGAGACTGGGCTGGCTGGCCCTCAGAGGGTGCACTTTCTACCACACCATTATGTTTGGTAGAAATGTTGTGTAAAATTTGGTCACAGCGAGAGCAGAAGCTATTGGAAGATGGTGAGTCTGCTATCTTAACAGAGTCTCTTTCTTTGTGATTACAGATAATCAACCTCCAGACAGCTCTAAAGGTCACCCAGAATATTATTAAGGTGAGACATTTGGGGAACAATAGGGGAAATCTGAATATAGACTGTATATTACATAAAAATTACTGAATGAATCTTAATGTTATGTGGATTTCTCTTCTGGCCAAGCCTAACTGGGAACCATACATGGAAGGGAGTTCTGAGAAAGATGTTTCTGGCTTAGCTAAGTTGTGACAATACGAAGCTGTAACAGGCCCAGAGGGATGATTGGGTAAATGTCAATCTGATTATGTCCCTCCCCTGCATATGACTGTATAGTGGATTCCACCGCCTTCTTTTATTATCCAGACTCCTTACCAGGTCCAGCAGGCTTAGCACATCATTGGAGACATAGTGGAGACTTACTTAGTTGAATCATTTATTTATAAAAATGACTGAACATTTTAATGTTTAAAATGTTTAATGCAGAATGTTTAATGTTTTGGCTGAACATCAAACTTTAAAAAAAAAAAACTTAGGGCTGGCCCATGGCTCACGTGGGAGAGTGTGATGCTGATAACACCAAGGCCAGGGATCCCTATATAGGGATGGCCAGTTAGCTCACTTGGGAGAGTGTGGTGCTGACAACACAAAGACAAGGGTTAAGATCCCCTTACCAGTCATCTTTAAAAAAGAAAATAAATTTAATAGCCTAGTAGTGTTTGTTCATTGTCAAGGCAAGCACCGCCTAATCCTCCTTTAGTGCAATATGGCTGGCAGCCTCCTCTCCCACCAACCTGCCCAACTCATACAATCACCCAGATCCCCTCATACCCAAACCCTCGGAGAGAATAAAAAGCACAGGTCTGGAAGTCAGGATAGTTCTATTTGGCCTTGTTTCTGCCACCGACTTGCTGTGTTACCTTGGGCAAGTCCTTTGCCCTCTCTGGGCCTCAATTTCCAGATGCGTACACACTGCGAGAGTTGGACCACATGACATTGCTGGTCCTTTACAATTCCAGTGTCCCGCGCTACCGTCTCGCCAGCAAGAACGACGCGGCACACAAAGGATCCTTCTGCAGATCAGCTTTAATGCATCTTGAGAGGGAGAGCATAAGCTTGCCAAAAATGGAGACCCCGAGCGAGGGAACCCGCGCCCTTTATATAGAGACTGCTCCTCGCCTAGGACGTGCTGCTACCTTATTGGTGGCTGCCTAATCGGACCAGGCGTGTTACCGAGCAGCCCTGCCCTCCACCGGAAATCAGCGCCATCTTGTAATGGCGATTTCGGGCAGCTCCTCACATCTCCCCCTTTTTTATCATTTAAAGCGGCTGGTACAAGCTCGGCGGTCGCGGACAAATTAGCCAGCGTTCCTGTCCTAGGTCGTCCCTCCACAGACTTTGACCTTACCCGTCATAGGTTGACCCTATCGCCACCGGGCACCATGTCTTAGGTTGGTTCAAGTCTGGGGGAAGTTGCCCGTCTCTGGACACACTGGAGCCTGTTGTTACACATAGACCTGTTTGAGCAAGGGCGAACTCCTCTGAACAAGCTTCAGGGAGGCCAGCCAACAGGAAGGGGGAAGGGGAGTCAGAGCAGGCTAATCCTTAAGCATGGACAGCCAAACGTCAGGGTTGGCCCCCTGTTCCAGGGCTAGAAATGCCTGGGCGATGACTACCCTGTCTCTCTGGGTCTGGGCTTTTAATCTGCAGACCAACCATAGTAGGAGCACAGTTCCCCCACATAAGAACATGCCAACCCCAATCACTCCTGCCCACTCCTTGAAGTGGGACACGGCCGTTTTAATCCATGAGGACAGTCCGGCTGCGAAGGAGACATCCACTCTTGTTGAATTCACGGACACAACGGCCATGCGCAGCTGGTTTATCAGGTTGTCAAATTCTCTCGTCCAACCTGTTGAAAGATGCTGGGATAATTGTTTAGACAAATTTGCAGCTTTGGTATACTTTTTATATTGGATACTGGTGACACATAACCCTGAATATTTCCATTGACACCCCAATTGAGCAATTTGCCATAAAACGTCTATTTGTTCCTGCACAAGATCCACCCGCTGGTTAACCACCATTAATCCTCCCTTCAGCTGAGCGTTTAGCGCAGTCTGTGTTTCTAGGGCCTGTGTTACCGCGGAGGACAAATTATTCAACGTGGTGGCAGTCTGTACCGTGGTAGTCAAGGAGACGGCAGCAGCTGTGGCTGCACCCGCCGCCAGGGATACGGCGGCGACTATTGCCGCAGTGAGACCAAAATCTCTCCTCTGCCTGAACAAGACCATAGTATTGGGAGCTTCTACTGGGACAGGAATCCATCTAGGCATTCGAGCAACTATGGCCAAATTGAACAGCGTAGCATTCCAGCACTGTGCATAAAAGCAAGTATAGTTATCACAAGCAATCTGACTCCTCTCATCACTAATATTAGTTAAAATAAACATGAAAGGAGGATAAAGGCAAACTGGTGTTGGCGGGACAGAGTAATTTGTTCCAAGCTGTTTTATGGACACAGTGGATTCAAAGGACTCAGTCACATTCCACTCAAAAGAGGCATTTCCCCAACCACCGCCTTTTGAAAAGGCAAACGGTGAAAGGTCCGTGCAGCTGCCATTTACCCCACACAACAGCCAAACATCAAATGGGTTGGAACGGAAAGCCGTCTGATCAGCAGCAAATGGGCCCTGGCCTGTTAACATATCAAAGGTCCAATCTCGCTGCTCGGGGGTCAGTGCAGCAGCGTTTGCCCTGGCTTGAGCTTGTGCAGCCTCATGCCATAGCGCCTTCCATTCCATGTATTGACCCATGGTAGGGAGCGCTGCCTTAGCCAACATTTGCCAGTCAGCGGGTGTCATAGCCACACCAGCAAACCTTTCTAGCATTACTAGAGTAAAATTGGCATTTACACCATATTTTCTAACCGCCTCTGCTAGATCCTTAATTTGGGTGTACTCGACGGGGGCATGGACTCTCCCTCCGCCCTCAACCTCAAAAACTGGGAAGGCAGCTTGAACCTTTTTCCTCACTTTATCAGAGAGGAATGAGAAGGGATTAGAAGACTGCACGTAAGGAGGAGGCGCCGAAGGCGCAGGCCGTGCGGGGGCCACTGGGGGCGGCCGGCATTTCCACTCCCCGAGTGGTCTCCGCCGCCTGTCGGGATGATATCTCTCCTCCTCGTACCTGGCAGCTTCCTCCTCCAAATCGGATTCCTCACTAGGGCTGAGGGGATCGGAGTCGGACTCATCCAGATTTAAATCTTCTAATTCTTGTTTTAAGGCCCCCAGCTCTTGCATAGGGTAGAGGCCTCCTTCTTTCCCTTCCAACTTTTGTCTGGGTTTTGAAATCCCTCCTTTACCGGCAGATGTGCCGGGAGTGTCACTTTGTTGTTTTAGAATCTCTCCCTCGTCCGTAGACTTACCGGGAGGGCCCTTTTTCTTATGGGAGACGTCTCTCCTCCTGCGGGTACCCATCCTCTCACTCCGTTCAGTTTCTGACATGCTGTCTTGGACCTCCTCTAATGTATTTTGCCCTACTATCACTACCGGTTTACAGCCCTCATCTTCTAAGCAATTTTTAATAAACTTCCAAATGGTCTTGGTGCCCTGACGGAGGTCTCCCTCCGCGTACTTGCGGTCAAGGTCTCTGCCTAGTTTGTTCCAAGAGCTCAAAGTCAAGGAGCCGGAACAAGCAAACCACGGCGCTACACGATCTACCTCTTTTACAAAATTTTTGAGCACACGGCCCCCTACCTTTATATCACGTTGTCTCAGCACGGCCTCTAACGCGGTAACCATGGACTGAGTGGAACCCATAACGCGCCCCACTCCGTGGGAGGCGCTGTGAGACGCGCCGTTCCCTTACGTACTAGAGGCTCACACAGGTCTCAGGTGCAGCTGCTTATCTACGTCAGTCTGACCACACCAACGGGCGATTTCAAAACCTTTTAAACCAACCTGATTAACCCCAGACCAAGAACAGACACACCTCTCTGAACTTACCCTCCTGCAGTTCTGAATCCTCCCTGTCACCAGGGGGTCTCCGAAGGTGCTGACGATGTCACAAGTCTTCCCGGGTTTCGGCACCAGATGTCCCGCGCTACCGTCTCGCCAGCAAGAACGACGCGGCACACAAAGGATCCTTCTGCAGATCAGCTTTAATGCATCTTGAGAGGGAGAGCATAAGCTTGCCAAAAATGGAGACCCCGAGCGAGGGAACCCGCGCCCTTTATATAGAGACTGCTCCTGCCTAGGACGTGCTCCTACCTTATTGGTGGCTGCCTAATCGGCCCAGGCGTGTTACCGAGCAGCCCTGCCCTCCACCGGAAATCAGCGCCATCTTGTAATGGCGATTTCGGGCAGCTCCTCACATTCCAGCATCCTGTTTCACTTTCCTAAATTGAGATGAGCTTTCTCTAGGGGATTTGAGGGCTTCTAAGACTCTACTGGAAATAACAGAACATGTCCTCAGGGTGGGAAGTCCTGACTCAGAAAGCCAACTCCTTCAGAGCCACACTGCCCCCTCTTGAGTGAGCCAGGACTTCCAGAGGAGTGCCTTGCCCTGTAGCCCCCAAGTCATGGAACATGTACTAAAGACCAGAAGGAAAAAGGCTGATCCAGGAGGCATCCAGGATTCAGAGTCAAACACATCACACTCCCCATCTCCCACAGCAACTTGCAGCACGGCAGCATTGGCCTTGCCTCCTCAGGGCCTTTGCTCATACTGTCCTCCCTGCAAGGACTGTTGGCCTCCCTCCCAGCTGTTTATTCAGTGACATATGCTCAGCAGTTCTTGATTCAGTTAGGGTTTTCTTGAAAGTCTTCCCATTTTCTCTTTGTGGTCTCCCAGTCAGATGGGTCATTGTCCTCAATCTGTGGTACAGAGAATGAGGTTCAGAAGAAATTGACTGACTCATCTGAGGCCCTACATCTAATGAGTTGGGAGCTAGGATTCAAATCTAGGTCTTTGGATCCTGGCTCTTCCATTTACCAGCTTCGTCTCTGCCTTAGTTAAGTCGTCTAGAAAATGGAGGTAATAATGGTATCTGACCCCTAGGATGCTTATAAGGATTCAAAGAGTTAAAATATGTAAAGTGCTTAAAACAGTGCCTGGTGCACAGTAGGGGTGATGCTGCTACTGCTGTTAAATGTCTGATTTTGGATCTCAAGTTTTCTCTACCACGACATGTGATCTCTGGCAAGACATTGGTCTTCCCTCACCCTCCAATGCAGAGCTCAGGTCCAACCTCATCACTTACCCATCTGAGCATCGCCTGTGTGCCAGGCACTGTATTTGGTATTTTCACATATATGTTGTGTGAATTCCTTTCATCATAGAATTCTAATTATAGAACATAATCTGTAGAAAATGTTTAATTTAATTAATTTTAGTTTAATTTCAATCAACACATTTATATTAATACATCTTTTTTTTTTTTTTTTCAAAGATGACCGGTAAGGGGATCTTAACCCTTGACTTGGTGTTGTCAGCGCCACGCTCTCCCAAGTGAGCCACGGGCCATCCCTATATGGGATCTGAACCCGTGGCCTTGGTGTTATCAGCACCACACTCTTCCGAGTGAGCCACGGGCTGGCCCCTATATTAATACATCTTAATGTAATTTTAATCAATAATTTTTATTTAATTTTAATCAATATGTTTTCATTTAATTAATATATCTCAATTTAATTTTAGTACATTTTAATTTAATTTTAATTACTGTATTTTAATTTATTTGATATATTTTTATTTAAATTTTAAATCTGTGGAAAATTAAAACCTTTACTGATAATGCTGAGGTCCTCCTTCACCCATCTCCCATTCTAGTCCCCTCCCCAGAAGGAACCACCTTTCTTCTGGGTCCCCTGATGGCCTGTTATATGCATTTGCATACGTCTAGCCCCCCCATAATATAAATAGTATCTTCAGTCATTATGATGACAGGTACTGCTGGCTGCCTACCCACAGCCACCCCCCACCTTGTCCTTGCTAACAGAACCTCAGTTTCATTTGAGGTGGTCACATGACCAACCCTAGGAGATCGATTATGATTGGCCCAAGCCAATCAGATCCATTTCATTCCTCTTGCCAGTTACTTGCTATCTCAGACTTTTCTTTCTGGATAAAAATATCGAGACAAAGCCTTTTTCCATTGCTTTCCTGCTTTTCTACTTGGGATAGCGGAGCAAATATGTGACCACTGGAGCTGCAGTGGCAGGGCAGAAGGATATGAAAAGCTGATGACATGGCCAGGTTGCAGAACCAGCCCTGAGCCACTGACCTCCAGCTCTTGTTAGTTGGGTGTTCTTTTTTCTTATAGACAAACTCATCCTTGTGGATATAGTATGATTTCAGGGCTGCTAAGCAGGCCTGTAGTCCAGAAATGCCTACCTCTACCCCACATTTGTATTTTCCAAATATAGGCACAATGCTACCTCCATTCCACGTGATTTTTTTTACTGTGTGACATGTCTTCTATTAAGATTGGGGTTCTATGTTCCTTCCCCCTTGAATCTAGGGAAAGCCTGTGATTATAGCTGAGGTGACTTGTTATGGGTTGAATTATGCCCCCCTCCCCAATTTTTATGTTGAAGTCCTAGCCCTCAGTGCCTCAGAATTTGACCTTATTTGAAAATAACATTTTTTGTTTCTGTTTTGTGGCTGGCCTATATGGGGATCTGAAGCCTTGGTTTTGGTATTAAAACACTGTGCTCTAACGGAGCTAACTGGTCAGCTGGAATAAAGTTGTTGCAGTTAAGTTTAGTTAAGATGACATCATCCTGGAATCGGGTGGGCCTCTAATCCAATATGACTGGTGTCCTTATAAAAAGGGGAAATTTGGACAAAAACATGCACTTAGGGAGAATGCCATGTGAAGATGAAGGCAGAGATCAGGGTGATGCTTCTATAAGTCAAGGACTACCAAAGACTGCCAGCAAATCACCAGAGCTAGGAGAATGTCCTGGAAATGATTCTCCCTCACAGCCCTCAGAAAGAACAACCCTGCCAACACCTCGATCTCAGACTTCTAACCTCCAGAATTGTGAGACAATAAAATTCTGTTGTTTAAGAAACAAAGTGGTACTTTGTTATGCCAGCCCTAGGAAACTAATACAATCTTGCACCACATAACAATGTTTCAGTCAACAATGGACCACATATATCATGGGATCCATAAGGTTATAGTGGAGCTAAAAAATTTTTATCACCTACTGACATCATAGTCATTGTAATGTTGTAGAGCAATGCATTACTTACATAGGAGCAATAGGCTATACCATATAGCCTGGGTGTGTAGTAGACTATACCACTTAGGTTTGTATAAATACACTCTGTGATGTTTGCACAACAAAATTGCCTAACAACATGTTTCTCAAAATGTATCCTTGTCAAGTGACACATGTGACTTCTGAAGCAAGGTCATAAAAAGGCAATATGGTTTCTGTTTAGCTCTCTTGGGATGGATATTCACCTTTGGAGCCCTGAGTTTCCATGCAAGAAGTTCCAGGGCCCTGAGGCCGCCATGTTGGAAGGAAGCCCAGAGCACATGGAGAGGCCACATGTTAGTGTTCTGGCCAACAGCCCCAGCTGAGGTCCTGGCTGATAGCCAGAATTAACCTCTGGATATTAAGTAAAGAAGCCTTTTAGATGACTCCAGCCAAGCCATCATCTGACTACAACTGCCCGAGAGAGGCTGAGCCCAGTAAACTCCCAGGTTTGTGACAAAATGAATGACCTTGTTTAAGTCAGGCAGTTCATTGTATAACAATCGGAACACTGGGTAACTCCTACTCATCCTTCAAGTCTTGGCTCAAACATCCCTTGCTAAGCAAGCCTTTCATGCCCCATCCAGTTCTGATCAGATTCTCATGGCATACTCTCATTGGCCCTCAATTTCTGCTTTGTAGCGCTTGTCACCAACATCAGTTGCATGGTTGTTTAATGTCTGTCTCTCTGCTATGGTCTAAATGTGTCCCAAAAAATTCATGTGTTGGAAACTTAATCCCCAATGTAACAGTGTTGGGAGGTGGGGCCTTTTGGGAAGCATTTGGGTCATGAGGGTTCAGCCTTCATGAATGGATTAATGCAATTATAAAAGGGTTTTTGACAGAGGGAGTTTGTCCCTTTTTGCCCTTCTGCCTAGTCATGTAAGAACACAGCATTCTTCCCTTCTAGAGGACACAAGGTACAAGGCACTATCTTGGAAGCAGAGAGCAGCCCTCACCGGACACTGAACCTGCTGGCATCTTGTTCTTGGACTTCCCATTCTCCAGAACTGTGAAAGATAAATACCCACACTTCATAAAGTACCCAGTCTCGGGCATTTTTTTTTATAATATCACAGACAGACTAAGATAGTCCCCTATGGACCATGTGGGCAGAACCTGACATACTCAGTTGTACATACCTCTAGGACCTGGTTCATTGGGTCCAAACAAGTCTAAAACTGAGCTCATGATTGTCCCCACTCTGTCATCTGTTCCTTACACACCTCTGATGTTCCCATCTCTGTGAATGGCACTCACCCAGTTTCTTGGCTCAAATTCTGGAATCATCATTGACTCATCTCATTCTCTCTCCTCTGCAAATCTTCTTCCTTCAAAATCAGTCTTCCTCAACAAGTTAAAAATAATTGCCATATGACCCAGCAATCCACTCCTAGGTATATGCCCAAAAGACTGAATACAGATATTCAAAGAAAAACTTGGCACATATATTTTCATAGCAGCATTATTCATCATAGCCAAAAGGCAGAAACAACTTATTGTTTTCAAGGTCCATTCATGTTGAAGCATGTGTCAATAAATACAGACAATCCTGACTTACAATGGTTCAACTTGTGATTTTTCAACTTTATAATGGTGCAAAAGTGATATACATTCAGTAGAACATCAGTAAATTACATGAAATATTCAACCCTTTGTTATAAAATACATTTTGTGTTTGATGCTTTTGCCCAACTGTAGGCTGATGTAAGTGTTCTGAGCACATTTAAAGTAGGCTAGGCTAAGCTGTGATGTTCTGTAGGTTAGGTGTGTTAAATGCATTTCTGACTTACAATATTTTCAACTTATAACAGGTTTATAGGGACATAGCCCCAGCATAAGTAGAGAGGCATCTGTACTTCATTCCTTTTTATGGTTGAATAAAATTCCAGTCTATAGACATACCACATTTGTTTATCCATGCATTAGTTTATGGACATTTGTGATGTTTCCACCTTTTGTCTATGATGAATAATGCTACTAGGAACATTTGTGTACAGGTTTTTGTGTGGGCATTACTGGGTTTTTTTTAAACAGGTGAGACTGACATACTCAGATCCATATTCTTACATAACAGGAGATGATGGATCTTGAAAAGTTTTTTGGAGACAGGCATGATATATCATTCATCTTTAAAATTCCTGGTCCTACCATAGGCCTGCTGACCAGGGGATACTCAATATACCATGGTTGAGTGAGCCAAAGTCCAAAGAGTGATAGATGCGTGAGGCTACAGATTAATTAAGAGCTTCAGAATATTCACTTACCTGAGCTCCATCTGGGGACCAGGCATCTCACTCACTGCCATGGGAGTGCTGAATTAATCTGGTGTCATTACAGCTGTCAAAGATACTGGAAAAGGAACAGAAGTTGAGATGTAGGTGTGTTTTCAAATTCTGCTTCTGAAATTACTTCTATTCATGCGGGCAGGGGCCTAGAGAGGAAAGAACTTGAATTAGAAGAGCAGAGACCTGGGTTCTAAACCTGGCTCTGCTCTTGTGTAGTATAGGATTAAATTAGCTAGTCTCGGTTGTCCACACCCTGTATATTCCAAAGAAAAGTTTGGCCTTAGCCCTGGCTTCTAGGAGGCAAAACCTTTAAGCCCTTGAAATGTTCCAACTAACAAGTGTTTTTGTTTACCTGAGGCCTTGAGCCACACCAGATAGTCTGTGCTAACAGTGTAATTTATGATGGGGTCTTGGCCCACTCAGTAGCAGTTTGACCTCTGGAGGTGCTGGAAAGTAAGGTCAAGCACACAGGCAATCAGTCATGTCTATGTGACTGACCTCCAATAAAAACCATGGACCCTGAGGCTCAAGTGAGCTTCCCTGGTTGGCAGTATTCCCTGCCTGTTGTCATACATCATTCCTGGGAGAAGTAAAAACTGTCTATATAACTCCACTAAAAGGGGACAACTGGAAGCTTGGACCAGGTCTCTTCTGGCCTCTGCTCCATGCACCTTTTTCTGTTGATGATTTTAATCTGTATCCTTTTGCCATAATAGACCATAACTGTATTACAGCTTTGCTGAGTTCTGTGAGTCTTCTAGCAAATCCTTGAACCTGAGCATGGTCTTGGGAACTCCTGAACTGCGGTCCTTAACATACTGTGTCATCCCTTCCCAGTCACGCCTGCCCACCCTGCCAAACCACCTTCTCCATGCCCTGTGAGAAAGCCCAGTGCCCTCAGGGTCTCACCTCCCCTTTATCCAAGATAGAAGAAGAAAATTTGAAAACTCGTTTACACTCGGGACTCAACACTGATTCTTGTTTTAAAAGCCTTGAGCTGGCGTGGCCGAAGGTCGGAGTTTTGAGCAAGTGATAAATGAAGTGTGGGCGGCAGAGTCCTGAGATCCCAGTGCTGAGGGTCACATATCAGACCTGTCTTTCTGGGCCCCTAGAAAAATACCACCAGACCCAAGCATATAGCATATCCCTCCACTGTTCAAAAATGACTACTGCAGTTGTTCTTAATTAGGAACAATCTTCCCCCAAAGGGCACACTTGGCAATGTCTGCAGACATTTTGTTTGTCACATGGTGAGGGGGGAGAAGCAGTGTTAATGGCATCAGGTGGGTAGAGATCAAGGATGCTGCTAGACACTCACAGTTCACAGGACAGCCCCACAACAAAGAATTATCTGACCCCAAATGTCAATAGTGTGGAGGTTGAAAAACCCTGCTCTGGGGACTCTCCATGGCCTACTGAACAAAGTCTAAAACTCCTCTACCTGCCACATTTTGTTAAAAGTATCATCTTCCCTGAAATGAGATGAGCAATAGTACTCCTGTCATTGGGTTGTTGTGAGGATTGAGATTATACATACAGAATGTTTGGACTTGGTGCATGATGAACACTGTTGAAGTATTTCCTATTTTGGTTGCTACTGCTGCTATTATTATTGTTGTTGTTATTATTATTGTCCCTTACATTCTTGGAGCCTCAATCTGCTGCACTGAGAGCTGAGGTTGACCCCTCTTGACTTTACCAGGCTCATTTCCTCCTTTGTACCCTTTGTCCGACCCAGCTTTGGTGATACTTTGTAGCTAAGTGTCTTGCACATGGGAAGCAACTGATTGCTATTGGGTCAACTAAATCCATAATCACCAGCCCTTTAAGATGCAGATTAGATCCAAAGACTTTTTAAAAATCTGCTCTAGTCCTTATAAACTTCTCCTCTGTCCCATAGTCCATGGAAGTAAATTCCTCTTTTGGTAGTTAATCAAGGCTTGCTGGTCTTGCTCCTCGAATGTTTGGAGATGTGTGACTTCACAGCATTGACCTACTCTATGCCAGACCCTCCTAGATAATGAGAGATACAAAGATGAGTAAGAGAGCATCCTTCTTAAGCTAAATTGTGTGGTCAGAGAGTAAGGTACAAAGGATTTTTTTTTAACAAAATAATAAATAAATGTACATTTATTTGTTTAAATAACAAATACATAAACTGAATAATAGCTGAATAACAGAATACTCTGTAGACAGTAGGGCTTCAAATTTTCACAAAACTGGAGATGTAAAACTTATTAAAATTCATGTATTTCATTTTGTAATCTCTACAATTTTTTGAAATAGCTCTTTAAAGTCTTCCAGAATCATGCAAATATCAAACTGATTTCAACAGAGGAAGATGAATAAACTTTTCAAAGGCAAATTAGTTTCTAAACAAATCAACAAGTCCACTTAATAAAAAGAAATCAAGAACAGAAACTAAATATCTAAATTTAGCTACATAAATTGCATTTAAAAATCAATAAAACAGAATATAAACAGAAGGGCACTTCAAAAAGTTTGTGGAAAAATAGGATTGAAAGATAATGGAACTCTTTCCATGAACTTTTTGGTTTTTTGTTTCTTTAAATTTTTCCTTTTTTTTTTCTAAAGAGTGAGATCATAGAAAATACCATCTCTGACCACAATAACAGAAGGAAATTTAGAAAATTCACAAACGTGTGGAAGTTAAACAATACTCTCCTACATAAACAATGAGTAAAAAGAAAAATCACAGTGAAATTAGAGAGTACTTTGAGATAAAGATAAAAGTGCAACATATCAAAATTTATAAGATGCAGGGCTCATGCAGTGCTTAGAGGAGAATTTATGCTTGTAAACACCTATATTAAAAATAAGAAAAATCTTGAATCAGTAATGTAAACTTCTACCTTAAGAAAATAGATAAAGTAGAGCAAACTAAACCAAAAGCAAATATAAGTAGGAAATAACAAAAATTAAAACAGAAATATATGAAACAGGGAATTAAAAAGCAATAGAGAAAAATCAACAAAACCAAAAGTTTATTCTTTAAAAAGGCCACAAAAATTTGCAAACCTTTCTCTAGACTGACCAAGAAAAAAGAGAGAAGATCAAAATCACTAAAATAAGAAATAAAGTAGGGATATTATTACATTGTCACTATGGCTTTTTATTTGGGTAAGATTTAATTCTTTCTCTTTTTTTTTTTTTTTTTTTGCCTTTTTCGTGACCGGTACTCAGCCAGTGAGCGCACAGGCCATTCCTATATAGGATCCGAACCTGAGGCGGGAGCGTCACTGCTCTCCCAGCAGCTCACTCTCCCGAGTGTGCCACGGGCTTGGCCCAATTCTTTCTCTTTCTTGTTTGCATTTTTGTTCTACCAGGGGGTTTTGTTCTTTCTTGTGTATTCGTGGTAGTGATTATCATTTTTCAGATTCCAGATGCAGGACTTCCTTGAGGATTTCTTGTAGGACTGGTCATGTGGTAGTGAACTCCCGCAGCTTTTGTTTGTCTGGAAAATACACTATTTTTCCCTCATTTCTGACGGATAGCCTTGCTGGCTACAGTATTCTTGGCTGGCAGTTTTTTTCTTTCAGTATTCTGAATATATCATCCCATTTTCTTCTGGGCTGTAGAGTTTCTGTTGACATGTCTGCTGTTAGTCTGATAGAGGCTCCCTTATATGTCACTTGTCACTTTCCTCTTGCTTCTTTTAGATTCTCTATGCATCTTTGAGTTTTGCCAGTTTGATTATAAAATGTGTCTTGGAGAGACACATTATATAATTCAAACTTTTTGGGTTGAATCTGTTGGGGGATCTTTGAGCCTCCTGGATCTGAAGGTCCATGTCTCTCCCTCTACCTGGGAGGTTTTCCATTATTATTTTGTTGAACAGGTTTTCCATGCCTTTTCCTTTCTCCCTCCCCTTCTAGAACACCCATGATGCAAATGTTTGTGTGCTTAAGGTTGTCTGCTAGCTCTCTTAGGTTTTCTTCATTTTTCAAAATAGTTTTTTCCCTCTTTTTGTCCACCTTGGTTATTTTGAAAAGACTATCTTCAAGATCAGAAATTCTTTCATCTGCTTGTTCTAGCCTTCTGCTTAAGCTATCATTTGTGTTTTTTATGTGAGTAAATCTTTCAGTTCCATGAGTTCTGCAGCATTCTTTTTTAAGGTATTAATCTCTTTGTATATTTCTTCCTTCATATCCTGGATTTTTTTTTTTTCCCATTTCATTATGTTGTCTAACAGAGTCTTCTTGTATCTCGGTGAGTTTCCTTAAGATTGATGCTCAGAATTCCTTTTCAGTCATTTCAAGGGTTTCCTGCTCTACAGGGTCTGGTATTTGAGAATTATATTCTTTTAGTGGTGTCATATTTTCTTGGATTTTCATATTTCTAGTATCTCTATGTTGATGTCTGATCATCTGGTAGAGCAGTTGCTTCTTCTATTACTCTGGAGTGAGTTTTGAGGAGAGAGATGTCCTCTTCTTTTTTTGATCTCCACTGGTGACTCTTTGTTTCAATGCAGGTGAGTGTCCAGTGGGCCACCTGCATGGTGGCTGTGGCTGCTGCTGTGTTATTGGGCCGTTTTTTTGGCAGCAATGGCTGTGGTGGTGACTGTGGTGGGCCACCCACATGAAGTGGTGTTTTCAGCATGCTCTCTTGCCTGCTTTGGGCAGGGTGTACTGCCCTTGGCTCCTTGCCTGGGACCCTGAGAGTGCTCTCTTGCCCCAGAATTCTTAATCCACTCATTCAATCAACAAATATTTACTCAAGTCCCATGTGGCCTGGAGAGGTGATATAAGTGGGTCATCAAAAGGATGGGCTCTTTCCCCCACTGCCTTTCCTAGCTGTGTAGCCTTGAGAAAGTTACTTAATCTCTCTGAGTTGATTTCCTCATCTGGAAAATTGGGGTGATGATAATATTCCTATTTCACCAGGATGTTGTGAGGAGTGAATTAATACATGTAGAGTTCTACATATGTTAGCTATTTATAATATTATATAATTGGCATGGCAAATTGTCCAGGTTTGCCTGGGATTGAGGAGTTTCTGGAGACATGGAATTTTCAGTGCTAAAACTGGTAAAGTTCTGGGAGAACTGGGATCAGCTGGTCATCCTGATATATATTATTAATAATAGTATGTATTATTATTAAAGATAATGTCTTGCTAAGTGCAATGTGGGATACACTGTTGAATGAGAGCATATGAAACTCTCAGGGAGCATATAGTCTGGCAGGAGAAGTAAAAGAATTACAAAAGTAACCCAGGATAGAAAATAGAATGTATGAAATATATTTTATAACATATAGAATAGTTAGAAAGATTCCTCTAAATATAAATATGAGGGGACTTCAAAAATTTCATGGAAAGATTTGTATTGTCTTTAATTCTAACTTTTCAAAGTACCCTCATACATTCCGTAGGAGACAGAGTGCTGTTATTCTCATACACTGCCCCCAAATAGTGTTTTGCTCACAGCAGACAGTGAAAAGGCATTTATTGAGTAACTTGCAAAATCATAAGGCACAAATGGAATAATGCTGTGAGAGGCCTCAGTGTTTATCCAGTCAAAGATGCTGTTCCATTTCCTTTTTGCCTCTATAATTGCCACCAGTTACAGTTTGCTTATTGAGCCAGGGAAATAGTATTCCACTTCTGCAGGCTTGGCATTTTCACACCCAAATATTAAGAAGCAGAGCTTCTTTCTTTCTTTTTTCTTTTTTTCTTCTTGGTATCATGGTTGCACAAGTCCTAATTTCCACTGGAAACATCTAGCCAATATCTCCAGAAATTGTATTTCAGGGTAGGGGGACAGCCAGTAATAATTCCTTTTTTTTTTTTTTTTTGGAAGCTGGCCAGTAATTTTTGTTATGTAGACAATCACCCCACTGAATCAGTCATTGTACAAATGGGAACCTGTGCTATGTTCTGAGTGCAGCGCTGAGTTGGGGATGGGGGGACTACCCCCTTCCTTTCAAAGAGTCTAACAGAGTACCCCAAAACTTTAGTGGGCTGTCAGTATAAGACACAGTGATATTATCAGTGTGGTCTCCAGTCCAGTAGCAGCCACATCACCTGCGAACTCATTAGAAATGCAAATTCTCTGGCCCCATTCCAGACCTCCTGAGTCAGCCTTCACTACATCAGGTGAATCTGACGTAGGCTTTGTTTTGAGAAGCACCGTGCTCACCTTCATAGGTTTAGTAAGTTCAATAAGTTTCATAAATTGAAAAAATACTGAGGGTTTTTAAAGCTTATTTTTTATTAAAGTTAATTCACCTAACATAAAAAAATTCACCATTTTAAACTATACAACTCAGTGGCACTAAGTACATTCACAATGTTGTACAACTATTACCTCTATCTAGTTTCAGAACATTTTCATTACCCTGAAAATAAACCTCATGCCCATACCCAGTCACTCCTCATTCCCTGTCCCCCACCCCGTGTTGACCACTAATCCGTTTTCTGTCTCTATGGATTCATCTATTCTGAATATTTCACATAAGTGGAATCAAACAGTATGTGGTCTTTTGTGACTGGCTTCTTCTCTTGGCATCATGCTTTCAAGGTTCATCCATATTGTAGCAAGTATCAGTACTTCATTCCTTTTTATGGCTAAATAATATTCCATTGTATGGACAGACCACTTTGGTTTATCCATTCAACCACTGATGAGCATTTGGGTTGTTTTCACCTTTTGGCTATTATGATTAGTACTAACAGGTTTTTGAGGCACTTCTTATCCATAAGGGCTGTCTTGATGGGAAACACTCTTACACACAAAAACCTTGAAAATAAGTCCTTGTTAATTCATTACCAGGGTTTCAGTCCCATCTGCCTAAGTGAACCGCATCTCCCTAGTCCAGGGGCCCCTCCTGCCTTAGTGTTGGCCCTTTGACATAAAAGAGTATCACTAGGCTGGGCACAAAGCAGACAGTCAATGTTTGGTAAAGGGAAGAAGTAGTGGCTCAGTTTTTGAATCATCTCAGGGGCTAAGTCCTATTTCTCCTCGGCCAGGGTCCCTTCTCCTTATTTTTTAATCTGTCCCAGCTCAGGTGTGGCACACAGGGAGAGTCTCAGTATTTCTTAAAGTTTGTTAAATATCGGAAGGAACAAATGCTTTTAAAAATTGTTCCCATGGTCAAAATCCTGCCTGTCTAACTGGACCACCATCTTCCTGTGATCAGTGTTCCTTCTTCTTTTTTTTTTTTTTGCTGTCATCCTCAAAGAACAGTACCTAGAAGACGTTCAAGGTTTGGGAAGGGACAGAGGAACTACTTGAATTGTTACAGAGGCCAAAGTGTTGCTTCCCCAGCTAAACTCTTATTTCTCTCTAAAAGAAACTTTTGTTTTTAATATGGAGTATAAATTTCAAAAAATTAACTATACATAAGGTATAAGAATAAGAACAAAACGAACACCTGTTGGTTTCATCACTCAATTTAAGAAAAATATTTTTTTCTATTTTCTTTGAAGTCCCCTGTGGGCCCTCTCCATCTCACTCCCTTCTCTCATCCTTCAGAGATAATGACTTTGCTAAACTTTGTTTTTATGTTTTCCCTTACTTATAAAACAAACAAAAAACCACACACAAAACTCCACCCATATTTGTTTCCCTAAACTGTATATTATTTAGTTTTACCTGTGTTTTGAAACTTTATAAGTAAATGAGAACCCATCTGTGTTGTTAATATGTAACAGAAATTGACTAATTTTCACTGTTGTATAAAATTCTATTGAATAAATATACCACAATTTATCTAGTGTCCTATAGGTGGGCATTTTCTTTTCTTTTTCTTTCTCTCTGCCCCCAAACTTTTTATTTTGGAATAATTTTAGATTTATAGGAAAGTTGGAAAGGTGGTTCAGAGTTTCCACACTCTCTTCACCTAATTTTCCCTGATGTTAGCATCTTACATTATCATAGTAAACTTGTCAAAACTACAAAAACAACATGGATACATTACTATTAACTAAATTCCATTCTTCGTTGAGATTTCACTGGGTTTCCTCTAACATCCTTTTTTTTCTGTTCTAGGATCATCCAATCCAGGATTTTTTTTTTTTTTCTATTACAAATATTGCTGCTTATGACTGTTCTCGTGTACATTTCCTGGTGCACATCACATGCTTAAGAATTTCTCTAGAGTCAATTCCTTGGTGTGGGATTTGCTGAGGCATGGGACATGTTACATCTTTAATTTTATTTGACAAAATTATTCTTCAGTGGCAGTACCAATTTTACCTGTTACCAGTAGTGCCTGAGTTTCCCTTGCTCAACCTGATAGAAAAAATTTTAAATTTACTAAACTGGTGGGTGTTCCACAGTATCTGTGGTTTTAATTTGCATTTCCTTGTTATTGTGGTTAGCCCTCATTTCATATGTTTCCTCCTGTATGAAGTGCATCTTCATATCTTTTAATCTTTTTTAATTAGGTTGTCTCATTCATTTGGCTTTAAAAATAAATTCTGAATGCTAATTCTTCGTGTTATGTGCTGCAAATATCTTCTGTCTCCGTTCATAAAGTGTTCAATGTTTATCAAAGGACAAAAGATGCTAATTTATTTCAGGAGCTTAAGTTCTTAACTAAACTCTCATCTATTCAGCAGCTACGGTCACTATTTCCTCCATCAAGGAGATAGATTACATGGCTGAAATTAAGTATTTTTAAAATGTGTGCTAAATAAATAAGAATCCCTCTTAAATTGTTCCTAGGTGTTTAATTCCTGACTTAGCGTGACCAACAAGGCCCTACGTGATCTGCCCCTAGTTTCTTCTCTCCTTTACTCACATGGTTCTAACCACATTGGTCTCTGTTGTATTTTCCACATCTCCCGCCTCAGGGCCTTTGCGCTTTCTGTTCCCTCTCAGCTTCTCCCAGATATTTTCATAGATCCCTTCCTCATTTCCTTCAGGTCTCTGCTTAATGTAATCTTTCCAGAGAGTCCTTTACTAACCTGTATAAAATAGCAATCATTGATACTCTCTATTCTCTTTCCTTTTTCAAAAAAGTACAACCACATTGTATTACAAATTATTTGTTTGTCCCTCATGCAGAGTTATGCTGTCCACAGTATCAGCGCCACTAGCTAAGTGGGAGCCCTTGAAAGATGGCTGGTCTGAATTGAGATGTCCTGTGAATGTAAAATATACACCAATTTTAGACTTAGTCCAAAAAGTATAAATTATTTTATCAAAAATTTTTGTATCAATAATATGTAAAATAATATTTTGGTGAAATATGTCATTAAGATTAATTTCATCTCCCCCTCTCCCTTTAACATGGCTACTAGAAAATGTAGAACTACATAAGTGGCTGGCGCTTGGACACTGTATTACACTTCCATTGGGCAGTGCTGCTCTAACACATGAGCTCCCTGAGGGCAGGACCAAGACACTGCTGTATCTCAGCACCTAAAACAGAACTCAGTAAGTATTTGCTAAATGAAGGAATCCAAAAGCAGAATGCCAGTCTCTCTTTTCCTCTCTGTTGTCTCCCCTAGGGATAATTTTTTGTTAAGTTTTATTGAGGTATAATTTATGTAAGTCACCCATTTTACGTGTATAATTCAACGATTTTCAGTAAATTTATCGAGTCGTACAACCATCACCCCAATAAGATCCCTCGTGCTCGTTAACAGTTAATGCCCATTCCCACCCCCAGCTACCACGAATCTGCTTTTAGCTTCTACAGATCTTCAGCGTTCAATTTCTAAGGAATGAATTCCCCTTCTCAGCTGCTGGACCAGTCGGCACCCCGTGTCCACTGCGCTTCCCCATAGCCGCAGGACAGAGCTGGGCCCACAGGCGGACGAGCAGCAGCTCGAGTCCGCTCTCCTGGCTCTCGAGCCTCATCTCCCCCATCCCCGGGGCAGGGCCGGTCTCTGTGACTCCCACCCCCGCCACAGCCTGCTCGGGAATACTCGGGGCGGCTTTCCTGGGGCACCTCCACACTGTGAGCGCGGCTCCCCCCACCGCAGGACCTCAGGGCGGCCCGCAGGGAGCCACCGCCGCTGCGTTCTAACACCGCCCTCCAGGAACAATGGCCAGACCACAGCACTCTCGGTCCCGAGGGCTGGTGGTGGGGGACCCAGGGCCCGCCCCGTTCCCCGCTCCCAGCCACTCTCCCGACAGTCCCTTCCCTGGCTCCGCCTTCACACTCGCCCACCCTCCACCTCCCTCCCCCCAAAATGGCGACCAACCGCCTCCTTTCCCGCCCGCGGCGTGTCAGCTGACCGCAGAAGCCCCACCCCTTGCGCAAGCCGCTAAGACTCCGCCGCTGAACCGCACGCGCCGGGAACCTAGGCGGCGCGAGGCGATCGCGAGGCCGCTCTGGGCGGCGCGAGGCTTCCCGCGGCCCCGCACGCGCGCGCGCGGGTACGCGGCGCGGGTGAGCGAAGCACTCCGAGGACAAGCCGGGCTGCGCGTGCGCGCTGGGTGGGCAGGAGGCTTTGTGGAAGCGGGGGGTCGCTGGCATCCCCGGGAGACGCAAGGCGCTAGGCCCGGCGCGGGAGCCCCCGGGGGCGGGTAAAACCCAGTGCTGATGCCCCTACCCCCTCACCTTCCTCCATACCCCCTTTTCGCGCCCCTTCCTCTTTTTTCAACCCCTCCCCTCTTTTACAATCTCGTTCGTTTCTCTGTTTTTTAGGGGATCCATCTCCCTTTCGAGAGGCGCAGCAAGCGTCGTGGGCGCCCCTCATTCCGCGTCACGCACGCACCTTCTGCATCCCAACAGCTCCCGACCCCGCTGCACCCCCACAGCCCCTCCCCCCTTGGAGAAGACTCTCCTCAGGGGCTCCTGACCCGCTGCACCCCCTTTTCTTTATTACCCCGCCCCGCAGGCCCCAACTGCCCCTTCGTAGCCCGCCAGCTCGCGCCCGCCAGCTCGCGCCGCCGTGGGCCCTACCCGACCTCCACGCTCTCTGCATCTCGGCCTTGCACTCTGCGCCCTCTTCCAGGCCCCTTCTGCTAAAAATCCCCCTTCCATCCCTTAGTCTCTTTTTGGGGGTCCCAGATTTGTCTCTTTTTAGGATCTTCCAGCAAAAACAAAATCTTTCCTATCTTCCTTGGTTACGCCCCTCTCCCTTTTAGGAACTTCCTCTAGCTAAATATTTTTTTTTACCCAGATTTTCCCCCATTAGGATCACTTTCCAGCAAAAGTTTTTTCTTCCCACCTAGAGTCTCCCTTTTTGGAACATCTTCCCACTTACAAGAAACCAAATCAGTCCTTCCAGTTTCTCTCTCATCTAGTATTTATTTTTCCAATCCTTCACCCCATCTTTCTAACAAAAGTCCCTTTTCATCACTCATTCAACCCCAATTAGGCTTCTTCCAGCAAAACTCTCTAGGGCTCTTCCGGTGGGGGGGGTGGAAATAATGAAAGAAAGAAAAATAATTTCCTCTTACCAACAAAACCCATTTTCTCCCACCTAGATCGCCCCAGTTTAATATTGCTTTCTTCGTCCAAAAATTGGCCCTCTCCCCCAATTTCACATCTGTGTCCTTGTTTCTTTGGGGACCTAAGTTCTCACTGCCCCTTCCTTTCCGCTGCCTGCTTTCAGGGCAAAAGAAATTGGATGAATTTCCTGAATTTACCACCCAGCGTTCCAGGAGGAAATACCAATAGTCTGATTGTCACCTGAACCCCCTCCCTGTGGGGCCTAAACTGGGCCTGTCTGTTGCCTCGAGATTCATTCACCAGCTATTCTCCTGGTGAGTTTCCTTCCTTTGCACTTGTCCAGAGACTTACTTTGACAGATGGATCCCTTTCTCAGAAGGGTTTCTTCTAATCAATCCAAGAGTCTCTGTACCAATGGTGAGACCATACAAGTTGCTTCTTTGGGAAGGCAGATAAGGAAAAGTGTTGTTACCATGCATGTTGACCTCTTTGGATGAATGCAGGCATTTACTAGATTGACGTTGTTTCATTGATGTTGTAGAGGATTGAATTATGGCCCCTCAAAACTAATTGAAGCTTAAATTGTGTCCCCCAAGTTTTATGTATTAGAAACTTGGTCCCCACTGTGACTGTTGGAAGGGTGGGAAATATTATTCTGGTAATTAAAAAGTGGGGCCTTGAAGAGATGATTAGATTGTAGGACCATGCTGTAGTGAATGGATTAAAAAATGGTGGTCAAGGGTGTGGTTCTGAGGGCTTTAAAAGAAGAGAGAGGAGAGTCTCTCTCTCTCTCTGAGGGCCTTGTTCTTGGTGGTGACTCCAGCTAAGCAGGATATCACGTGGTGAAACGGCAGAAGCAAAAGAACCCTTCTGATTTTTAAATGCTGGCAACAAATTTAATAATTTAAGAATTAAATAAGACAATGTGGGGGCCTTACAAAACATGTCTGCTGGCTACCAGTTTGGAATTTTTGGTTTAGGGTTCTTTTTGTGTTAGATACACACCCACTTGAGCACACATGTATACACGCAAGTGTACATGCAGGACTTTTTCTCTTTAGAGCAGCAGTTCTCAAACTTTTAAGACTGCTTTACACTTAAAAATCTAATTTTTATGTGAACTGTATCTGCTGATATTTGCTGTGTTAGAAGTTTAAACTTTTGAAATAAAATTTCAAAGTATTTATTAATTGATTTTAAAATAATGATAAACCCATTACACATGAGCCAAATTGACATATTTTTTATTAAAAATATGTGAGAAAAATTTAGTGAGAAGAGTAGCATTGATTTACATTTTTACAGTTATCTGGATTCGCATATTTGCTTCTGCATTCAGCCTCTTGAGGTGTATGTCTTGAAACTTCTGGAAAACTTCACAGAGAATGAAAAAGACAGATAGTGTCTGAATAGTATAATGAAAATAGTTTCTACCTCGCAGACTCCCTGAAAGAGTTTTAAGGATGCCGGTGGGTACCCCCCATCCACTTCACTATGAAAATCACTATTCTAGATTTTAATGCTTATTTGCATTTTCTGCTAGTATCAGCTTTTGGGAAACTTTGATGTCTCTTTTTCTCTTTTAGTTAACTCTATGTAAGAATTTTCCTTTGTAAATATCCTTATAATTCCTCCATGTGTTTCTCTTTCTCAATGTAAGCTTTTACATCCATTCTTTCAATGAGCAATCAGAGGAAATGAGTTAACCTTCTGGTTAAAATTATATATTGGTTACATGGCTAGAGGAGGGTATCTTCCTTGTTTGTTCAATTTAAAAATAGGTGCAAATTGTAGGGCAGGAGTTTAAACCTCGAGTGTGTAATAATACCATAGTGGAGCTAAGTGTAAAGGCTTTGAAATCAGATTATGTAGGGTTGAATCCTAACTCTGATTTTGAGCCAGTTACTTAACTTCTCTGGACTTTACTTCATTCGTGAAATAGGGTTAATAATATAGTATATGCCTCAAAGAGGTGCTATGGAAATTACATAAGATGATATGTAAGGGATTACAGTAGTACCTGGCATGTAATAAAGCCTCAATAAATGTTTGCTGCTATTATTGTTATTACTATTATAATGATTATTATAAGGCCTGGGCAGGAAAATAAGTGAGGACTGTGGGAACTGGAAGCCATAAGCCCTAACCGGAGATGACATTTGCCCCTCAGCTCTATCCTGTTGTTACCTGTCAGAGAATATCAAATCTAACAATTTCCAATAGAAGCCAGAAATCTATATATTTAGGTGAAATCTCCCCATTTTTAAAGAATGTTGGTGACTAATTCAATTTGTAAAAACACTGTATAGGCCAAACAAAATGGGCCAAACAAAATGGTTTATAATAATATTTGGAGTTGTAAAATAAGGAAAGAATTGCATAGCTAGGATAAAAGCTTCAAGTCTCTCGTCTCTCAGTTCCTGTCTCTCAGCTCAACAACTTGATATTACTCGGACTTGATCACCTTTCTCCCTGGTAATATGGATGCAGAGAGGAAAATGTGAAGGTGGTGCTTGGGAAAAAACAGAACAAAACAAAACAAAAAGGCTGATAGAACAACACGTTGGAGCTTTTCAAAGAAGTGGCACAATGGAATCCTGTCCCTCATCAAGAAAAGGGGGCAGAGAGCCTTCTGTGATCAAAGTTCTGCACCAAGCAAGATGCTGTGAGAATTATAGATGCATTAGGCAGAGTTCCAACCATCCTAGAGTTTGTAGTCTGGGGAAAACAGAAAAATCTGAAAAATAATTAACCTCTGAGGCTATTTAGGATAAACCTTAAGTGGATAAGACGAATGCTTAATAGAGTTCAGAGGAGGGAGAAATAATCTCAGACTTTGTTCTGTTGGGAGTGTTGTCTACATTGGAGATGGCATTTAGGCCTGATTTCGAAGCGTTTCATTTGGTAGAGCTGAGTTAACAGGGTTTGGTTAAGGGAAACTGCACTTGCCATGCTTATAAACTCAGATGCCTTCAGGCGCCTGGGAGGGCATATAAATGAGTAAGGTGGGAGGGTATGAAAGAATAGGGAATGGTAGGGATTGTGACAGATTGGAGAATTGCATGCCTGTCTAAAGGTAGCTATAGCTTCTCAGCTCCAGCCAATTGTTGCTTTGCAGGAATGTGGACTCAGTGTTGACAGATCCTCAGATTTTTTTTCTTTCAAAATTTTATTTATTTATTTGACCGGTAAAGGGATCACGACCCTCGGCACAGTGTCGTCCGCACCGGCCATCCCTATATAGGATCTGAACCCGCGGCCTCGGCGCTCGCTACCAGCACCACACTCTCCCGAGCGAGCCATGGGACCAGCCCCAAAATTTCAAATAGGAGTTGGAAAGCCTAACTTTAATGAGAAATCTCTAGATTTACAATCCAGTGTGGTAGTCATTAACCATTCGTAGCTGTTTCAATTTAATTAAAATTAAATAAAGAGTTTAGTGCCTTCAGTGATACTAGCTACATTTCTAAGTGCTCAGCAGCTATATGTGGCTAGTGACTATCATATCAGAAAGTGCAGGTTTAGAAAATTTCCATCAGCACAGAAAGTTCTTTTGGACAGTACCGCTCTATACTTTTCAACTTGGTAACTAAAAAATATTTAAATATACTGCAAGCTAAATAAAGTATCTTTGTAGACCAGGTAGAAACTTGAGTGGTTCACTACCTCCCTTCCTTCACTCCAGACAACACCGTAGTGAATATTATTTACCTATTGTTGCTTTATCTCTGCAGTCTAGAACTGTATGGTAGGTCACTTTCCCAAAAGGTAGTAGCCTTTCTTAGGAGAAATCCCTTTATCTCCTTGCCTCCACCAATCATGGAATGATGGTCCTTTTTTAAAATAAAAAAAATTTAAATTGCTTTGTTTTCCCAGTGTTGACTTAAGTTGTTTTTTAAACTATTAAACAAGGCATAAATTATGATTAAAAAAGACATAAGTTCCTCAAGCTTACACCTCTTGTGCAGCTATAAAGTCAAAGTCAATTTACAAATTAAATATAAAGAAAGCAACCAAACCGTTGTTATTCAAGTTACAAGCATTAATTTAAAGAGAGGGATGCTATTTCCTGAAACTTAACTGTTCCTTGAAACAGTTACTTTGCTGACTGCCACACTGGGCCCTTTGGTTTTAGCAAGCCTGGTATGTCTCAAGTCTCCCATCCCTTTTCTCAATTTGAACTATGGGAAAACCTGTTTCTATCAGAATGTCGGTTGGCCTGTAGTTGAGCCCAAAGGCATTAATACGAGCTAGAACCACCTCTGTCCTCTTCTCATTAGCTTGTGCAATTAAAGTAGTTATTCCTTCTTGGCATGAGTGCAGTCATAAACACACCCAGGCATTGAAACCAAACGTAGTACTTGGTTATAAAGTGGTCATCCAAGGGCTGGCCCATGGCTCACTCGGGAGAGTGTGGTGCTGATAACACCAAGGCCACGGGTTCAGATCCCTATATAGTAATGACTCGTTGGCTCACTGGGGAGAGCATGGTGCTGACAACACCAAGTCAAGGGTTAAGATCATGACCTTACCGGTCTATTTTTAAAATAAATAAATAAATAAATAAATAAAGTGATCATCCAGTGATCCCAATATACTGTTGTTGTTGTTTTGTTTGTTTTCTTTTAGATTATTCTTAAAAGAACAACACAAAATTATAAAATTCTTAGAAAGATTATTTGGACCCTTGGGAATGTCTAAAAGGTTACAGGGAACCACAAACTGCTTCACAGGGAGTAGCAGGGAGCTCTGTACGTGGAAGGTACTAAAACTCTTGTTGAATTGAGTTTGTTGACAGAATAAGAGCAAGTTCAATATCAGCTGAAGGGTTTTGCTTTACTATTTGGAAAAGGATGTAAATATCAAAGCATGGCCTTTGGACTTTTGGCTTGCCTGCCTGAGGTTGTAACCAGACCAGTTTGTCCTCTGAACTGTAGGAGTATGTTGGAAAGCAGGTGATCTGGCCTTCAGGGAACCCAGACACATTCTATCTCCCCACCTCACCACCACCCAGTACCTTTTGTGTTTTCTCGTTTAACTGGAGCAGTGCAGTGTATAGGTTAGTCAGGGAATCGGTACTGTGTCGTGCGTAAGACCGCGAGTTCTAGAGTTGAAATATCTGGGTTTAAGATCTGACTCAACTACCTGTTAGGTGTGTGACTTCAGACAATTTACTAAGTATCTCTTTCCTTGTCTGTACGTGGAAGTTAAAACAGAACCTAACTCTAGGTTGTTGTGAGGAATGAGTGAGTTAATGCATATTAAGCACTTGGTATGATGCCTGACATGGAGAAAGGGCTTAATAAATATGATTTTTATTAGCTTGTTTTTATTATTGGGAGATGAAGGAGGAGATGGGTTATTTTCCCTGCGGAGTACTGAAAACTCTTTATAGCAGCACTATAGAAGAAACTTTGAAATTGGTGGAGAAATTCATTTTGCCTACATATCCACACTCCCTTCTCTGTTTTTTAGAAACCCACAATGCTCTGAGAATCCTGGGGTGTCTCAAATCTCATTTGGTGGGCAAACCTGAACTCATGTGTTGCTCTTTACAGGCTTTATTTCATTTATTCTGAGTAGTCATAGGTGTTCATGCAGAAATAATGATTTGGTTATCAGGTGCTTCCCTGGACCCCACTGGAGGTTCATTAAAATATGGTATATGTATTGGTTTACCTTTCTAAACTCTCAAAATTCTGAATTCTGAAACTCAGTTGTGTCCCAGAGTTGTGGTAGAGGATTATGGACGTGTATCCAGCTTTTATTTGTGTTCCCTCTGTAGGCTACGTACACATAGACATGCAGGTAGACACATAATGTGAAATGCAGGCATTACGGGTGCACCTGTTCTATTACATATCAACATGAAAATTTAAGAAAAAGTAGAAACCATTGGCCTACAAATCTAGGCCCAAACTCTAGTTATTCCAGGATGCACTAGATTTGTTATCATTGAGTCATCAAACATTTATTAAATGTCTAGGTATGAGCAGAATTATTCATAATAGCCAACAAATGGAAACAACCCAAATGTCCATCAACAGGTGAATGGATAAAATTTGGTATATCCAGACAATGGAACATTATTCAGCCATAGAAAGAAAAGAAGTACTGACACATGCTACATCATGGATAAACCCTGAAAACACTATTCTTAGTGAAAGAAGCCAGATACAAAAGGCCATGTATTATTCCATTTGTATGAAATGGATGGCTCTCTCCATACTTTTTTGTTCATTTGCATGCCTTGTAATTTTTTTTTGCAAAACTGGACATTTTGAATATTATAATCTGGTAACTCTGGGAATCAGACACCCCCAAGCCCCCACCTCCCACAGCCCTCAGGGTTGGTTGTTGCTCCTTGTTGTGGGTTATAATTACTTGTTTAGTGGCTTTTCTGAACTGTTTTTAAGACTGTGTTCTTTGTCATGTGTGGTCAGTAAAGTCTGTTGTTAGTTTAGTGGTCAGCTAGTGACCTAACAGAGATTTCCTTAAAGGCCTGGAGCAAACACCAAACCAAAACAAAACAGCCTCTAAAACTCCCAGTCTTAGGGCTGGCCCTTGGCTCACTCGGGAGAGTGTGGTGCTGATAACACCAAGGCCACGGGTTCGGATCCTATATAGGGATGGCCGGTTTGCTCACTGGCTGAGCATGATGCTGACAATACCAAGTCAAAGGTTAAGTTCCCCTTCCTGGTTATCTTTTTTAAAAAAATAAAACTCCCATTCTTTGCAGCTGGGCTGTGTGTTGGGGTATGCCTTCAGCACTCAGCCAGGCAATTTACAACTCTGCTTTGCCTTCCCTTATTGCTTGCATATGAAGGTCAACCAGAGATGAGAGGTTAGGGTCTTCTTGGGTCTTTTCCAAACATGTGGACTTCTAAATTCCTAGGAATATGTGGGAGCTTTTTTTTTTTCTTTTTTTTTTTGGGAAGTAACTAAAGTTTATAGTTAACATTAGAGCTCACGCTTTGTATTATGTAGTTCTGTGGGTTTCAACTAGTGTATAATGTCATGTGCCCACCATTACAGTATCATACAAAATAGTTTCACCCCCCTAAAAATCCCCTGTGCTCCACCTATTCATCCTCCCACCTTCCCTGAACCATGGAAACCACTGGTCTTTTTACTGTCTCTATAGTTTTGTCTTTTCCAAAAAGGCATTTAGTTGAAATCATGCAATATAAATATATTGCCTTTTCATACTGGCTTCTTTCACATAGCAATATGCATTTAAGGTTCTTCCACATCTTCTTGTGGCTTGATAGCTTATTGTTTTTTTGTTGTTGTTGTTGCTAAATTAAATACTCCATTGTCTCAATGTACCACAGTTTGTTTATCCATTCACCTATTGAGGGACATCTTGGTTGCTTCCAGTTTGGGGCAGTTATGCATAAAGTCATAAACATTTGTGTGCAGGTTTTTGTGTGGACATAAGTTTTCAGCTCAGTGGGGTAGATACCTTAGAAGTACAATTGCAGGATCACATGGTAAGATTATATTTGGCTCTGTAAGAAACTGCCAGTGTGGAAGCTTCAGAGCCCTTATTCCTCAAAGCATCTAACTCCCCAGCTTTTCCTCCCTGGGTTTTGGGTGTCATTTGTTTGCCCCAATTAATATCCTTTGCCCCAGGCTGCAGCAGCTGGTTCCTTTGCCTTTAATGTTTTCAGCATATACCCTCTTTATATCCACTCTCCTTTCTGAGAGAGTTCCAAGTTACCCAAAATAAAGGTAAAATCTTTGTGTTAGGCCTTTGGGGAACCACTGACAGGTCGGCCAGCCAGCCATAGTTCTTTGAGAACAAGATCCTCTGTGTTCCCTCCAGCACCAATAACCCATACCAGAAATGTGGGCTACTATCTTTAAGACCACTGCTGAGCAGGGGAGTGGGGGATGGGGCCAGGGTAAACTAAAATGCCTTAAAGCTCTCCTATTGGTTTCAGTCACCTTGTTTTTGATGAGTTCCCTTGGTTGCTGTAAATCTCTCACTATTTTCCAGGACTTTTATCAAGTTGATTTTTTTCATTGTTTCTGTGGTAAGATGGGTGAGAAGTTTTTTAATTACTCATTCAATCTTTTTATTTCTCATGGGTCTATTCAGATATTCTATTTCTTCTTGAGTCAGTTTTGGTAATTTATATCTTTCTAGGAATTTGCCCATTTTTTATATGTTAACTAATTTATTGTATCTAATTTAGATAACTATTTAACTAGTTTATCTTAGTTATCTAATTTGTTAATTAATTATCTAAATACAATTGTTCATGGTATTCCTTTATAATCCATTTTATTTTTGTACGGTTATTAGCAATGTCTCCTCTTTAATTCCTAATTTTAGTAATTTGAGTCTTCTTTCTCTCTTTTTTTTTTCCTACAGTATTTTAAAGCAAATCCTTACCCCCTCATTTTTGGGGGATAAATTCTATTAGTTTAGATGTCACACACTTTATTTCTTTACTCTTGGTAGTTATGCTTAGGTTCTTTTAGCTTGCAGATTTATAGTATGAAGTTAATCATCATCTTTTTCTTTTTTCCAAATTATTCAAAACCTTTAGCAGTTTTTCAAACCAGGGTCTATGAGGTAAACTCTTAGGCCTTGTCTGTTAAAGTCTACAATGCTCCCTCCATCCCCCTTGAATACTAATTTGCATGCAGGTTGACTTATGTGTGCTGACTCTTACTTTTCCTTTGCCTTTTGATTATGTTTTCTAGCCTCATTTCTGTTGAGAAGTTTGCCATCATGCTAATTTCATTCCTTTGTAGACTGCTTATTCTTTCTGGCGGGTTTTAGGGTTTTCTCTTTGTCTTTAGTGTTCTGCAGTTTTACTACCGTATCAAGGAGTGAATTAATTTTTATTTATCCTGCTTTGGCCTTAAAATGCTTGGTCATTATGAACTATATCTTGGCTGGCTGGCTGGCTCAGTTGGAAGAGAGTGGTGCTGACAACACCAAGATCAAAGGTTTGGATCCCCATACCAGCCAGCCACCAAAAAAAAAATCTCAAGTCCTGGTTCTGCCCTGAGTTGCCCCTGCACCAGGAGGTAGGTGCTACTATTATCCCCACTTTCAGAGGAGAAAAATTGAGGCTCAGGTGAAGGTCACATGGATGTAATCATAATGAGATAATTATATTAAAAACAATTTGTTTATCATTAACCATATGTCTTCGTTTTTTTGTTTGTTTGTCCTGGTGGCTGGCCAGTACAGAGACTGGACCCTGGGCTTTGGTGTTATCAGCACTACACTCTAACAGACTAAGCTGACTGGCCAGTCCTAACCATATATCTTGAAGGGTCATATCTTTAAGACTGGATTCATGAGTTTCTGCTACTTTAGACATTCCTCCACCATTATCTTTAAGATACCACCTCTCCTACATTCTTTTCTCTTTCCTTTTGGGATCCTCATTGGATATGTTTGACTTTCACATCTGCTTCTCCATTCATAGTTTCTCAACTGCTTGTTCATATTTTCTGTTTCTGTATCTCTCTGTGCTGAATTCTGGGGAGATTTTCTCAGACCGCTCTGCCTTTTCTTTGTTTCTTTCTTTAGTGGACACTGTTTTATCTGTTGTTTAACGCATCCAGTGAGTTTTTAATTTCTAGAAGTTCCATTTGTTTCTTTTTTAAAATGTTTGTTCTTGTCCTGTAGTGACCTATTCTTCTCTTATGTTTGGTTTCGTCATCTCTCATTGTCATGTTTTTTTTTTTTTTCTAGTTTTTGGGGTGCTTCCCTAGGCTTGTCTGCATTTTTTTTTCATTTATTTAATTTTCCCGTGGATGATATAGCCCTTCAAAGGACCCAGTTCACCATTTCCTCTGAGTTCAAGGGCCTGTTTCCTTTTCCCATGTGTCTGTTATGACCCTAGGTTCCAGCCTCCAAGGTAGCATTCTTTAATAGAAATATAATATGTGGGCCGAGCCCGTGGCGCACTGGGGAGAGTGCAGCGCTGGGAGCGCGGCGACGCTCCTGCCCGCCGCCGGTTCGGATCCTATGTAGGAATGGCCGGTGCACTCACTGGCTGAGTGCCGGTCACGAAAAAGACAAAAAAAAAAAAAAAAAAAAAAAGAAATATAATATGAACCATATATACAATGTAAAATTTTCTAAAAGCCACATTAAAAAAATAAAAAGAATCAGATGAGGTTAATTTTAATAACATATTATATTTAATCTAGTATATCTAAAATACTGTCATTTCAACATTTAGTCTATATAAACACTTAATAAATTTAAATTTGGGGGTACTAAGTCTTTCAAATCCAGGTTGTGTTTTATACTCACAATATGTCTCAATTCAGGCCAGTCACATTTCAAGTGCTTCATAGCCACATGGGACTAGTGGCCACCATATAGGGCAACATAGCTCTAGGCCTTGTATCTGAGTTTGATTTTCCCCTGGGGCTGACCTGAGCTTGTATCTCTGGTTTTGAGTTTTCTCGTTGTTGCTGGCACTGGAGGTTTTACCTGCCTTTTGAGCTTGGTTATGCATTAAAAATTCTTTTGTCATATTTCTATGTATTTATAGCTGGAGAAAGAGGTGAGTTCAGTCCACCATGTTGCTGGAAATCTCTTAATTTATTCCTTACAACATTCTTATGATGGAAGTACTCTTGTCCCCAATTTACAGATGAGGAAACTGGGGCTCATGGAGCTTAAGTGACTTGCCCAAAGTCACATGGCTATTAAGTGGCAGAGAACAGACCCAAATACACGTCTGTTTGAATTCCAAGTCCATGCTCTACCCACTATGCTGTATCGCCACCTCATAATTTTGATTCCTCCTTGTTCATTTTCAGGAATTAGCTGCCGTCAAGGGCTCCCTATTCCTTATACGGCCTTACTCATCTGGAGAGTAGCTCTTGGCCAAGACCTGGCAGTGGAGAGCCATGGACCAGTACAGCCTTGGGGATGAGGGCGCCCTTCCATCAGAAATGCACCTCCCTTCATTTTCAGAGAGCCAAGGGCTCAACTGCAGCAACACCCTCAACCGGGATCTGGGTCCCAACACACGAGAACTGCTTTATGCTGGCCTGAGTGGTTTGGACCTAGACACCAGCCTCCCAGTGCCTGATGTGCCAAGTGAAGCACTGGAGGACAACTTAGACACCCTGTCCCTGTACTCAGGGAAGGACAGCGATTCCGTGAAGCTGCTGGAGGAGTATGCAGATCCAGAATCTCAGACTTCCTTACAAGGTGAGGCTGTGGGTAGAAGGGCCTGGTGGAATATTTAATAGTTCCTATGGCCAGCTAGGGATCTATTCACGGATTGGTTGAGAAAATTTTCCTCTTCTACAGGTGACTTAGGGAACAGTCACTTTTTTTCCTACTTGGAAACTGTTCCCCACTTCCTAGTAAAGGAAACAGAACACTAATCCTAGGGAATAATCTCAAGAAACTTACATGTTTGGGGATATCCGAATCTTTTGTATGGTGTGTGGGCAGACCTTAGCGTATATGGGAAACTTTCCTATCCATTACCACAACTCAGAGGCTCTTTTCACTTTTCCAGAATGAACTGGCATCCTGTTCATTCTGCTCCTTGGTTGTCTAACCTTCCTAGGCTTCAATGTCTTTATCTGCAAAGTTGGGGGACAATAATATCCCCTCTGTGTCCCCCCAGAGACACAGCAGTAAAAAGCAAAAGAAGAAACTATTTTAAAAGCACTTCACAGACCATAAAATACTGGACACATATTAGTGGTTATTATTTTGTTGTTGTTGTTTGCTTTTTTTTACCAATATTGTTATATTTAATTTTAGATAGGCCCTTGATTCAGTTCTAAGCCTTTCTCTTCAGCAGTGGAGGAACAAAGGGAGAACTAATGAAATAATTAAATAACTTTGTTAACTCTCCTTTTGGTTTGTCTTTAGGCTTCCCTAGAGGATAAGTTTGTTTTTTGCTTTTAACCCTCTTCCTGGGTTCTTGGATAAGTTGCTTAGATGGGTTGACTGAGTTAGAGTTCTTTGAGATTTGTAATCATAAGATGTGCATGGGAGGCCACATGTGAAATGGCCCAGCAAAGCAGATATTAATGTTAATTAGGATAAGCAGCTCAAGAAATGTTCTGAAGAACTTACAAAAATGGGAAACTTCTGAGAGCCCCCAATGCCACACAAGATGTAGTAGACAAGGTGTAAGTCTTCTCACTGTGTTGGAATGACAGCCAAGTATGAAATCGTAGAATCATGAGACATCCTATAAGATATCTGCAATGTTACAGGTACTGGGCCAGGCGTGGGAATACAATAATTAGAGTTCTCAACCTGAGCCACAGAAATTACCCGAAAAATGCTGGTAGTGCAAATATATGTGCATTTTCTGGAAAGACAAACTGTACCTTTCATCGGATTTTCATAGGGGTCTGTACCCCCCAAAATGTTACACATCATTAGTCTAGTTCAACCTTTTAAAATTTGTTTTAAACTCAATTTTTTTTTTACCTTATGGGAAAAAAGAAATCTACTAAACATTAAATTTCAACTCTCTAACTTAAATTCAGGTCCATATAAATGCATATGCTCACATTAATTTTCTAAATTAGAAAAGTAATACATGTTTATTTAAGAAAACTTAAAAAATTAAGAAAAGTAATAAGCAAGAAAAATCTCCACCCTGGCTCCCACATGTAAATTTTTAAACACATTGATGAAGTCACTCAAATATACATAGTCTTGTGAAGATAATATTAAGTATATAATTCTATTTGAAATTTTTAAGACTTAGTGTATTTGCTTTCATATATGAAGGTAGACCATACAATTGTTATTGTAATTAGCTGTTCCATTTTATTGTTAGACCGTGTTCTTGCTTGATAGATTGTTAAAGTGTTTCTGTGAACAACATTTTCCATGTTGAATTTTCTTTTGCGTTAGTTCTTTGAACATTTTTCTCAAAGTAGGTTTAACCAGACTGAGGCTATAAACAACTTTAGGGCTCCTACAAACTGCTTTCCAGGGAAGTCAAGTGGCTTCCCAGGCCAGTGGCTCTGCCTGTCTCTCAGCGTCCTGGCCAATGTTTTAAAACATTTTGTCTTCTAGTTTAATAGTTGCTTTAATTAGCATTCTAAAGTAACTTGTCAAGGCTTAGGACTTTTCCCTGAGGAAGTCCAGTTTTTCTTCATTTAAACCGTTGGAATTATTCAACTATTCATCACAGTAATTTCTCATATGAAGAAGATGAAGGCCAGGCAAGTTAAGCGACAGATGGCCCAAGGTCATAGGCAGAATTGGGATGAGCGTCGAGGCCTTGAGACCCCCAGTCCAGTTTCCCTTATGCTGTGTCTGTTACACTGCATCTGGCTAGCAACAGAATTAGCATTTTTGGATCCTTTAGTGCAAGCCCCTCCCTCTCCGGATGCCCTAGCCTGTTAGATTCTTGGATCTTGTCTTTGGAGCATCGTAGATAAATGGTTATTTCTAAACTTGCCTTCTGATAAAGCAGTCTCATCCATCTTACAGACCAATCTAAGGGGTAGACAAATCTTCCATTATTCATTCATCAAACATACCTTTATTGAGTGCCTATTAGTGCCAGAATGGGAATTCCAGGAGCTGGGAACACAGCAGTATCCATGACCCTTAGGTTTCTAGAGGGCTAAAGCCAGCTTCCCTTTAATCTCCATTCACGAAATGTTGCTTTCTTTGTTGGAGCATGACAGAAGCAATCTCTTCTCCCCTCCACAGATGTTTGGAGCTGGCCCTTCAGATATTTCAAGACATCTCCCCTTTCCCACCTGAATACTCCATTTCTTCAGCTGCTCCTTGGGTGATGTGACTTGTAAAACTACCTTGTATCATTTTACCCAAGGGATACAAAGAACATAGAAAATTCAGATATGCAAAAAGAGGAAAATAAACCAGCCATAATCCTACCAGTCAATCCCATTTTCTCAGGCTGTTTTCTATTCTTTTTTTTGGTGGCTGGCTGGTACAGGGATCCAAACGCTTGAACTTGGTGTTACAAGGCTGCACTCTAACCAATTGATCTATTCAAATTTGTTTTTCTTTTTTAACAACTAGGGTAATTCTGTTTTGCAGTAGGCTGCATTTTTCTTAGTAATATGGCATGGATATCCTTTCATGTCATCAGATGTTTTTCTACAGTTTCATTGTAAATATTTATGTCATAGACCATTTAAACCATAGTGCAGTCACCTATATGCCCCCTTGTCAGGTATTAGGTTATTTCTAACATTTCACCAGGAAAAGCAGTATTACAGCTAACTCCCTTACAACTAGGTCCTTGTACAAAGCTACATTTATTTTAACAACCCCAGAATAGAATTGGCTGGGTGATGCCAGGATTTTATACTTTTTCAAGGTTTTGGATAATACTGGCCTGCCCTTCTGAGAGTACCAGGTATGATGTAGTCATAAAGTCCTGTCCATCTTGATCACACTGTCCTAGAAGTGCTTCAACCTGCCACCATCCCTCCATGTGTGGCATCAAGACTGGGTACTGTCCCACAGGTATGACCTGACCAGGGTCTTTGCTCCCCGTTGCCTACTCCTGCACCTTGTTTTCTTTCCATGTAAAGCTGCTGAGGTTGGAGTGAGAGTTCTTGGCTGACACTTTCAAAGCCACTGTGGTTCTAAGAGTTGTAGCGTGCTTTAGTGTGCATGTGTACTCTTTGATTTCCCCAGTTGTATATAACCTGTGTTTTCTCCCTCTGTTTAGACCTGGGGCTAGGCATGCTTAAGGTGCCTAAAGAGGCTGACGAAGGAGGCAGGGCCACCTCGGGGAGTGTGAGGAAAGGAAAGCGGCAGCACAGTTCCCCTCAAAACCCACTTCTGGACTGCAGCCTGTGTGGGAAGGTGTTCAGCAGCGCCAGTTCTCTTAGCAAGCACTACCTGACGCACAGCCAGGAAAGAAAACACGTTTGCAAGATCTGCAGCAAGGCCTTTAAGCGTCAGGACCACCTGTATGTAGGAGTCTGGTCAAGAAAATGTCTGTTCCGGGGGCTGGTGGGAGTGATTGTGTTCCTGGGTCTTCTTCCGACCCTTCCAGATCAACC
Organism: Cynocephalus volans; assembly: GCF_027409185.1. Classification (NCBI taxonomy): domain Eukaryota; kingdom Metazoa; phylum Chordata; class Mammalia; order Dermoptera; family Cynocephalidae; genus Cynocephalus; species Cynocephalus volans. Next base: position 50,873,687 of record NC_084469.1, read on the forward strand.
TATCCCATTCTCTGTTGGGTTTTCCTACCTCCTTATTCCCCAAATGTGTATAATCCATGCTCAGATGCAGACTCCGTTCTTCTCACACTGCCAGTGTTTGGGGGTAGGTTTTGGCAGGTTTGACACTGCCCTGGATGGGTTGCTCTTCCAAGCCCCCAAATTCACACCAGTGAGGAAATCACTGCTTTGATTTGCAGACGGGACCCTTTTGGTCTAAAAACATGAAATGGCTCACTCCCAAGGCAATTGCATCATGGAGGGAGCTTGGCTAACTTTATAGAGAAATGTTCTGTGTCCCTGGTAGGTGTCTGAGGAGAACGGGTCTGTGTCCTATGAGAATATGTGTTGGGATAACTCAGGGGCACAGAAGATTCTGAGGTGCTGTTTCTAGAACATGGCAATAGAGCATTAACCCTTGATTTTCTTTTTTAACTTCTTTTTTAACTCAATTTTTATATTATTTTTTTTACTGGCAGGATCAACCAGGTAAACTCTAGATTTTTTTTTTAAACACTCTTGATTTCAAAAAGAAAGCCCAATTTAAGAGTTACGAGCAAAATTCCCTTTGTGTTTAATGTCTTAAAAATGATAAGCTTTTCTTGCCTGTGAGACTGTTTTCAAACCAAGAGATTTGCAAGTGGAGATGACAATCCCTTGCATTTTTATAGGCTCTTCACTTTCACAGAGGGCTTTGATTAATCCATATTTCATTTTACCCTCTTGCCCACCCCTACCCCAGGGAAGGGAAGTTATTTGCTTACGTCACAAATTGGTAACAGTTGGGGCTAGAACAGAAGTCTCCTGGTTTCTTCTCTGCTGTTTTGTTCAGATTGAAGCCAAGGGTTAACTTTTGCAGAAAGGCTTTATTATTTTATTGGATATACCTCATGTGCCACATTTACTAGGACTGTCCAGAGCAGTACTGTTGGGAACCCAGAGGGTGATTGACTCATTTGTTTATATTTATAATGTATTAATGTAGACTTAGGTAGAATGTATATTTATCTGAATTTATGTTTGCAGAAATTATGGACACACTTGGCTGTTTGGCTCTCGAAGGGTTGTACTGATTGGGCATCTGTAAATTGTCTTTTTTTGATGTGTGGGGTTCCAGGTAGCTGTCTCCTTAGAGGAAACATACGATAAGGCATAGACTCCTTTGTTAAAGGAAGGATAATCCCAAATCAGCATCACCTCAAGTGTATTCTGAAGAACTCTGGTTCTCAGGGATGCTAATGGGGCTATCTGAAAAAAAAATGAATCTTTGGGCAAATAAGTTTGAGATACACCAAAAGTTAAACAGCTTTCTCTCTTTCTCTCTCTCTATGTAGCTTTTAAATTTGCTTCTGTGCATTGTGAACCTCTAAGGAGTGAACAGTGTTTTTTCAAAATTTATTTGTCAGCTGTGCCCAAGTCCTCAGGGAACAACTATGGAGGACTGGTATTCCTTGAGAACCCACTTTAGGGAAGTCTGATCTGGCTTCAGTGGATTTTATTTTTTCAGATAAGGGGTTTGCTTAAAGGTAAGGGAGAGGAGTACCCCTTCCAGATTGCTTTGACAGAATCAGGGTTTTCGTGGTAGTCTTTCCTTGTCAGGGCTGAGTGTGGTTTCTGAATGGTGGTGTGGATGTACTGCTGACCCTGGGGCCACTGGGGTCCTGTAATGGAAGACCTGATCTGAGGTGCCTGTTGACATCCCTTCTTGTGTCTGGCTCCAGGACCGGGCACATGCTCACCCACCAGAAGACCAAGCCCTTCGTGTGCATTGAGCAGGGCTGCAGCAAGAGCTACTGCGACTATCGTTCTCTGCGCAGGCACTATGAGGTCCAGCACGGCCTGTGCATCCTGAAGGAAGCCCCCCTGGAAGAGGAAGCCTGTGGGGACTCGCCCCACACTCATGAGACAGCCAGCCAGCCGCCTCCCAGTGGCCTACGGTCCCTGGTCCCCCCGGAAACCAGGTCCCCTGGCTCCCTCTTGCCCAACCGAGACCTCCTGCGCTGTATTGTGAGCAGCATTGTTCACCAGAAGATTCCTTCTCCCGGCCCAGCCACAGTGGGGCCTTCAGATGGTGAAGGGAGGAATACGGCCTGTCCCTGTACCTCCTCATCGGAATCTTCCTCCTGCACTCCAGCCGGCACCCCAGCAGCGCCAGGAACACTGGTCTCTGAGGTTCCTGAAGACCTTTGTCCCCCACGGAAGGAGCCAGCCGTTGACATGTTCACAGCTGTCCATTCAAGGGTGGCCGAGAATGGTGCCCCTGACCCACTGGAGTCTGAGTCCCCACTGCTGCATCTCCCATCTTCCCTGGAGGGTTGGCCTGAGGATGGCCCCCTGCCTGCCTGCCTGCCTCTCTTCCAAGGCCAGCCAGTTCCTGCCAATTCCCAGCCATCAGGCCACAACTTCCAGTGGCTCCGCAACCTGCCTGGCTGCCCCAAGAACAAAGGCAGCAATGTGTTCGTGGTCCACAAGCCCTCTGCGATGCCATCCTGGGAAGGCTCAGAGTCTGTCTCACGGTCCAGCAGTGCCTCCCCCTCGGGGGAGGCCTCGTCTAGCTTGGACACCATCCTGGAGGATGTGCTGCCGTTTCCTCCCTCACGTCTGAAGGCACCTGGGGAGGCCTCTAGCGACCCCAAGTATGCCAGAGGGGAAGATGACATCTGGGTGTCCAAGAATAGCAAGTTTGACTGTGACTCCTTCTCATGGCAGAACTCTGGGGAGCCCAGCCTCCAGGATGTCCAGAAACCCAGCGGGCTCTCGTCGGATGCCATGCCACTCTTTCGGCAGCTGTTCCTGAAGTCGCAGGAGTCTCTGGTGAGCCATGAGCAGATGCAAGTGTTCCAGATGATCACAAAGTCCCAGCGGATCTTCTCCCATGCCCAGGAGGCAGCAGCCTCCTCCCAGCTCCCCGTACCCGAAGGCAAGCAGGCTGCCCTGAAGCCACTGCAGGGGCCATGGCCGCAGCAGCCCCTGCCTCTGGCACCTGCTGTTGACTCTCACCATGCTGGCGCAGGAAACCTGCAGCCAGAGGGATCTGCAGCCCACAGGAGGAAAGCCACTCCTGTGGTTCCCAGAGAGGCCTCCCCTGGCAGCATGAGACGAGACTCGAAGGGAGTACTGAAAGTGACCGCAGCTCAGCCAGCCCTCACAACGCCGGCCCTGGACGCTTCCGAGAATCCAGACATCTCTTCTCTGGCCAAACAGTTGCGATCCTCAAAAGGGACCTTGGACCTGGGAGACATCTTTCCCCCCATGGGCCCATGGCCGACCCAGTTAGGTGGGGATGTTCCCCCTAGAGCCCAGCTGCCTGGAAAGCAGGGCCAGGCTGAGAATGGCACAGCTTCAGGGCCCACGAAGGGTGAAAAGGCCCCAGCCTCCTCCCGGGGTGGAGGTTACAGACTCTTCTCAGGCAATGCCAGGGCCCAGCGCTTCTCAGGCTTCCGGAAGGAGAAGGTAAAGATGGATATGTGTTGTACGGCTTCTCCGAGCCAGGTAGCCATGGCCTCCTTCTCCTCAGCTGGGCTTCCCTCGGATCCTCCACGGGACTTGAAGTCCAAGCTGACAATATTCAACAGAATCCAGGTACCTGAGCCCTCTTTCATGTGGCCTGACCATAGTGAGGCAAGAGTTGCATTTGGTATTTGTTTTAACATTTGTTAGTTGTCCAGGCTTTTTATTTCATCTCAGTGAATACTTAGATATGATTGTAGAGAGAAAGGAATAAATTAAGGTGCAGAGAGATTTTGTTTTCCCCCAACAAAAAGAAAGAAAAAAAGATCAGAATGAGGATGTTAAAGAATCGTTCAAAACTTTTTGTGTTGTTTTGTGATTTCACTAAATTTTTTTTGCTTGCTTTCTTTTGCCCCTTCTTTCCTTTTGGATTTGTCTTCTTAAATTCTTCAGAGGATATAAAGGTAGAAACCCTCCCTCCCTTAAATATTCCTGCATGAAATGGCTATATATTTTCTGCTTCTGAGTCATGTTTTCCACAAGTACAAGTGTGCACCTGCTATGTGCCCCATGCTGTTCAGCACATTTATGAGCATTAGCTTAGTTCCTTCGTACTTCATGCCCATGTGATCCTGGTCTGAAGAGGTGAACCACTTTTCTGAGTGACTCCAGGTCCAGCATTCTTCCCATCATACCACAGCTACCTCTTTTTTTTTTTTTTTTAACAGCTGTATTACTCAAATACCATAAAATTCACCATTTTAAAGTGTACAATTTGTTAGTTTTTAATATATTCACAAGATTGTGCAACATCACCACTATTTGCCAGAATAATTTTATCACCCCACAGTGAAAGCCCACATCGCTTAGTTGTAATCTCTCCATCCCTCTAGCCCTGACAACAGCAAATTTATTTTCTGTCTCTGTGGATTTGCCTATTCTGGATATTTCATATCAATGGAATCATACAATATGTGACCTTTAGTGTCTCGTTCTTTCACTCAGCATTATGTTTTCAAGGTTTATCCATGTTGTAGCACATATCAGTTCTTCATTCCTTTTTACGGCTGAGTGATATTCCACTGAATGGACAGACTACATTTTATGTGTCTATTAATCAGTTGATGGACATTTGGGTTGTTTCTGCTTTTTGGCTGTTGTCAATAGTGCTGATATAAACATTCACTCGTGCAAGTTTTTGTGTGGTCTTGGGTATTTAGGAGTGAAATTGCCAGGTGATGCGGCAACTCTACATTTAACATTTAAGGAACTGCCAGACTGTTTTACAAAGCAGCTGCACCATTTTTAATCCCACCCACAATATATGAGATCTCCAGTTTCTCCACATCCTCACCAACACTTTTTATTTCCTGTTTTTTTAAATTATAATCATCCTAGTAGGTGTAAAGTGGTATCTCATTTGATTCACAGTTCCCTGATGGCTAATGTTGAGCATCTTTTCATGTGCCTACTGGCCATTTGTATATCTTCTTAGAAGTGTCTATTCAGATCCTTTGCCTGTTTTTAAAATTGTTCCTATCTTTTTTTTATTAGGTTGTAAGAGTTTGTTACATATTCTGGATGCAATCCTCTTATTGTATACATAATTTGCACATATTTTCTCCCACTTTATGGGCTGTCTTTTCATTTTAGTTCTGGTATCATTTGCAACACAAAAGTTTTAAATTCTGATGAAGTCCAATTTGCCTGTTTTGTCTTTTGTTTTCATTTGGTGCCATATCTAAAAAACCATTGCCTAATCCCAGGTCACAAAGATTTACTCCAATGTTACTTCCAATGTTGTCTTATAGTTTTAGTTTTTCCATACCCTTCATTTCTGATGCATTGGCTCAGATATATTTTCATCTTTAGGGTGGAAACATCTACAGGCTCCCCCATCCAATGAAGGAAGAGAACGTGTCAGGTGGATGGTAAGTTAAGAAGCCCTTCCAGCCCTGCCTGGGAAGCTCACCCCCGCAGGAGTCCTCTGTGGCTTGCAAGTGCTGGTCCTAGGTGAGTGAGCTGGATGTTTTCAGTCCTGAAGAGGATGCTTCAGCCCATGAAGAATTTGGGTACAGCCTTCATTTTGTAGGGTTTGTCAAGAGCTGTGAATAGAATGGAGTTCAAAACAAAAAAGAAAAAATTGGTGATGAGGAACGGAGTCCCATTCTCCCATTCTTCCCTCCTGCCATGTCTGCCCACAGTAATCAGCAAAATGGGGGTCCTGCAGACTGGACAGAGCCGAGGAGCACTTACATCTGTAAGAATTGCAGCCAGATGTTTTATACTGAGAAAGGGCTGAGCAGCCACATGTGTTTTCACAGTGACCAGTGGCCGTCACCTCGAGGGAAGCAGGAGCACCAGGTAAAGGAGAGCAAGCAGTAACTTACATGGTTACAGGGTTTCTGGTGGCTTTAGGAGGGTGTACAACTGGGTGTCACTGATCTCAGGCCATCATGGGGGGAACATGTGCAGGGGTCAGAGTTGTGCTGCTCTCTAGGGGCAGGCGGTTGCTTTAGGTCAGCAGCAGCTCCTCAGCTGGGTCCTTGCTCCCAGCCTCACTGCCAGAAAGTTTGTGACAGCTTTTCTGGCTGTCCTCTTCTGTCTTCCACCTACTGTTTCTCTTAAAGAGCTGTCTCTTCTCTGTTTAGGTGTTTGGCATGGAGTTCTGCAAGCCACCAAGACAGGGGGACGGACAGAGTCCACCAGGAGCCAAGAAGCCCTTGGACAACATGGCTACAGCCCATTCAGTGATCCCAGTGTCAGTCCCTGTGGCTCCAGCAAATCGATCCCTGTGGAGCACAGCCAGGGTGGGTGCTTATCAGTCTGCTTCCTTCCTGCTGCTTTTCCCACCTATTGGTGGAAGCTGTGGGAAAAACCCAAAACAGACACCACAGAATATCCTGAGTCTAGAAGACTTGGTTTGCACATTCAATTTAGTCATTCAGCATTCACTGAGCACTTCTGTGCTGGGCCCTGTGCTGGGCAGTGCCAGGGACACAGCAGTGACCACGCTAGCCCAGGCCCTGCCCCTCGGGGCTCCCAGTCCAATGGAAGAGACAGACCTGTCCCCAGGCAGTGATGACCCAAAGTGGACAGGGCTGGGGGATGGGAGCAGAGGGAGCTGGGGGACTTCAAGGGGGATCCTGACCCAACCTGAGGAGGTCAGGGAGGACTTCCTGGAGGAGGGGTTGTCAGAGCTGAGACCTGGAGGATGACGAGGAGTAAGTCTGGCAGAGAGGAGGGGAGATTTCATGGAGGTGAGAGAGCATTATCAGTTGGAGCGATAAGTCTAATGGGGCTCATCTCTTCAGCCTGTACTGGAGGACCCCACCTCAAGAAACTCATGCTGGACTCAGGGACAGGGTACATGGACCTGAAGATCCCCTCAGTCAGTGATTGGGTCCCATTATTTGTCTCACAGGAGCCATTGTCATTTGAGTGGGACAGTTTTTTTGCTTGTTTTTGTTTTTGGCAGCTGGCCAGCATGGGGATCCGAACCCTTGACCTTGAAGGGAAAGTTTTTCATTTTGCCACGCTCACATTATATCTCTGGCTCCCACTCTTTAAGTGCCAGTCATTTTAACAATTGAATCTGTTCCTCACACACTTCAGAAAACCTCTGAGTCAGGGGTTCTCCTGGGGGCAATGAGTACCTGAAAAGGCTCTAGCCTTGGAACATCCCCAGGCTCAGTGTCTCAGGTCTGGCTCAGGCATGTTGGCCCGGATGGTGCTGCAGAAGTCCCTGCCTGGCCTCCTTTGCTGAGGGCTACAGGTGGGTGTGCATGTCATATTTTCCTCCATATCCATGGCCAGTCCCCTTTTCCCACTTTTGTGCCATCCTGAAGACTGAGTGGGCAGTAGAGGGCCTCAGGTGACCACCTGTGGTTCTGAACTCTCCTCTCCAGGGACAAGAGAAAGACAGGGAAGAGAGAGACAGCAAGGAGAGCAGCCAACGAAGAAAGCGGAAAAAGCGCACCCAACCCAAGGCATTATTCGTCTCTCCTCCATCCTCCACATTTGGGGAGCCAAGCCCCGGAGGATGCCACCAGAGCTGCCTGAGGTCTCCAGTGTTCCTGGTGGACTGCCTCCTGAAGGGCTTATTCCAGTGTTCCCCCTACACACCACCTCCGATGCTCAGCCCCATCCGAGAGGGCTCTGGGCTGTACTTCAACACTCTCTGTTCCATGTCTGCACAGGCTGGTCCTGACCAGCTCATTGGCTCCGTCTTTGGTGAGTAAGGCTGGAGTGCACACTCTGATAGATCCCATGGCAGCTCTCCTGTGGACCACAGCCACTCTCCCTTGTAGCATTCGGTCCAGTGATTCTCTCCAGCTTTTGAGTGTGCCTGGTCTGAGGGTCCTATTCTTTCCATACGTATCCCAGCACTGTTCTGGGGCCAGCACCCTTCTAGGTGCTTAGATTTTATAGTTGGAAAGAAAACAAGGGCCATTTTGCCTGACCAACCTTCTGCCTGCCCTTCTGTATAATTTTCTTAACAGCTTTATTGAGATATAACTTACATATCATACTGTAAATCACCCATTTAAAGTGTGCAGTGTTTTGGGGGCATATTCACAAGGTTGTGTACCCTTCCTACAATCTAATTTTAGAGCATTTTCATCATCCCCAGAAGAAGCCTGTACCCATTAGTAGTCATACCCCCTCATATCCCCATAGTCCCATATACCCCACCCCCACACCCCTCGTCCCAGACAACCACTTGTTTACTTTCTATCTATTGATTTGTCTATTCTGAATACTTCCTGTAATTGGAATCATATAATATGTGACCTTTTATGTCTAGTTTACTTTATTTAGTATTATGTTTTCAGGATTTAACCCTGTCTTAGCAAGTATTAGTGCATTTCTTTTTATGGCTGAATAATATTCAATTGTATTGGTAACCACATTGTGTTTATCCATTCATCAGGTGATGGACACTTGGATTGTTTCTACTTTTTGGCTATTATGAATATGCTGCTATGAACATTCATGTACAGGTTTTTGTGTGGGTGCATGTTCTCATTTCTCTTGGGTACATACACAGGAGTAGAATGCTGGGTCATATGGTAACTCTGTGTTTAACCATTTAAGGAACTGCCAGACTATTTTCCAAAATGGCTACGCTTAAATTCCCACCAGCAGTATATGAGAATTCTAATTTCTCCACATCCTTGCTAAAACTTTTTATTGTCTGCCTTTTTTACTATAACCATCCTTGTAGATGTAAAGTATCTCATTGTGGTTTTGATTTGCATTTCCCTTATGGCCAGGGATGTTGAGCAACTTTCTATGTGCTTATTGGCTATTTGTACTCATATATCATCTTAAGGGAAATAAATCTATTCAGATCTTTTGCCTATTTTTTAACTAAGTTACTATCTTTTTCTTATTGAGTTTCAGGAGTCCTTATACTACATGTATTGTGGATGTAAGCCCCTTATCAGATATGTGATTTTCAAATATTCTCTCCCATTTTGTGGGCAGTCTTTTCATTTTATGTATGGTATTGTCTGCAGGACAAAAGTTTTTAATTTTTGATGAAGTCCAGTTTATTTTTTCTTTTGTTACTGTGTGTTTGGTGTTATATGTAAGGTTTTGCTTGACCCAGGATTATAAAGGGTTACTTCTGTGTTTTCTTCTATGACTTTTCTAATTTTGAATCTTACATGCAGGTTTTTAATCAACTTTAAGTTAACTTTTGTATATTGTGTGAGGTAGGGGTCCAAATTCATTCTTTTGCATGTGAATATCCAGTTGTTCCAGCACCATTTGTTGAAAAGACTATTCCCATTGAATTGTCTTGGCACCCTTGTTGAAAATCAATTGACCATAAATGTGTAGGTTTATTTCCAGACTTTAAATTCTATTTGGTTGATCTGTATGTTTATTGTTATGCCAGTACCATGCTGTTTTGACTACTGTAGCTTTGTGGTAAGTTTTGAAGTAGGGAAATGTGAGTTCTACAACTTAGTTCTTTTTCAAGATTGTTTTAGCTATTCTGGGTCTCTTCCACTTCCATAGAATTTTAGGTTCAGCAGGAATTTTGATAGCTATTGTGTTGAATCTGTAGATCAATTTGGCGTGTATTGCCATTCTAACAATTTTATTCATAAACATGAGATGTCTGTCTGTCTATTTAGATCTTGTTTAATTTCTTTCAGTAATGTTTTAATGAATGTTCAGTGTATGAATCTTAAACTTCTTTTGTTATAGTTATACCTTATTCTTTTTTATTCTATTGTAAATGGAATTACTCTCTTAATTTCATTTTTAGAATGTTCATTGCTGGTGTGTAAAAGTGTAATTGATTTCCTTATATTGATCTTGTATCCTGTGACCTTGCTGAACTCATTTAGTAGTTCTAATAGTATTTTTATAGATTCCTTAGGATTTTCTGTACACCAGGTCATGTCAACAGCAAATAGAGACAGCCTTACTTCTTTTTTTTTTTCCAATTATGGATGCCTTCTATTTCTTTTTCTTGACTGATTGCCCTGGGTACAACATCCAGTACAATGTTGACAAAAAGTGGCACAAGGAAACGTCCCTGTCTTGTTTCTGTTTTTAGGAGAAAAGCATTCACTCCTTTACCATTAAGTTTGATGTTACCTGTATGTTTTTGCAGCTGCCTTTATCAGGTTGAGGAAGTTCCCTTGTATTCTTAGTTTGTTGAATGTTTTCATCATGAAAGGATGTTGGATTTTTGCCAAGTGCTTTTTTTTGCATCTATTGAGATGCTCATATACTTTCTGTCGTTTGTTCAGTTGATATGGTGTATTATATTAATTGATTTTTGACATTAAACCAACATTGTATCCTGGGATAAGTCCCACTTGGTCTTGGGGTATTATCCTTTTTTACATCCTTTTACATGTTGCTGGATTTGATATGCTAGTATTTTGTTGAGATTTGCATTTGTATTCATAAGGGATGTTGGTCTCTAGTTTTCTGGTGTTGTCTTTGGTTTTGGCCTCAGGGTAGTACTGGCCTCATAGAATAAGTTGGGAAGGGTTCTTTCCTTTTCCATTTTGTAAAGGATTGGATTAATTCTTTGACCGGTAGAGCTCACCAGTGAAGCTGTCTGGCCTGGGATTTGTTTGTGTAGGTTTTTAAAAATTACTTAGTATCTTTACTTTGTATAGTTCTATTCAGTTTTTCTATTTGTTCTTGAGTTAGTTTTGGTAGTTTGTGGCTTTCTAGGAATTTCTTCACTTTATCAGAGTTACCTAATTTGTTAGCATACAGTCCTTTCATTTCTTTCTTTTTTCTTTCTTTTTTTTTTTTTTTTTTTTTTGTGGCTGGCTGGTACTGGGATCTGAACTCCTTTCATTTCCAATTTTAGTAATTTGAGACTCCTCTCTCTCTACTGATGCTTTATCAGTTTTGTTGATCTTTAAAAAATTTTTTGGTTTCATTGATTTTCTCTATTTTTATTCTCTATTTCATTTATTTCTTCTTTCCTTTTCATTATAGACTTTCTTCTGCTTGCTTTGAGCTTAGTTTGCTTTTTGCTCTTCTTTTCTAGTTTCCTAAGATGAAAGTTTAGTTTATTGATTTGACTTTTTTTAAATATAGATGTTTACAGCGTAAATTTCCCTCAGCAACTGCTTTAGCTACATTTTAAGAGTTTTAGTATGTTGTGTTTTTGCTTTCATTCCTCTCAAAAGTATTTTCTAATTTCTCTTGTGATTTCTTCTTTGATGTATTAATTAGAGTGAATTTTCGCATATTTGTGAAAATATGTGGAATTTTCACATATTTGTGAATTTTCTAAATTGCTTCCTTTTATTGATTTCTAATTAAATTTAGTTGTGGTTAGAAAATATATTTTGTATGAATTCAATCCTCTTAAATTTATTAGGCATATTTTATGAGCTAGGGTGTGTTCTGTCCTGGAGAATGTTTCATGTGCACCTGGGAAAAATGTGTATTCTAATGAGGTTGGCTAGAATGCTCTATAGATGTCTGCTATGTTTACTTGCTTTATAGAGTTGTTCACATTTTGCATTTCCTTGTTCTTCTCCCTAGTTGTCCTATTAATTATTGAAAGTATTGAAATCTCCAACTATTATTTTTGAAATTTTAATTTTATACTTCAGTGCTTGTCAGATTCTGCTTCATGTATTTCTGGGCTCTGTTTATAGGTTGCATATATGTTGATAATTACCATGTCTTCCTGTGATAGCTTGAAATTTTATCATTATGAAATGTCCCTCTTGATCTCTAGTAATGTTTTTTGTTTTAAAGTCTAATTTATCTGACATTAGTATAGCCATTTCATCTGTTTTATGGTTGTTAACATGGGATATATTTTTCCTTTTACTTTCAGCCTGTTTGTGTCTTTGGCAATATGGTGTATCTCCTATTGACAGCAATAGTTGGATCATGTGTTTTTAATCCAGTCTGACAAACTCTGCCATTTGATTGGATTGTTTAACCAATTCACATTTAATGTTATCATTAATATGGTTAGATTTACTTCTGCCATTTTGTTTTTTATTTTCTATATGTCACATGTCTTTTTTCCCTTCTGTTCCTCCTTTCCTGCTTTTTTTTTGCATTAAGTGAATATTTTCTAGTGTAACATTTTAATTCCTTTCATTGCTTTTTCACTTTTACTTAGGCATTTCTCAGTTTGCTGTGAGACTTACTATATATGTCTTAATTTACCAGATTCTGTTCAGATGTGTACTAACTTAGTTACAGTGAGATATAGAAATATTGCTCCTATCTTACTCCGTCAAACCCATTTTGACATTCTTATTGTTTTTAATATATACATAATATTTATACATATTAGAAACTCAACAATATATTGTCAAATTATTACTTTATATAATTTCGTGTCATGTAAGAAAAGCTGAGAGAATAAAGGATAGCGAGTATTATTTATAGTTTGTTATATTAAACTTCTTGATTACCATTTCTAAATCTCTATTTATTCCTGTGGGTTAGAGTTACCATTGGGTGCTATTTCTTTACTCCAATAGAGCTTTGGTCCTTTGTGCTGTTATTGTCACATATATATTACATTTATATATGTTGTAGGCCTATATTGTTTTATATAGTTGCTCTTTAAGTCAATTAAGAAAAGAGAAGAAATATGCAATTATACCATCTTTTGTAGTTATAGTACCTACTGATTACTTTAACCAGCCCTCTTTTGTGTGGTGGGGGAGAGGGATTTATATTACTATATAACGTAACTTGCTTTCAGCCTCAAGAACTGTTTTAGTATTTCTTCTTTAAAAAATAATGGCTTTAATGAGATATAACTTACATGCCATGCAATTTATCCCTTTAAAGTATATAATTCAATGGTTTCTAGTATGTACACAGCTATGCAACCATCACCACAGTCATTTTTTGGACATTTTTATCACCCCAAACCCCATCCTCATTAGCAGTCACTCCTTTCTCATCCTTTCTGCCCAGCCCTAGGCAACCACTGATCTACCTTCTGTCTCTCTAGATTTGGCTTTTATGGATATTTCATATAAGTGGAATGATACAATATGGTTCGAGGCTTCTTACTCAGTATCATGTTTTCAGATTTCACCCATATTGCAGCATGTATCGCTGCTTTTTCTTTCTACTGGTGAATGATATTCCATCTATATTTATTGTGAGGCAGGTTTGCTAACAATTAATTTTGTCAATTTTTTAAAATCTGGGAATATTTTTACTTCACCTTTATTTTTGAAAATTAATTTGCTGGACATAAGATTCTTGGTTAACAGTTTTTTTACTTTCAGCACTTTGAATTTGTTATCCCACTGCCTTCTGAACACCATTACTTCTGATGAGAAGTCAGCTGTTCATCTTGTTAATGTTCTCTTGTATGTGAGGAGGTTATTTTTACTCATGTTGTTTTTGAGATTTTATTTCTATCTTTGACTCTCAACATTTTGCCTGGGTGTAGATCTCTTTGTGTTTGTCCTACTTGGAGTTCATAGAGCTTCTTGGATGTGTATATTGGTGGTGGTTTCTTTTTTGTTGTTTTGGTTTGGTTTTTCTTTATTTGTTTTCATATTTGGGAAGTTTTCAGACACTATTTCTTTAAGTATTTTTTCTGTTCCTTTCTCCTTTCCTTCTGGTCCTTCCATTACATGTAATTGCTGCACTTAGTAGTGTCCCACATTTCTCTGATGCAATCTTCATTTTTCTTCCTTTTTTCTGTTCCTTAGATTCCATGATCTCTATTGATCTGTCTTCAAGTTTGCTGACATTCTGCTGCCTACTCAAACCTGTTGAGCCTCACTTTGGTTATTGTACTTTTTGACCCCAAAGTTTTCATTTGGTTCTTTTTAAAAATAATTTCTGTCTCAATGATAGTCTCTCTTCAATGAGAAATTCTCATCATACCTCCTTTAGTTCTTTAAGCATAGGAGCTGTGAGGAGAGGGAGCCCCCACCTTGGCCACACCCACCTAGAGTAGAGCCCTCAGGGTGCAGTATCCAATACCAGGACTGGGAGCTGGGTGGGTAAGGGAGAAGGTCATGGCTCCAATGCCACAGACTCTTGTTCTTATTTAGTTGGATTTTCTTGAGTGAATACAATTTGCAGAGACATTTACTTATTGTTTTAATATATATGTACAATTTTCATCAATTTGTTGTTTGCTGAATTCCTTCTTCTGCCTTTTTAGAAGTCATGCCCTCTCCCATAGGATCTTAAAGATCCTGATTCCAGCTGTGTCAACAAAGTCAGGCTGAGGGGCCCTGTGGGTCACTTGCAGTCAGTCTTCTTGAGGCTTTTCACTGTGTGTTTTCTAGATCAAGTAGATGGCTCTTTTGGCATCTGTGTGGTGAAGGATGACACCAAGATCAGCACTGAACCGTGAGTTGGAATAGACTTAAAGCCTGAGGGTCCTTCCAAGTAAGGATTCTTTTATCCCTGTTGGGTTCCAATGTCAGTTTTTCCCAAGGACTCCTTCTTCACAGGGGGATCAGGTGTAGCTGTAGAGGCTTCCTAGGCAAGAAGTGGTAGATTTCTCTGGGTATATGTAGGAAGTTCTCCCAACATTTCTCTGTCCAGACATATGTAGTTGGGCACATGGGCCAGGATGCCCCAAACCTTGGAGATCTAGGTAGCATTGGTGATGGCACAGTGCAAGACTCAAGAGTACCCATGGGATGTGGCTGGACAGACATGGCCATGCATGTAGAAGCATGCCAGGTATCAGCATCTACTTCCCCTGTCTTAGACCCCAAGAGAGGCACGCAAGTCCAGAAATCTGGCAATGAATAAAAACAGAGGAAAGAAGGAAGTATCCTTGGAGACCTTATGAAACACCTAAGTATGTCATTTGGGGTGACAAATACCGAACATGTCTGAGAAATGGCAGAGGGATTCCACAGAGCAGGTTGTGGCCCAAGAGCAGGGCATACAGTGCATCTGTTTTATTTCCCATCTGAGTCACATTTGTATGCCTTGCATGTCTGTTTGTGGCCTCATTTCAGACACATCAATATAGGAAACCGGTTTCAGGCTGAGATCCCAGAGCTCCAGGAGAGATCACTGGCTGGAATTGATGAGCATGTAGCTTCTCTGGTCTGGAAGCCTTGGGGAGATGTGATGACCAACCCAGAGACACAAGATAGAGGTGGCTGAGGCTTCAGGGTCAACTTCCCAAGGCCCCCTTTCTCCTTCCATCTCCAGGGAGTTTCTCCTCCAGGTTCTCACCTGACCAAGAAGCAGTGTCCCTAGGTGGGGTTGGGGGTGGGGGAGAGCTGTCCCTTGGCCCAGGATTACTTCTCTCATGGTGCCTTCTCCCACCCCTACTTCTCCTCTCACATGGTAGCTGGTCAGGCCATTTGGAGCAGATGCAGGGGCAGGGTTTCTGCTCTTTCTGCTTCTCCCTCCCTTTCCTCAGCCTGCCCTTGATCAAGATGTATGAGGGAGAGAAGGTGAAAAGGAGCCCCCTCTCTGTGCTGTCTGGGATGGTTTCCCTCTGGTACCTGCTAACTGCCTTGTGTCTCCTCTTCCTAACACTCCACTGATGCTGCTTGCTTGGAAACATAGTGACTGAGCTCTGCAATGTGGCGTGCTCCAGCGTGATGCCAGGCGGGGGCACTAACCTGGAGCTTGCTCTGCACTGCCTGCATGAAGCCCAGGGCAACGTTCAGGTGAGGCAGAGGAGGGGCAGGGCCTGAAGGGGCCGTGAGAAGCTCCCTCCTCTTCTGGAGCTGGGAATTCTAGGTGTACACTATGTGCCTGCCACCTGCTTGGGTTTTCACAGCTAATGAAAGGTGAAGACAGACCACCCAGCCTTCTCTGCAGTGGCTTTGGGATTGATGTGGTCCTTGTGAACTGACTGTAGGGAAATGCTCATATATGGGCTCAATTAATCAGTTACTTACGTGGAGCAGCAACAGAGCACTGGAGTTCCCCTGAGAGATCTCAGGGGCACTGGGGAAGGGGAGCCCGGTAGACCTGGCTTACGTCCTGACCTAGTCTGGTTTATTTATTGAGCTTTATCTTTTGAGTAAAATCCCAGATACAAAAACCTCTGATGCAACATAAATGCCTCTGCCTATTCCAAGGACCCTCCTCACAATTCTGAGGGTTAGAAAAAAAATAAAAGTTCAACTCTGAGTAGAGTGAGCGGAAGAGACACATTGCCTGGGTTAGGGACCCGAGAGTCATACCTCAGTCTTGCTTTTTATCAAGCTGAGAGGCCATGCCTCGCACGTAGTAGTAGTCAGCACATATTTATTGGGTACCTACTGGTTGTCTGTAATGTTGTAGACACTGGGGTCAGGGGGCTCCATGCTTGGTTTTATGCTCTGCTGTCTGCATTTCAAAATTCTTAACACTTTTTGAACATGGGGCCCTGCAAATTAGCCAGTCCTGACTGGAGTTACATTGGTGATCGAGACAAAATCCCTGCCCTCGTGGAGCTTACATTTTAGGACAGTCAAAACAGGAAATACGTTTTTAAAAATTGTTAGCTAATGATAAGTGCTATGAATAAAATAAAATGGGGCATTGAGCAAGGGCAGTGCTTCTCAAAATGCTGGTCTACAATGGAATACGGAGCGTGTGGCAGAATGAATCTACACATTGTTTCCTTCCTCAAGAAAGTCTTGTTATTAAAAAATAACATCAGCTGCACTCAGCAGTGTGCTTAGTGATGGAGTCGATGTTCCCACAGACAGTTCAGAGGCTGGTGGATGGTCCTGGGACCGACCACTTTGAGTAGCCCTGGGATAGGGAGTGTGACTTTAGGGATGGCTTTTCAGTGTTTTTCAGATGAATGAAAGAATGAAGGTGGTCCTCTGTCTCACTACCCTCCCTCCTGAGTAGCCTGCAATTCCTCTTTTTACAGGTTGCCCTGGAGACTCTCTTACTCAGAGGACCCCAAAAGCCATGGTCTCACCCACTTGCTGACTATCGCTATACAGGTGATTAGAGAAAGGCTGCTGGGATGGTTTTGGCCTGGTTGAGATCCCTGTGCACCAGTCAGATCCAATGGCAAGCTCTACTTCTGCCTCTTGGAGTTGGCTTCAGGGCCTATGCCCACCTTTCCATAAGGGCCTCTCCTCTCCAGGTTGGCTCAGTGGGTGCTGCTTTCTGTTAGTTGGATCCTACCTTCCTCCTTTTCCAGTGGTTCCCTTATGGGCTCTGCCCAGCAGGAGGGGAGATGCTTCTGGTCAGGGAGAGCGGTGGTAGGCTCAGGTTGAGCGGTTGAGCACCTCCTGTCCTGGAGTCAGGCAGCCTGGGACCCCCTTGGCAAGCTATGAAAACCTCAGTTGACGCATCTATAAAGAAGGAATAGTAATGGTTTCTGTCTTCTAGGGATTTTGTGAGGCTTGTATGAGATTAGCATGCAGTTTGTGCTTGGTAATGTCAGCTTTAAATGGGAGGGTGGTCTGCATTTCAGCCATGGCTGTGGTCCCAGAAGGAGAAATGTTCTTACCCCTCTTGGCTGTGTTCTTTGATAGGTTCGGACATCTGGACCCCCATGGAGAAAAGGCTCTTTAAGAAGGCATTCTGTACCCATAAGAAGGATTTTTACTTGATACACAAGATGGTAAGGTGAACATGGGCTAGTGTGGAAAGACCTCTCCTCACACAGCTGAGAGGAGCTGTAGAGCTGAAATCTATGGCCCACCCCCTCGCCTGCCTGCCTGTGGAGACACTCTGTTCATGCTGTAAACAGTTTATAATTTTAAAAAGCCATTGTTGTGAACAACTCCAAATAGTACAGAAATGCATTACGTGATCAAAACAGGGTCCTCCATACCTCTCTCCACAGTCCAACTTCTGATTAATAACTTCTGTTAACTATCTGGATAAGCATTTACAGGCATTTCTCTGTATAGATTTTACATACATGTATGCATGTACTTAGAAAAGGATAAGATCATACTACATATAATATCATCTGCTGCTCTTTTTAAGATTTGATGTACACAAAACTGCACATAATTGAAATACAAGATTTGATAAGTTTTGAATTATTTATAGACCTGTAAAACCATTATCCCCAAAAGTTTCCTCCAGCCCCTTGGTAATTCATCCCCCATGCCACTCCCTGTCTCCAGTCAACCCCTCATCTAGTTTCTATCACTATATATTCATTTGCATCTTCTAGAGTTTTATGTAAATAGGATATTCATACAGCATGTGCTCTGCTTTGTCTAGCATCTTACACTCAGCCTAATTATTTTGAGGTTCGTCTATGTTTTGTTTATTAATTATTCACCCTTTTTTTAACCACTGAATAGTATTCCATTGTATGGATGTACCATAGTTTATTTAATCATTTGTCTGTTGATGGACGTTTGAGTGATTTGCAGTTGTGGGTGATTATAAATAAAGCTATCGTGAACATTTATGTCCAAGTCTTTGTATGGACATGTACTTTGTATTCTGGAGGGCAAATACCTACGAGTGGAATGGCTCGATCATACGGTATGTGTATGTTTAACTTTTTAAGAAACTGTCAAACTGTTTTCCAAATGAGTTAGAACATTTCACATTCTGACCAACAGGACGTGAGATTTCCAGTTGCTCTAAACCTCACTAACACTTTATATGGTCAGTCTTTGCTCATTCTTTTTAATTTCAGCAGTTCTAATGAGTACGTAGTAGTATCTCATTGTATTTCCCTGTTGACTAACGATACTAAGCATCTTTTCATGTGCTTAGTTGCTGTCTGTACCCCTTCTTTGGTAAGGTACTTGTTCAGATCTTTTACCTACGTTTTTGTTGGAGTGTTTTTATTATTGAGTTAGTTATAGGAGTTATTTGTTCTGGACACAACATCTTTATCCAGATATATGCTTTGCAGATATTTTCTCTCAATCTGTGGCTTTTCAGTCTCTTAACAATGTCTTTTGAAGAAAAGTTTTTCATTTTGATGAAGTCTAGTTTATTAATATTTTTTATGGACTGTACTTTTGGGGTTGTATCTAAGAAATCTTTGCCTAATTCAGCCACAAAGACTTTACTGTATGTTTTTTTCTAGATGTTTTATAGTTTTGGGTTTTACAGTTAGATTTATGATTCATTTTGAATTAATTTTTGTAAGTGATGCAAGGTATGAATTGAAATTCATTTTTTCCATGTGGATATTCAGTTGTCCCAGTACCTTTTGTTGAAAAGACCATCTTTTCTCCACTTAATTGCCTGTGTACCTTTGTCAAATATCATTGGCACCATATATGTGTTTATCTGTTTCTGTACTTTCTGTTATGTTCCATTGATTTTTGTATTATTAAGCTAATACCATACTTTATTACTGTAGATTTATTTGTAATGTCTTGAAATCAGATGTTATTTCTTTAACTATTTTTTTCAGAGTTATTTTTCCTATTCTAGATCCTTTGTATTACCCTATCAGTTTTCAAATTAGCTTATCAATTTCTACCAAAAACAGCCTGCTAGGATTTTAGTTGGTACTTCATTGACTCTTTAGATCAATTGGGGAGAATTGACACCTTAACAATATTGAGTTTCTGATCTGTGAACAAGGTCTATCTCTCTATTTAAGTCATATTTAATTTCTTCAGCAGTGTTTTGAAATTTTTATTTTTTATTTTTGGCAGCTGGTATGTAAGGGGATCTGAACCCTTGAAGTTTTTTGTTTGTTTTTTTTTAAAGATGAACAGTAAGGGGATCTTAACCCTCAACTTGGTGTTGTGAGCACCACACTTTCCCAAGTGAGCTAACTGGCCATCCCTATATAGGGATCCAAACCCATGGCCTTGGTGTTATCAGCACCACACTCTCCCAAGTGAGCCATGGGCCGGCTGGCTCCAAACCCTTGAAGTTTTTAGTCTACAGGTTTTACATATCTTTTGTCAAATTTATTCCTAAATATTTCCTATCTTTTGTTGCTGTTACAAGTGGTACTTCTTAAACATTTCAATTTCTGATGGTTTGTTGCTAGTATATAGAGATACAGTACAATTGCTTTTTTGTATTGATCTTGTATTCTGCAAAGGTGCTAAGCTCAATTTTTGTAGCTTTTTTGTAGATTCCATTGGATTTTCTATATAGACAATCATGTCAACTTCACATAAAGACAGTTTTATTTATTCCTTTCCAATATGGACTTTTTCTTGCTTTATTGCATTGTAGAACCTCCAGTATAGTGTTGAGTAGAAATGGTGAGAGAGGACATCCCTGTCTTATTCATGATTTTAAAGGGGAAATAATGTAGTCTTTTACCCCTCAGTATGTTAGCTGTGGGTTTTCTGTAAATGTCATTTTTCAGTTCCTCTTTTCTTCTGTTCCTACTTTGCTGAGAATTTATATCAGGAATAGCTGTTAGATTGTATCAAAGCCTTCTTCTGCATCTGTCAAGATTCTCACATGGTGGTTCTTTTTTAGTTTAGTATGGCAAATTATATTGATTTTTGATTGTCAAACCAACCTTGCATTTCTGGGATGAGCTTTCCTTGATCATGATATATTTTCCTTTTTATATATTATTGGATTCTATTTGCTAAAACTTTGTTAGAATTTTTCACCTGTTGGTCTGTAGTTTTCTTTCCTTGTAATAGCTTTGTCTGGCTTTGGTATCAGGGTAATGCTGACCTCATAGAATGAGTTGAGAAGTATTCCCTCATCTTCAGTTTTTTGAAAGAGTTTATTTCAGTTGGTTTTATGTTGTCCTCAAGTATTTGATAGAGAAGCCATCTGGGCTTGGGATTTTCTTTTTGTGAAGGTTTTGAACTAGAAATTCACTTTATTCCATAGATATAGAGCTAATCAGGTTGTCAGTGTCTTCTGGAGTGAGATGTGATCATTTTTGTCTTTCAGGGAATTTGTACATTTCATCTAAGTTAGCATAAAGTTGTTCATAATATTCTTATATTATTCTTACAGTATCTGTAGATCTATAGTGATGCCACCACTCTCATTCCTGATATTGGTAACTTGTATCTTTTTATTTTGTTTATTTATTTTTTTTAGAAAGATGACCGGTAAGGGGAGCTTAACCCTTGACTTGGTGTTGTCAGCACCACACTCTCCCAAGTGAGCCACAGGCCGGTCCTGCATCTTTTTATTCTGATTGATCTAGTTAGAGGTTTATCAATTTTATTGATTTTTCTCAAGGAACCAGCTTTAGGTTTTGTTGATTTTTCTAATTAATTCATTTCTGCTTCTGCTATTTATTATTTCCTTTCTTCTGCTTGCATTGGGTTTCATTTGTTCTTTTTCTAGTTTCTTAAGGTGAAAGCTGAAGAAATTCAATTGAGACCTTTCTTCTTCCCTAATATAGGTGTTTATTGCTGTAATTTCCCCTCAGAGTACTACTCTGACAAATTTTGGCATGTCAGATTTTTATTTTTATTCAGTTCAAAATACTTTCTCATTTCTGTTTTGATTTCCTTTTTGACTTGAGTTATTTAGAAGTGTATCATTCAGTCTCCAAATATTTGAGGATTTTCTGGAGCTCTTCTGTTATTGATTTCTCATTTAATGTCATTGTGGTCAAAGAAATACTTTGTGTGACTTGAATCTTTTTAAATTTATTGACTCTTGTTTGTGATGCAGGACATAGTCTACATATTGATAAATTTTCTGAGTACACTGAAAGAAAGTGTATTCTGCTGTTGTTAGCTGGAGCTTTATAAATGTCAATTAATTCAAGATGGTTGATAGTGTGGTTCAGGTCTTTTTTACCTTGATTGATTTTCCATTTACTTGTTCTATCAGTGATTGAGAATGGACATTAAATCTTTGACTATAATTGTGGTTCTATTTTTCCTGGCAATTTTATCAGTTTTTGCCTCATGTATCTGGAAGTTCTGATTTAGATGCATAAACATTTAGGATTATTTTGTCTTCTTGATTAATTAACACTTTTATCATTATGAAATGACCTTTTTTTTTTTTTTTTTTTTTTAAAGATAACTGGTAAGGGGATCTTAACCCTTGACTTGATGTTGTCAGCACCAGGCTCTCCCAAGTGAGCAAACCAGACATCCCAATATAGGGATCCAAACCCATGGCCTTGGTGTTATCAGCACCACACTCTCCTAAGTGAGCCACAGGCTGGCCCATGAAATGACCTTTTTTAATCCTCAGTATTATTCTTAGCTCAAAAATCTACTTTTTCGATTAGTAGTAGCATGATATATCTTTTTCCATCCTCTTACTTTTAACCTTTTTATGTTTTTATATTTAAAGTTTATTCTTATAGGTAGCATGTAGTTGGGTATTGCTTTTTTATTCCATATGAAAAATATTGCCTTTTAATTGGGGTGTTTAGACCATTTACATTTAATGTGATTATTGAGATGGTTAAGTTTAAGTCTGTCACCTTGCTGTTTGTTTTTTATTTGGCTTATCTGTTCTTTCCCCCTTTCCACTTTTTCTTTCTTCTTTTGGTTAATGTAATAATTTTTAGAACTCTATTTTATCTCCTTTTTTGGGTAGATTTTTTTTAAATTTAAATTTAATTTTATTTTATTTTGGATAGATTTTTTTGTTTTATTATTTTCATGGTTGTTTTAGGCTTTATAGTTTTGTCTGTAACTTAGCGATTTACCTTTGAGCAACTTCACAGCACTTCATGTGTAAAATGAAAACCTTACAGTAATGTGCTTCCATTTCTTCCCTCCTGGCCTTCATATTATCATTGTCATACATTTTATTTTACATACGTTATAAACTCCCTAATATGTTGTTATTATTTTTGTTTAAATAGTCAGATATTTTTAGAGAGATTTAAATAATAAGTCTTATATATTTCCCAATGTAGTTATCCTTTTTATTGCTCTTCATTCCCTTGTGTAGATCTGTATATCCATCTAGTATCATGTTCCAGAAGGAAATAAAATGAAAATCCTTTAAAATATCTTGTAGTGCAGGTCTGCTAGTAATGAATTCTTCCAGCTTTTGAACATCTAAAAAAGTCTTTATTTCTAAAAGATATTTTGCTAGGTATAGAATTCTAGCTTGATCTTTTTTGGGTGGGTTTTTTTTTTTTTGGGGGGGGGCCATTAATTTAAAGCTGTTGCTCCACTATCTTGCTTTTTTTGCTTCCAACAAGAAATCTAGTGCTTTGCTTATCTTTGCTCCTCTGTACATGTCTGTGTGCTTGGCTGGCTTGTTTTTAGGAATTTCTCCTTATCATTGGTTTGATTATGATGTGCTTTGGTGTAGTTTTCTTCATATTTTCTTATGTTTGGGTTTGTTGAGTTTCTTAGATCTGTGAGTTTATAGTTTTTTAAAATTCGGAAAAATTTCTGCCATTATTTCTTCAAATATTTCTTCTATTCCTCCCTTCTCCTTTGAGGACTTCAATTACATATATATTAGGCTGTTTGAACTTGCCCCACAGCTCATTTATGTTCTTTTAATTTTTATTGATTCTTTTTCCTCTGTGTGTTTCATTTTGGATAGTTTCTATTGCTGTATTTTCTTCTGTGATGTCTAATCTGCCATTAACCCCTGTAGTATATTTTGCATCCCAGACATTGTAGCTTTCATCTTTAGACGTTCTATTTGGGTCTTTTTATATATATTTGCCTTGTCTTTACTTGACTTTTTGAACATATATTAAACAGTTATAATAACTTTTAGTGTCCTTCCCTGCTAATTCTAACATCTGTGTCTGTTCTGATTCTTCACCTAGCGTTGGGTGGTCTCCTCAGATACATGTGTTGGTCAGTGCTTTTTTGAATAATTAGGGGGAACTCTCTCCACATCTCTGGAGTTTTTCTTTGTGCAACCCTCTTGCTTCTTTCATACTTTGTCCTATGGACTCTAGCCACCTTGGTCTGCTGAGGTACTCTGCTCTGTCTCAGCTTGGGAAATCTGCTGGGCTCTGCCTAGATTCCCCCTTCCTGGGATGAGACATGGAAAACTCAAGGTAGTCAGCTGGGACAGTGGTAGTTTGTTTTCTGTCAGAGTTCACTATCCTTTGTCATCTGATACCAAGTGTCTTGCCAGCCATTCATTGTATGTTTTGACTACTTCTTCTCATTGTTTTGGGTGGGAGGGTAAATCTGGTTCCTGTTGCTCTATCTTGTTCAGAAGCAGAAGTCCAACTTCTTCTATTTCGTCTTCTTTTTTCTTTTTTAACTTAGTCATGTTTCTTAGGCAAAGGATGTACTGTTTTGACTCCCAGTTTGTGAATACACCCAAAGCTGAAAAAAAAATTTGTGTGGGGAAAGTATTTTCTGGAATGAGCTCAGTAGCCAACTTAATTTCTTCAGAAGTTTTCTATCTAGAGCTGATAAACATTTCCATTTTGTTTTTAGAGAAGTTATTTTTAAATGGATCCTTTCTCAGTGGAGGGAAGAGCAAATGGTGGGGCCTGAATGCCCTAGGTTCAAACTGTGCCCTCAAAACTTCCCCCTCCCCTAGTTAGGGGCACTTCTCCTGCCATAGAGGCTTTGCCTGGCTGTTGTAATGGCTGTATGATATCCTACCATATGAGGGCATTCAGTTTTAATTACTCCCAGTGATAAACATATGACTGTTAGCATGATGTTGCACTGAGCCTCCTTGTATGTGTACCTTCGTGTGCATCTTCCTATAGGGAAGAATTCCTGGGCTGGGATTGCTGCTCACAGTGGGCCAGACTTAGATGTTGGTGGCTACTGTATGACTTCACTTTGAACCCCTTCATTACCTGGGATGACTTTGTGATCCTCTGCCCTAGTAGCGACAGCCAAAGGAGAGAGGTGTTTTGGAAGGGCTTTCCAAAAATGGTGACTGGTCCAGTGGGGAGGATGACACTCGTAGGGCCTCTGAGGTGCTGCCCCAGCCTGCTTATGTTTTCTTTCCCTAGATCCAGACAAAGACTGTAGCCCAGTGTGTTGAGTATTACTACGTCTGGAAAAAAATGATCAAGTTTGACTGCGGCCGAGCCCCAGGGCTAGAAAAGAGGGTCAAGAGAGAGCCAGATGAAGTAGACAGGACAGAGGAAAAGGTAGAGGATCCAAGGGGGAGGTGTCTGTAGTTCATTCCTGATCCAGGTGTCCACTCCCCATCCAAGTCGGAGGGTTGGGAGAGGTGTTCCTGAGGGAAGAGTTACCATGCAGAGTACAAGGGTGTCCTTGCATCATGTCTCCCTTAGAAGGGTGGAAGGTCAGCCTCTTATGTCAGTTTTGTCCCCTCTGCAGGTCACTTGCAGCCCTCGGGAGAGACCCAGCCACCGTCCAACTCCCGAGTTAAAGATAAAGGCCAAGAGTTACAGGAGGGAGTCCATCCTCAACTCCAGCCCAAATGCAGCCCCCAAGCGGACCCCTGAGCTGCCAGGGAGTGTGGAGAGTCAAGGCGTTTTTCCATGCAGAGAGTGTGAGAGGTACTCAGTCCTTTCCTGGAAATGCTGGCCCCCACCTCTGGCCTCAGCCCCCATGGTCCCATCCTTAGGGTGACCTCCCTCCCTCCCTGCTCTGAACCCATGTCCTCTGGCGACTCCTCAGGGTGTTTGACAAGATCAAGAGTCGAAATGCCCACATGAAGCGGCACCGCCTTCAGGACCACGTGGAGCCCATCGTCAGGGTGAAATGGCCAGTGAAGCCCTTCCACGTGAAGGAGGAGGAGGAGGAGGAGCTGGGAGCTGACACTGGCTCCCTGCAGTGGTGATTCTGGGTGGCGGCAAGTCTAGAGGGGGCTCTCCAGCCCTGTTACACCTACCTCCCTTTGGCCTCTCTAGGGTATTTGGGGGACACCTCTCTGCCTCCCTCACTCTCCCTGTCCCCCATTGGCCAGCCCCACTAGCAAACATGGCAGGCATTCAGCCACAAATAGGCAGGAGAAACACAGGTATTGGACAACTATGAAGTCCCTGTCAGGTGGTGCCAGAGGCTCCATTCTTGTTAAGTTAATGGTCTCTCCCCTTTTTTCAATTCCACTTCTAGAGCAGGGAAGGAAAGATCTGGGTAGCTCTTAAATCTTAGCCTCAGTTGTGGGGTTTGGTTACATTTGTTAGTTAAGGCCAAGACATAGAGAATCAGTGGGAAAATACCTTGAGATCTCCAACATGTTGGGGCCCCCTTCCCTGGGGCAGGGGGTCTCTCTGCATTCTAGAATTCAGTCCCTAGTCTTGCAATGACTTGTACATTGTTAGGTGTTTTTTGTTTTTTGTTTTTTCTTTTGTATGTGTCTACTTGTAAATCTTATTAAATTGGGTTCTTGAGCAGCTGTCTTCTGACTTCCCTGCCTGTTGATCCAATAAAGGCTTTTGAGCCCCAGCCACTTGCTAAGACCATGAAGATGAGTAAGCTGAGTGCCTGCCTTGGAGGAGCTGGGGGCCTTGTGGAGAAGTTGGGCATTTTTTTTTTTTTTTTTTTTAAAGATGACCGGTAAGGGGATCTTAACCCTTGCCTTGGTGTTTTCAGCACCACACTTTCCCAAGTGAGCTAACCAGACATCCCTATATATAGGGATCTGAACCTGTGGCCTTGGTGTTATCAGCACCACACTCTCCCAAGTGAGCCACGAGCCGGCCCCCAGAAGTTGGGCATATTAATTCATACATTCATTCAGCAAACATTTATTATGCTCCTACTATAGTATGTACCAGATATTGCCAATCCATGTAGCAGGGATACAGTGAAGCAAGAGAGACAAGCCCCTTTCATCATGGAGCTTACATTTTAGGAGTGGAAGGTAGCAGTAATAAATAAGTGAATAGGTGATTTTAGATCATGATAGTAGGTATGCTTTTGGCAATAAGTAATAGAAGAATCAACATAGTTTTAAGCAACCATGACATTTGGTGTTTCCGGTGGCTCAGCAGTGACAGTGTCCAGCATCAGTATCTAGGCTGCTGCGGAGGCAAAAATAACCTCCTCTCGCATCAACATCCAAACCTGCAGAGGGGGCAGAAAAGAGAGCACAGCGCTCCCTTCCTTGTGTCCATTTTTAAGGGTGAGGAAATCCCAGCAGACAGCCCCTAATGGCTCATGGGCCAGGACAGTGCTCATTTCTAAACTGATTCCTTGCAGCAGGAAGGGAAGTGACCACAGTTATCCTGGGCCCCTCAATATTTGTCTCCAGGACTGTAGAAAACCGATGTATTCCTTCAAGTTTGTTGCCACCTGAACAAAACTGGAATTCCCTCAGCCAGAAGAAGAGGAAACAAATGGCTACTGGGTGGCAGACCAGTGTGTCTGCCACAAAGTGACATGAAGAAGATAAAATGGCCAAGTCCTAGGGAGTGACCAGGGTGGTGTGTGTTGGACAGCCAGAGGAGAGGCCAAGATCTGGATCCCAGGCTGAGGTGTGGCAAAGCACACACTCTGCTGTGGGAAACTAGCAGAGGGTGTTAAGTAGAGATGTGACATCTGATGTGCCTTTTTAAAAAAACTATGGTTGCTGTATGGAGATTGTAGAGGGCAAGATTGGAAGCTCAGAGAGTAAATAGAGGGCTCCAAAGTAAGATGACAGTGGCCTGGGCTAGGGTAGCAGTTAACAGGGACAGAAAGGCAGGGATTAGGGGTGAATTTTAGAAGTATACTCCACAGACTTGTTGATGGGTCTCACTTCTTGGGGAGGTGATAAGATTAAGGCTGGCATGGTGGGTTTGGGGCCTGATCAACTGAATCGATGTCATTAAGTCAGATGGGGAAGAGGGAAACAGGACTGATTGCCCTGCAGTGTGATCATGTCTATAATAGTGTGTGCTGTGTTCTGAGGGACTGGTAGGGGGTCAGAGTACATGGTAGTGTCAGAAGGTTTCACAGAGGGGTCTCATATCAGCTAAGTCTTAAAGATTGGGAGGGGTGAGGAGTAGAGGTGGAAATTGAGTTTGAAGCAGTCTGGGCACTGTGGTGAAGGGAAAGGGCTCAGGCATCAGGTGAACCTGAATTTGCATCCTGGCCCCTCTTCCTTCATTGTGACCTAGGGCAAGTCACGTTCCCTGTTTGAGCCTCAGTTTTCTCACTCTGTAAAATGGGATTTAAAATGTCTCCCCCATTCCCCACCATGTATCTGTGAAATGAGAAAATATAAATTAAGTACTTGGCAGGGTGTGCCATATGAACTGAACAGCTACTATTTAATGAGCATTCATGCTATTGCTAATATCATTTGGGTCCCACCCTAAATAACAAATTTGAGAGCTCTGGAAATAAGACTGGTTTAAAAGGTTGGGGAGGTGGTATATTAATTATCTTTTGCTGTATAACAAATTACCCTGAAACTTAATAGCTTAAAACAAATGGAAGCTTTCATAATAGTGCTGACAGACATAGAACCGAAACTGCTTGTGGTAATCCAGACTCACCCCACCCGATCTGTGGTCAGGAGGCAGTGGCAGCCACAAGCGGGTGGCCCAGGAAAGTCTGTTTAGTGTACTAAGAGAGTTGAGTGAAGGTGTCTTTACCTTACCCTGTTCGGTGAAACTCCACCGCAGATAACAGCGTTTTCTCAAATGGTGGTCCCCAGATTATCTGCACCCTAGTCATCAGGGGTTCTGTAAAAAAAAAAAAAAAAAAAAAAAAATGCAGATTCCTATTCTCTGCCACAGACTTTCAGAATTGGAATCATTGGTGGTGTGCCCTGGAACCTGATTTTATTTTTAAAAGCCTTTTATGATAGCTTTAGATTTATAGGAAAAGTGTGAAGATAGTACAAAAAATTCCCATATATCTCCACACCCAGTTTTACCTATTATTAACATCTTACATTGGTATGGCACATTTGTTAATGAACCAATAGCAGTACAGTATTAACTAAAGTTCATACTTCATTTAGATTTCCTTAGTTTTTACCTACTGTCCTTCTGATCCAGGATCGCACCCAGGATGCCACATTACATTTAGTAGGTATGTCTCCTTAGGCTATGGCAGTTTCACAGGCTTTCCCTGTTTTGAAGACTTGACACTTTTGAGGAGTACTGGTCAAGTATTTCAGAGAATGTGCCTCAACTGGATTTATCTAATGTTTTCCTCATGATTAGACTGGAAGACCACAGAGGTACAGTGCCATTTTAACCACATGTTATTAAGGTTATGTACCATCAACATGACTTATCATTGTTGATGTTAACCACAATCACCTGGCTGACAATGTCAGATTTCTCCACTGTAAACTTCATCCCCTTCCCTTACTGTATTCTTTGGAAGGAAGTCACTATGCACTGTCCACACTTAAGGTGTGGGAAGTTATGCTCCACCTTTTTGAGGGCAGAGTGTCTACGTAAATTATTTGAAATTCTTCTGCACAGACTATTTGTCTATTCTCCCCCATTTATGTATTTGCTCAATATATATTTGTTCTTTTATATCGATATGGGCTCATGGATAGTTTATACTTTGGGTTATAATCCAGTGCTCTTTCCAGCTACTTTTTATGAAACCGGAGTTAGAGAACCTCTGTTCTAAATTTTGTTTCTGGTCTTTGAAGGGTTTTTTTTGTTTTGTTTTCGTTTTTGAGGCTGGCCGGCATAGGGATCGAACCCTGGACCTTTTGGAAGCAGCACCACACTCAAACCAACTGACCGGCCAGCCCTGAAGTATTTCACTAGCCTCCCAAACCAGTTTCAGCATCCGTCAGCAGAGGGCGGAAGACAAAGCAGATGAGTCTCCTTTTTGCCTCAATGGCTTTTCTAATCGAAGAAAGACGCGTGATCAGGCGCCGAGGCGGAACTAAATTCTGAGCAGGAGAACTGTCAAACCCGGGGGTGGGCGGGGAGCTGTCACGTGAGGGTCAGCTGTCAGCTGACTAATGCTCAAGTTCCGCAGTGAGGGGCGGACCCGAGTAGAGGGCTGCTGCTGATTGGTGGAGAAAAATCCAGTGGTAGCGCTTTGGGGCGGGTGCTTGGTGGTGGTGACTACAATTGGCTTATGCAGAGTCACGTGGGTGTGTCGCACCGAGCTCTTGGAAGAGTTGGGTAGCGTACGCTAGTGTATGCGCTTGCGTTGAGATCTCCGGACGCCGATTGGAGGTGGCGAGTCACAGTGCGGCGTGCGGCAGCTGGCGGGGCGGGGCCGGCGGGGCGCTCGCCCGGCTACCAGGCCACTGGTTGGCCAGCCCGAGTCACGTGGTGCTGGGCAGCAGGCGGTGAGCGCCGGTGCAACGTCAACGCAGCCTGCTAAGCTTCGCCCGCCTGTCTACCGCGGTTCGGCCGCGGCTGAGTTCTTCCAAGGCGCGGGTCGGGCGGTTTGCTGAGTACCTTTGCGGCCAACATGGACAACTCCGGGAAGGAAGCGGAGGCGATGGCGCTGCTAGCCGAGGCAGAGCGCAAAGTGAAGAACTCTCAGTCCTTCTTCTCTGGCCTCTTTGGGTAAGAATCGGGCCGAGGGGTCGGCCGGGACCTAGGCTGAGGGGACGAAGGAGCCATGGCCTGAGGCGGCAGGGCAGGCACGCAGGGCTTGTGCCGAGGGAGTGGAGGGGATTCCGAAATGAGGTAACGTGGTCTAAGGCAGGAGAGGGGACACAGGCTGAGAGCCAAGGGGCCCGGGCGGTGGCAACATGGTTTGAGGAGAAACAGTCTGAGATGGCGGAAGGGTTTCTGGACTGAGGCCACTCTGGCCGAGGCGACACCATCTGGAGGCTGGGAAGGGGCCCCAGGCTGAAGACGCACGAAGGGGACGGAGGAGAACCCGGACCGAGGGAATATGCTGTGAAGCCTCGAAGAGGACCGGCGTGAGGGGACAGAGTGAAAACATCCAGCTTCAGAAGTCTTTTGGAGTTCTAGAAGAACCTGTTTGAAGGGTCTCAGATGGCGAGATGGGGTATGGGGCTGAGGACCCTTCCCGGAGGGACTGAGCTTTCCAAGGCCCGCAGCAGTGATTTGCGTGGGCCCTGGGTGACAGAGGTGAGAGTTGAAGGAATCTGACAGTAGGCGGAGGGCTTAGGTGATCCTGGGAGTGATTTGAGCCCAAGAGAGGTGTGTGAGGGTGCGTGGGGTGAGTATGGCCGGGTTACTAGTGACTAGTTTAAGGAGACCTGAACAGAGGACCTGGTATGATGGAATTAAGACTGAGGAGGCCTGGTCTGAGAGGCTGGAGACTCATGGTGGGGGAATGAGTGGTGTTGGCTTGACCAAGGAGACAGAGGAATGAAAGGGAGAGATGAGGGAACCCCGAGAACCAAAAGAGGGTCAAAGGCCTGCTGTGTGATTCTCAAATAATGACTGGGGAGTCCGAAGGGGATGACTCTGGCATGCTGAGAAGAGGGTCTGAAGCGGATGACTGTAGCATGCTGAGAAGAGAGTCTGAAGGGGATTGGGAGACAGAATTAACATGTACCATGTGACAGACATTTCACATCATGCATTTCAGTTTGTCAGCTCATAAAAGTTGACCATTCTTTGAGGAATTTTAGAGGCTTAGGAATGTCAAAAGCCTAGGTTTGAGGGCTCTCTGGTTAGCTCAGTTGGTTAGAGCATGGTGTCATAACACCAAGGTCAAGGGTTTGGATCCCCCTACCAGCCAGCAGCCAAAAAAAAAAAAAGTCTAGGTTTGAAATGTGGCTCTGCC
Source organism: Cynocephalus volans (assembly GCF_027409185.1). Classification (NCBI taxonomy): domain Eukaryota; kingdom Metazoa; phylum Chordata; class Mammalia; order Dermoptera; family Cynocephalidae; genus Cynocephalus; species Cynocephalus volans. Next base: position 50,905,042 of record NC_084469.1, read on the forward strand.
ACTCACTTTGTGAGCTTGAGTAAGTTATTTAATTTCCTTGATTAAGGGAATCACTAGTAAAACCTACCTCCGTGTGAAGTGCTTAAAACTGAGTTTGGCACATGGTAAATCTCTAAAAGTGTTAGCTATCATTAACGTCACTACCCCAAAGGAAATAGGTTTGAAGCCTGCTAGGGATCAAGGTGGCAGGCAGCCTGAGGGAAGAAGTCTGGAAAGGGTCCCTGGAGGTGTGATAAGGGGGAGGGGAGTTGAAAGGGAATGGGAAAAGAGCTGTAGGCCATAGGGACTTAGTAAGGTTAGGGGAAGGGGCTTGAGGCTCTGGGCAGAGGAAGTAGAAGGTAGCTGGGAGGATTAGGGGAGGGATATGCTGGGGGAGGGACCTGAAAGGGTCAAAAGGAAGCTGTGGGACTGAGAGGAGGACTGGGAAAGGGACTGGTGGGTTTGTAGTAGGGGGGTGAGGCACGGAGTCTGGGAACCAGAGAGAGGCAGAGACTGGGGAAGGTGGTGGGACTGGGAGAGTCTGCCAGAAGGCTGGGGAAGGGGAGTTGGAGGGAGGGCTTGGGGATTGTGTGAGGAGCTGGGCAGAGGTTGGTAAGAAATGAAGGAGCAGGATCTTTCCAGGAGAGGAGATGGAGCCACTAGGTAGAAGGAGCCACCCCTTGTTATTTGAGGTTGGATAATGTTTAGTAAAAGAACCTGAAGAACTTGGCTGAGAATTGCCTGGTGTGGACAAACATCCAGGGCTGATGGGTTGTATTGATTAAGTGAGGAATGTTTTGTTTTAGAAGCTGAGAGCAGAGAGAAGGTATGTGTGTGTTTCTTCTTTCTTCACAAGGGAAGAAGTTCAAGTGCAGTGTTTTGGGAGTGGAGCCAAGAGCTCAGTTTCGGTTTAGTTTTCCTGGGTAGCTCTTGGTATCTGGTCCCTTTAGCCCGGGAATTAGTGCACTCTTGGGCTGTGCTTGGAGATACTTGCCACCTGGTTGAGAAGCAAAATCAACACTTGCCAGACACTAGTAAAGCAAAATTGTCAAATGTGAGGAAGGGCTAGATTATGTCATTTATGTGAAGTTCCTGAGCTGGGAAGTGGCTGTGTGAAGTGGAGGGAGGCCCTTGGTGAGGAGTGAGTTGGGCCCCAAGGAACCCCAGGACTTGCTGAGGGAACTGGGGCCTGGAAGAATGTTTTAGGTAGCAGGGACAATGTGAACAAAGGTCTATTGTGAGGGGAAGTTCTACCTGGAATGAGGGGAGAACCAAGATCCAGAAGGGCCATGATGGCTTCCTGGGGGAGAAGTTCAGGGGGTACTTTCTGGTGGGGAGTAGCATTCCAAGTAGAGCAGACAGCTTGAGCAAAGGCGCAGAGGTGTAAAGCATGCCTTTTGAAGGTTTAATACAGGGAGTTACATGTTAGATCATAAAGTTAGAATGGGTAGAAGGGGGAGGTGAGGCTGGACAAAGATGAGGCCTTCTGAGCAAGGGCTTGGACTTGAGGAGATGCTGGACAGCACTGAGGATTTTAGTGGGGTGCCAATCCTGGAGGGTTTTCATTTGCCTTTTAGAAAGGACCGTAGAAGCTGGTATTGGGGAGAGTGATGGCAGGAAGCTGTTGCAGTGACAATAGTAGCAGATAATGCTATTGAGTGTTCACACTAACTCTGAGTCAGGCCTGGGCCAGGCATTTAACCTGTGTTTTCTTATTTAGTCCTCACAAAATCCCTGTGAAGGGAGATATGAGGGGCTTAGAGGAGTTATTTGCCCAGTCCCACAGTAAGTAGGAGAAGTGGTGTTCAAACCCAGGCCTGTCCAATTCCAGAGCCCTCTCACTTAGCCACTACGCTGTACAACCATGGCAGTTCTCCCTGAAGCTCATGCCCATTTCTGGGCACTACATTTAGGAAGGATATTGGCAAACTGTGTGTCTTGGGGAGCTGCCACCCTCTAACTGTTCATCCCAGTCCTTTCCAACTCCAAGAGGAGTTGAGATAGTGCTAATAGGGGAGCGAGCAAGGTAAGAGCAGAGGGCAGTGAAAGAAAGTGAGCCAAGATGCCAGGTACCATTCAAGCTTTATTAAAGAAAGAAAGCTGCCAGGCTGTACTCAAAATGGAGGACAGCCCGGGGCTGCCCTAAAAATGGGGGACAGCCTCAACAATGGGTTTGTGAGGGTTTATATTAGCTTTTGGGCGCGAAATGTATGGGGGGAGGTACCATTAGGTTGATGTAACTGGGTGGAGAACTGCGCAGATGCAGAAGCCGGAAAGTTGTTTCTAAGTCAGGAGGCTTCTAAAGCGAAGGGGGGAGGGGCTTGGTGCTGGAGTGAAAAAGGAGGCTGGCGGCTCTTTCATGCTGGTGCTTATTTTGTGCACAATTGCACCGGCCACATCCAAAATCCATCAGGCAGGATGCAGGGAGACCAGCCTGACTGAAGCCTATGTCTGGAGGTCAGCTCAGGAGGACCCACTTTACTGGTGGGAACCACTCCAGGAACCTCCTCCCCTCTGAATTAATGTGTTAAACATTTCATAACCCACCTTTACTCAAGGACTGGGAAAGGGAGTGTTGGGGCTCAGCTTGTGCATGGTACTTCTCCCTCCCCTTTTAGGAACCTTGGCAATGACAGCTTCCCAGATTGACAGGTCTCTGCTCTTGTCAAAAAGGCCAAGTAGTATAGGCCTCCCCTGGGATCTGGAGCAGCTCCATCTCCAAGGATGTGTGTGCTGATTGGCTGCCTTTGCTCTTCATTATTTCTGTGCTTCCAGGCACTAAGGGGCTTTGACACACCAGCAGACAATGAGGGTGTTACCGACAGGCCAGGCTCAGCTTGCCCTCTCGCATTAAACAAATGACCTGAAAGTCCAAAAGTTGATGCAAGGATTGGAAGATTTATTCAGATCACCGGTACTCAACTAAAAATGTCTAACCAAGCAAACAAAGAGAAAAGAGGAGCAGTGGGGTCCAGTTTAACCTAGTCCCAATTGGTGGGGCCAACCTATTCCATGAACAGTAATTGATAAAAGCAGTTCTCCCCACTGTTTTCAGCATAAAGAAGAAAAGTATCGACTAGATTTAAATCAGAAAAACAAAGCATAGCCAGGAGCCCTCCAGGGTGCACCTATACAGAACTGGATACAATTCAACCAAACAGAAGAGGGCTCGGAAAATCAGAAAAAAAAATAGCCAGGAGCCTTCCAGGGTGCACCTACGTAGTAGTGGATACAGTCCAACCAAACAGCAGAAGAAGGCTCAGAAAATCAGAGAAAGGTGAAGAGAATAAAGCATTGCCTTTTCAGAATTTAGGCCAGGGACTCCAGGAGAGATCTACAAGCACCAGAGACATGGGAGCAAAATAGTCCCAGTGGCCACTTGCCTCTTGCAGCTGGAGTCTTCTCTGGTTCCCAAAGCTTTCCAATTTTTGCCAGTGATTAAATTAGGCTCTTGGATTCCAAAGTCATAGAAATGAACAATGTACCCAACAGTAAAGCAAGCAAGGCTTTATTAAGACAAGAGATAGACTTATGCGTAAGGGGTGGTAGCAACAGTAAAGGTAGCCCCCCAAGGGAGGCTGTTCAGGGTCTTTTATAGGGGAAAAGAGTTAAGGGGTGGCAGGCCAGCACCACTGGAGGTGGTCCATTCTGTTCTTCCTGGTTGCGTCAGGGCTGCCTGCTCAGTAGGTCCAAAATGGCAGTGCTGTTCATCATTGTCACCCCAGGAAGGTCATTGTAGCAGTCACCTCGATGCTTTGTGCACAGGTGGGAATTCCTTAAAGGGGTTTTAAGGTTAATCTGTAACTTTTATTATTATGGTAAAACAAACCTTGGGGAGAGGTTTTGCAACTCAGTAAATCTCTGTTTCCTCTCTTGTCTCAGTCTATTTTGGCAGGGCAGCCCATGGGATAATCATTTGCCCCGGGGGTCTCAGGACTGAGGAGTGGAAAAGTAACATTTTCTGCTGGGAAAATGGAGTCAGTTTGGTTCACAGGCCTAGCCTTACTCTGTTTCAAGGGTGGCAGTGCCAGCCAGTTAGTAGAAGATCAAAGCCTTTTTGTACTGTTTCTTGGGGGGGGGGGGGGAAGCAGCCCAAACCTCTGCTTTGGAAGCAGAAAGATGGAGATTTCCTTTTTTTTTTGGTGGCTGGCCCGGTACAGGGATCTGAACCCTTCACCTTGGTGTTATAATACTGCGCTCTAACGAGCTGAGCTGAGCTAACCGCCCAGCCCCCAAAATATTGCATTTAATTATTATTAAATGCAATAAAAATATATTTGGGGGGGAGGAGGGAGGCTGGCCAGTAGGGGGATCTAAACCCTTGATCCTGGTGTTACGACACCGCGCTCTAACCAACTGAGCTAACCAGTCAACCCGAGATTTCCGAAATAAAGCACAATGAGACGGCAGAAGAAGAGGGGAGAGTCAAGACCCACTTTTTCCTCATTCCTGCTCTGTTTCCTGATGGATCCAGAGAGTTCCCTGCTGTGCCCCTTTGGGATTGTACAGGTTCTGAATGGCTGTTCTGTTCCCTGGGGCTTTTCTTCATCCCTAGCGTCTCCCTGCCACCTTCATCCCCCAAAAATCCAAAGTAAAAACTTCTTTCCTCCTGGATATCAACACGTATAGGGAGTTTCTTCATCGGTAAAATGAAGACCATAGTAATTACTGCTTCTAGGGTTGTTCTAAGGAGTGGATGAGTGGTGAGAGCAGAGTGCTGGCCCAGGTAATGCTTATTGAGGGCTGACTATCTATTAGGTATTGTCATTGGAAGTGAGCTGGAGGCACTGAAGAAATTGAGGTGACTGGGTGTTCTGCATACAAAGAGCAGATCAAATGTTGACACATCAGTTCCTGTTTGAACTGCCTTTAGGCATCAGCAACCTCCAGGTGCCCTGGAGGGCCAGCTTTTGTAAGGGAAGAATTGTCAGGGTGAGGAGGGTGTCCCTGTCCAAGGCCTGCCTGAGGTCTTAGCTCAGCCTGGTATGGGCACGAGCTTCCATCTTTGCTCCCAGATCACCTTACACCTGCAGAGCATGCAGAAACCCCTGGTACCATTTTCAGTGGGTACCATGATAGTGAATCACAGTGCCCTGCTGGCTGCCAAGATCCACCACTGAAAACTTGGCATCTCTTGCCCAGTCTGAGTAGACTCTCTCCTAATGGCACACAAGGTTTCTGGGGAATCTGAGAGTTCCTGGCTTTCTCAAAGGATGGGACTCTGCTGCCTGGTCTTATGGAGGTTTCCATGTACCTTCTGTTTGGGATGGAGCTACTGAGAGGAAAGGGTCTTTCAGGACATCTTTTAAGAAAAGGAAACACATTCACTCTTGGGCTGCGATGAAGTGTTAATTCTGTTGGGGTACAGAGGCGCATCAGTATAAGAAACACAGGAGAACCTGCCAGGCCATCAGGCAGGCAGGGTCCCTACCTCTGAGCCTATAGTCTAGAAGGGCGATGGGCACATAAGTAAGTACGGTCAGCATCATAAGGTAAGGGGTAGGGTAGTGGGAAACCAAGGACTATGAAAACCGGAAGAAGGGCAACATTTAGCTCACATGGAGGGGGAGGAGATGAAGCCCATGCTGAAATTTTGAAGTAGGATAATATTTCTGGAATCTGCTCTCTCTGCGGGGCCTGATGAGAGTGATGCTGTCATTTACTGGGCACCTGCAACATGGCAGGCTCTCTGCCAGGCGCTTACCTGTGATATTGCTCATGTTTCCAGCAAGCCTACAAGGTGTGGAGTCTTATCCCCAGTTACAGATGAGGAAACCGAGCCTGGCAAGCAGTGAGCTGGCATTTGAATCCATGTTGCCGGACTCAGGTCTGGCTGCCCGCCCCTTTGAAAAGGAAGAAAAAAAAAACTCAGAAGCCAAATGGTTGGTGTTAGAAAAGCAGATGTATTCAGCTGCAGGAGATGGTAGGCTATCCCATCTCAAAGATTTGCATTTACCGAAAGGTTTTTAAAGGAAGGGTTGAGGGAATGGAATGTGGGAGGTGAAAAGCAGGAGAGCAGGAGATGTGAGCTACGAGGGGTCCATTTCTATGGGTCAGGTATAAGGTCTTGCCAAGGCCTCATTTGGTTTCTGTTCTCATCTTTGCTGTTATCTCAGCAAAATTTTGATTTGCGCCAGTATGCTTGGCTAGTGCCCAAGGTCAGCTTCAGTCATTTGGCCTTGATCATTTCTCAAAACTCTACAAATCTCAAAGAAAGAACTGTTAGCTTTGCAAAGCACTAATTAGCTTCTTGGCCTTGTTTTCCTACTTAGTGAGTGAGATAAGAAAGTCAGGGGAGGGGAAGCAAGAGTGGAGAGAAAAAAACTGTCCTTTTAAAAATCCTCCCCCCCTCTGCAGCCCAAGCGGCTTTAGGTCCCAACATGGCTTCAGTTCTGGTCACTCCAACATCCAGGCTTGTGTGACTACTATCAGCAAGTCTTTCACCACCACAGGTGACTCTAGAATTCCTGTTTCTGGGTGGCTGGCACTCCTTTGAGTGTATTTCTCCTCCTTTGTGTAGTAGCAACAATTTGAGCATCTGCTCTGTGCTGCGCCTTGTACTGGGTATCACTTCTAATTTTCACAAAGACTCTTCCCAGGTCATGTTCGTTGTCTCCATTTTATAGATAAAGAAACTGAGCCTCAAGGATTACTGCCCAAGGTTGCACACTTAGCAAAGTGCCTGAAATGGATTTCAGCCCAGGTCTCTTCACTCCAAAGTCCATTCTCTTTCTACCCCTTGCCCAAACAGGCATGTCCTGTGACAGTTTCAGAGTTAGGCAATTGGCATGTGATGCTTTCTTCTTTGGTTGTCATTACTGGGGTCTGTGCAAGCACTATGGGTAGCTGAGAAAGCAGAGCGGTGCCTGGGCTCTGCCCTGCAGGAGCTTGTACCCTATTAGACAAGGTGAGGCCAGGCACACTGCAGAGCTGAGGCAGGCAGTGAGTGGTTTGGCACTAGCAGGTGATGCAGTTCCCACTGTTCTGACAGCTCTGGTGCAGTCAGTGGAGTAGCAAGGCTGGTGGCTGCCTGCTCCCTGTGCCAGAGTGGACCCCACACCTCTAAAAGCCTTTACTTTTTTTAATGTTCATTCTGCCTGTTGGACTGTGCCGGGGGGCTCAGTAAGGGGCTGCCTTAATTAATCCCTCCCTTGCCTAGAAGAAGCTCAGTGCAGCTCCAGCAGAGAGCAGTCTGCTTGTCAAATGGGGCTACTTTTATCTAGAGGAAAAGCAAGAACAGTTAGGGACCTTGTCTGCCCTCCTTACTTTCCAAAGGACCCCTGGACATGGGGAAGGAAGCCTTCACGATCACTGGGTGAGTGAAAGGCAAGGGCAGGACTGGAGCCTCAGGGCAGCATAAGCTTGGGCAGGTCCCTTATCCTCTCTGAGCCACAGATTCCTCCTCTGTAAAGCAGGGGCAGTCCCCCAAAGGGTTCTTGCAAGAAACTGTCAGTGCTCCTTTAGGCAGAGTGCCTGATAGGCAGTAAGCACTGAGAGCCGTGCCATGAGGCATATTTGTAGAGAAGGTAAGAGCATGGGACAGGCCCTTGGGTCCCTTCTTCCTCAATGAGGATACTGACTGGAGAATTGGGGCAGTGGACTTTAAGTCTGAGGAGAGAACTGTGGGCTGGTGACTGTGGCTACCACAGAGGGACAGGAGGGAGAGACAGAGATTCTAGGACCAAAAATAGGAGAGTTACTCCATCTGCCCTGCCTTTTGAGGTCCTTAGGGAACTGTGGGTGGGGGCTAGGGGGATGGCATCTTTCTGGGAGTCAGGAAGTGCCTATGGGATGAAGGAAGGAGGAAAGGAGGCTGAGACTCTGCCCTGCAGAACCCCCTGGCCAAGGTCCCACCAGGCGTCTGTTCATTCCTGGCAGTGCTCACCCTGCCATATGGCAGTCACTGGAGGTTGGTGGCTGCGCCTGGGAGATCCAAGACTGCTTCCTCTGCTTTGGGAGGGGGGAGAGAGCAAAGCTTAGCGGGTAATTATAGACAGCTCTACACCAGGCCAGCCAAAACCAGTTCCCTGTATTCCTGGTGTGGCTCAGAGCCGTGGGATGGGAAGAGTGAAGCAGAGGCAGCTTGGAGGAGGTCAGAGAGGGAAGAACAGTCAGCTGTCACATGTTCTGCCACCCGGGCCCTTCAGGAGAGGAGGCCCCAGCTGGCTTTTCTGGATCTCATGCAGGAGGCAGAGGGAGAAGGCCTGGTTTCTTCCCCTCAGGGAGTTTGCAGTTTTAGTTGGGAGGCCAAACTTTGATGGATGATACAAGCCCACCTGACCTGGGAGAGAAATCCTGTAGTAAACCATGCAGATTTACCATGTGGAGAGACAGATTGGTACAGCAGTGAAGCTGGGGACTACTTCCTTGCAGTCACTTCTTCCTTCTGGTCACTCTTTCCCTGCTGGAAATCCTCCTATCATATTAGGGCCTAATCCCTTATCCTGGCCTCTAGCGTGGGGTATCCCCTGCCTGCCTCTCCAGCATCATTTCCTGCCACTTTCTGTGTTGTAGCCATCCTGGCCCACTTCTCTTCCATGAACTCTCCAAGCTTGTTTCTGTCTCAGGGCCTTTGCATGTGCTATGACTGCCGACTGGAATGCTTTTCCCTCTTTTTATGGTTGGCTCCTCAGTCATCACTGAGGATTAAGTACAAACCTCACATCCTCAAAAGCAGCTTTCCCTGACCTGCCCAAAGAAGTCCCTATTCCCCCAGTCCCTGTAGTACTTAATCACCCTGAAATTGTCTTGTTGATTCCGTTTATTAAGAGCCGGGCCCTTCTTTGTTTACTGCTATTATCTTCAGTGCCTGGCACATAATAAATGCTCAGATGTTTGTTCCCCAGGTGAATGGCTTCTTCAGTATCTGCCAGTGAAACCTAGACAAGTCACTTTCCCCCTTTGGGGACTTCATGCTCATCTCTAAGAGGGTGGGACTCCAGAGATCCCCTGTCATCCTCTGGCTGAGGTAATTGCCAGGACTGTAGTGTTCAGGGGCAGGAGGAGGGAGGCCTGGGGGCCTGAGCAGGCATTAATCCCTCTGGCTTTTCTACCCCTCAGTTAGAATCATTGACCCAGCACAGGGTTGGCCCAGCCTAGTCTGGGATCATAGAATTTCAGCCCGGCAGCTGACAGGCTTTGTGTTCTATGTCCGCTCTGTCCCGTTGAGCCAAAACAAACATGGCTGGGGCTGACTACTCATTTTTGATCACTCAGCTTTGGGCCTCTTGGTGGGATGGGTCATTTCTGCTCATCCAGGAGACTGAGCTCTTTCAGAGAATGTCTGGAACTGGGTAGGATTTTAGTCATACCCACAGAGAAGGGAAGGATCAGCTAGGGGGTCTGTGGGGTGTGCAGACCAGTGATTGAAGTCTGTGAACACGTGCCTTAAAGAGAATATTCTAGAGAAAGTCCTCCTGAGGTTTTTTTTGCAGCCAGACCCCAAGAGACCCTTCTGAATTCTCCTCTGAAGCTTGAGAAAGTTCCTTACCTCTCCATGGCCAGTAGTGCATTCTAAAGTCACTTCAAACCAGGGTCCCAGGCCCAAGGTGTGTTGGACCAGCTAGAGTGAGGTTGTTAAGGGAAGACAGTGGGGCCCAGTGGGGTGAGTGTGGGAACACATTGCTCAGGGCCACTTCTCAAGGTCAACAGAGGATTGGGGACAGGCAGAGGGTAGACTCTTCATCTAAAGAACCACCTTACCTGGTATGATTTGGATTCAGGAGGCTGGGATTTTAGTCCCAGCTAGCCTGCCCACGCTGGGAGTATTTGCCTGCTGATGTTGCCAAACCTGGGACAGGTCACTAGTGGCTGCTTTCTAGGTGGTCAGTCACAGTCAGTTTTTCCTCCCCAAATTCACCCAATCATCTGAATCACCTGGGTCTTCCAAATCCCAATGGTTAAAAATCCCAATTCCAGGCCCCACCCTGACCACTGAGTGGAATCTCCAGGGGATGTGGCTATGGGGCTCTGGTTTGATATTATAACAAGCACCTCATGTGGTTCAAAGGGATGGACAGGTAAGACATACTGCACCTGGCAGTGCAGAGTGGAGGAATGCTTGGAACCCAGCTCCCAAGATTACCTCCAAGGCCCTCCATGGCTGTGGTTGGTGTTGACAGATTTCAGGGAGCAGAATCACAGGGGTGAGACAGTGAGGATGATTTGTATGGCTTTTTATTGGGAATATCCGCCACTTTTCTCTTCCTTAAAACAAAACAATACAAGACAAAAAACACTGGTTATGTCAATGAATGGAGAATCTGAAATCCACTTGTTGGCATGGATTTTGTTCTACTGTTTATGTGGGCGATGGGAGTTTGAATAGTCACGAAGACTCCATGGGCTAATCATGGTTGTATTACTGGGGGTGTTAGGGGACAGAAGGATGTGGCAGGGACTTATGGGTTTGAGGTACTAATGAAGAGTTCCCCAAGTCAGGAAGAGGTTCAGATGTACTGCTTGGAGGTCAAAGAGCCATGATAAAGCTGCCCAAACAGGGTGTCCTTTATTTTTTTTAAAATATAGGGCCGAGCCCGTGGCGCACTAGGGAGAGTGCGGCGCCGGGAGCGCCGCGACGCTCCCACCGCGGGTTCGGATCCTATATAGGAATGGCCGGTGCGAGCACCGGTCACGAAAAAATGCAAAAGAAAAATAATAATAATAAATAAAATAAAATATATACTCATGTATATCTCCCAGGCCCCTACAATAAGTTTTTTAAGGGTTCTTTTTCCATTTTAAACAATGCTATGCTGAACATCTTTGTAACTTTTCTGATTAGTTTCTTAGGATAAATTGCTAGGAATGTAATTCATTGCTGGACCACAAGGCCAAATATAAATCCTAATGTTAAAAATATATATATATATTTCTTGAATAGACAAAATGTGCAGATGGCAAAACAAAACAAAAAAATTTCAACAATAACAAAGGAGCGGTATACAGTGAGTAAGTCTGCCTCCCACACCTGGCCCCAGTTCTACAGACTCCGCCTTAGAGAAGAATACTGTTACTACTTTTTTGTGTAATATTCTATGTTTATATAAACATGGATGTTTCTACTCACACTTTTTTTATATACAAATGGGAACATTTTATATGTACATCTTTAAGTAATATGTCTTTGCATGGCTGTATTATGATATATCTGACAAGTCATGATTGGTAATGGCACATTCTTAGGGCTGCAGGGTCTTTGTTGAACAACTACAGTGCGCAAGGCTCAGGATTAAGGCTTTGGGGAAGCAACAGGTATCTAAAGCTGGGTTTATCCCCCAGAAAGCTTTGCAGTTTCCTGGGGAAAAGGGATTTGTAGAGTGCCTGGGACCTAATGGCCACCCAGCAGCTGGAGCAGGAAGTGGAAGAGACTGTCAGAGTCAGAGCGGGGGGAGCCAGTCTGTCCTCACCAAGTGTGCCTTTGTATGCAGAGGTGGGGGCCACAGACTCAAGAGGCCTGGAGGAAGCTGTTTCATGGAGAAATCAGGGGGTGGGGGCACATCTCCACTGTCACTGGGGCAGAATACTTGCTTTCTCTTTGATACCAGACTAGATGGTCTCCTTATCTTTTTTCCCTTTCCTTTTTTCCCCAGAGGCTCATCCAAAATAGAGGAAGCATGTGAAATCTACGCCAGAGCAGCAAACATGTTCAAAATGGCCAAAAACTGGAGTGGTATGTGATTTTTGCTAGAGCTCCTCTGTGGTTCTTTCTCCTCTTTTCTCTCAGCTTTCAGTCCTGAAGGTCTGACTGAAAGAGAGGTTGGCCTGGCAGTCTCTTCTCCTTTTATGCTGTCTCAAGCACCAGAAACCCATTGGCCTGCCATCAAGCTGTTTTGTGCCCACTGGGTTACTTTATACACTGGGTCATGGGGCCTTAGAATAAGGATGGAAAGTATAAATATATTACTGAATCCAGATAGACCCACATGGATTGATGAGCTCTTTGAGAGATTTCTTTCTAAAGGAAGGATTTCAGGTTTTCTGGAAACTGTTTCCTAGTGTTTCCATCAGAGTTTGAATTCTGGGCTGGGGGGACGTTCAAATGATTCCAATAACAGTGTTAATCACAGCTACCATTTATTGAGTACTAAGTGCTGAGCATGCATCATTTAATTGAATAATCACACCAACCCTGTGAGGGTCAGTACCATTAATATTCCCATTTTACAGATCTGGAAACCGAGCCTTGGCTCAGCCCTTGCCCAAGGTGACATGACTAGTGATTGACAGAAATGTGATTCAGAAACCAGGGCTCTGACTACCCTGATGAGGCAGGAGAACTTAACCAAGGAGTTGGGGGTGGGGAGGAGCTCCTTGAGCTCAGAGATGTGGAGGACCTTTATGGGCCTGAAGGAGAGGCCCGAAAAGCCAGCATGTTGAGCCCATTTGAGGCCAATTCCATAATATGGCTTCCAGCGTCAGCAAAACTGGATCGAGAAAATCCAGCAAGAGATACAGTTTTGAAAGCCAGGGAGGAGCTTTCTGACCGCAGAGGAGATGAAACCTGGGATGGGACCATGGAGGCACAGTGCCAAGGTGCAGGGTAAAGTCGATTATCATTATTTTCTGAAAATGTTGTTGCTTTCCTGAAAATTAGGACAGTTTTTCCTGAGCTTTCACAGAATACACTGTGCACAAAGCCAAATGCTATGTGTATTTTTATGCTCCCAAACTAATCAAGTGCCTTTAGAGAAAGAATGCTTATTTTTTAATCACATAGATGTTGCTTTTCCCCTAAAATTTGTTAACACCTCCCCTCAGCTATTCAAACAAAAGTCTGAGGCCGTTTTTCCCCTGATACCATCCCCTTTTCTTGAAATTTTACACTCAAGTTTAGAGCTCTTAAAAATAATGATGAAATCATATCGTGAAGCCTGGAAAGCTCTGGCCTGTTCTGCTGTTCAAAAGTTAGAGGATGGGGGCCAGGCCTCTCGGTCCTCTTCCAGCTCAGGAATTCTGTGATTCAGAGCTAGCTGGAGGAGAATGAAGGGAAAGGGCCTCAGAACTGAGCTGGAAGTGGCTGTTGGTGCTCCACAAGAAGCACCAACGGAACACAAGAAGCTCCACCTGTTGCCTCCTGAAAGTCAGTTTAGGAGACATGTGAACAAAATGGCTTGGGACCCATGGAGGGTGACTGTGTGCAGATAAGCACAGGACTTACTGGGCTTCAGGTGTGGTCTTCACTGCCCTTTGCGCATGGGCACTTGTCCACATGTACTTGAGTTCTTGGTATCCATGTCCTACTTCCCTTTCTGGTCATGAAGCTCCTGGAGGGCGTGGACCCTGTGGTTTGAGGCTCGCTATGGAGGACTGCTGAGGCCAGGAGATGCAGGAGACCTCCTTACCTTGTTATTGTAGCTTTTGCAGCTCTCAGGTCTGTTTGCTTTCTCCTTGGATCTTTAGAAGTGGTGGTTCTGGACGTATTGGCAAAGGCTGGGGTTGGGGGCATGAGATCTTAGCTTGGTTCACCCTGACTGTCTTTTTGTACACCTGGAGCTGAGGGGCTTCCCGCTGAGGCAGCTTCCTGCTCCCTCAGAGACCACCAGGTGGACCACCAGGAGCCTCAGCCCAGGGATCAGGGGACCTGAGATCTAGGCCCCAACCTGGGCTCACTCTGGCCAGTCTTGTCTTCTCTCAGGGACTCTTTCCACATTCTTGAGACCCTGACCCAACTCCCAGAGCAGTGTCTGTGTGGCTTTATAAAGTGTGGAGCCCCACTGAGGCCAGGATCACCCTTATTTTCTGTTCCAGCTGCTGGAAACGCTTTCTGCCAGGCAGCCCAGCTGCACCTACAGCTCCAGAGCAAGCATGATGCAGCCACCTGCTTTGTGGACGCTGGCAACGCATTCAAGAAAGCTGACCCCCAAGGTGAGGAGGGCCTCTGTGGGCCTCATGGGCTGGCTGCCCAGAGGCACCAGCTGAGCTCTCTCCACAGAAGTCCTCAGGTTTCCACACAGCTCTGGTTTTTTCCAGTGGCCAACATGTGATAGGCTGGTGGGGAAGTGTTTGAGGCAAAGTGAGCGTTAACGTCAGAATTGGCTCCCTTCTTTCCGGCTGGCATTCGCATGCTGCTCCAAGTCTCCACCTCCCCCCATATACTGGCTATGTGCAGCTGATCACTCCCCTCCCAAAGCCTGGGAGCATTTGGGTGTGGGAGTTACATCTCAGACCCACCGCCTGCCAGGGAGAGAGGAAAATCTGTTCTGTTGTCAGAATTAACATGCAGAAGGGAGAGGGGGGAGTTCTAAGACCAGCCAGGTAGGAGTCGCTGCCGAAAAAGGAGCGGAAATTATCCTAACCTGACTTCCCTACATGCTGGGAAAAAAACAGAGAGAACAGAGTCTGAGATGTAGTTGCCAGAGAACAAGTTACTTAAAATGAGAGAATGTTGGGGACAGAAACCTAGTTTGGGACTGACTCTTAATGAGAAAACAGTTTTTGTCCCACTGGGCTCATCCTGAAGTAGAAGCACAGCCTAATGGATACCAGACTTTTGGATTTCATTGGGTGGGAATTTTAATTTATTTTTTTAATCTTGGTGCCAAATATAAGTTGCTAACTTTTTAAAAATGTTTTTCTTTTCTTAAAAATCAGCTTTATTGATGTATAATTTACATGCCATAAAAGGTAGCTAACTTTTAATTTTAGCATGCAAAGACATTTTTAAAAAATGAATGGAAAATATATGAATTTCTTTTTTAAAAAAGAGTTACATAATCTTGCAATAAAGGCCTGGCCTTCTCAAGAGAGGATGGTTTGCAACAGTACAGAAGGTTTCTCCAAGGATCAGCAAGGACTGGTTCACATACCAGCGTTTGGGAACTCCTGGTGTGCCTGTTACCACAGAGAGTTAGTTCCCAGTCAAGGATTTGATCTCTGTGTAGACCAAGTAGCTCTTCTTTGTCCCCAGACTGACCAGTTGCTCCTCTCCAGCCAGGCATCTCAGAGATGTTCTGGTCATGTGGTGGTTTAGGCTTGGCAAGAACCAGAGGGGCAGCCTCATGGCTGGGTGGGCCGTTGAATGCCTGAGTGGTGTGCTCGGCCACAGCAGGCTGCGTGGGTGACATGATGATGACCCAGGGCACCTCTGGGTTTGTTTTCAGCTTGAATCACCCTATAGCCCCAGTGAATCTCCCTGTCCTCCACAGAGCCCTTCCCCACCTCTCCATCCCAGACCTTCCCTTCTGCTCCGGGGAACTAGTCGGTCTGGAGATGCTGCCTTAAAGTCTGTGAGTTCAGCTGCTGATCCATCCGGAGTGACTGGAAGGACTTGTTTCTGGAGTGGCAGCTGAGTGCCAGGCTGGTGACATGTGCATAGCTCTTTCTGTGGACAGGCGCTGCCTGGCATTGTGATATTATTGTGTACTTCTCCCAGCTTTTGATCTGAGCTTTTCTAGCTCTACAGTGAGACTATAGGGTGTGGCTTGTCTCTGGCCTTAGGAAGCACAGAGGGTATCTGAGGAGTCCCAGACCAATGGGAAAATGTAACGTTGATGCCACATCAAAAGGGCACAGAGACCACCCTGGTAGCTGAGTCGAGGAGTGGGTGAATTTGGCTGGAGGGAGACCCTGCAGGGAAGAAGGAGGGCAGTTTGTAAGAGGAGAACTTGCCTTGTCTGGAGCCCTGGGCACTTGGTGCCAAGCAGGGAGGGACGTTACAGCGACTTAACTGCCTCAAGATGCCCACCCAGTCACGGCTCCATGTCAGGGAATGTGCCAGACGGGGGGTGACAACTGCTTGTGTCTGGGGCCAGTCAAGCTTCAGAAAGAAGGTTGTGGCAGCTATGTGTGGCTCAGTAGGGGAGAGGTGAATTGTCTCGAAGGTCTGGGAGGACTCTTTCTCCCCTGTGACCTTGGGTGAGTTACTTATTTTTTTGAACCTCCATTTATTTATCTGTTAAAACAGAGACTGTACTGTGTGGTAATGCACAGATATGCCCAGCATGGCACCTGGCATGTGATCAACATCCAGTAGGGGCCAGCCCTTGGCTCCCATCAGCCTGAGTGCCTCTGCCTGGCCTGGGTTCCCCACAAGTTCTGCCCCTTGGCCGGATGCCTTGTGAAACAGAGCTGGAGGGCTGATGTGGAACTCTTCCCACTTTCCCCAAGCAGGTGGCCAGCTCTCTGGGGCTTTCCTCATTGCCTCATGAGCACCTCTGCCCTGTGTCAGCACTCCCTACAGGAGGCTCTCCTGAAGGGCCCTCCCCTCAAGAGGCAGCTGGTATGCACCTGAGGCCTGCCAGAGCCAGCCTGGGCCGGAAGGAAAGGATTTGGCTCCTGTCATCACCCTCTCCCTCTGCAGAGGGTGGCCTGCTGCCCCCTTGGTGGCACTGGGGGAAGGTGAGGCTGTCATTGGTGCTTCAAAATTTCCCAATCTCTGCCAGTTGCTCTGTGTAGATTCAGGCCAGGGAGCCTCTTCCCCAGCCTGCCTGATAGCTGAGGCCCAGGGCACAAGTGTATGGGTATACCTGGGACAGGAAAGTGGCCTGGGCCCCACATTCCCCCCCTCCTCCCCCACTGCCATCTACTGGATGCCTACTGTGTACCAGATGTTTGGCATCATTTAACCCATTCGACTTCCTTGTGCGATTCTACAGTCTGCCCCTGTTTTACTGAGGAGGAGAAAGGCTGAGTCCTATGTGTGATCCGGGAATGAGAGGCAGAAGCTGAGCTGGACAGCATTGATGTTAGGAGTGACTATAGTCGGGTCAGGTGGCAGCCTCAGCCTCTGCTCGCCCACCTTGGGCTGGATCATTCCCAACACCCCTTTCCAGCTCTCTGCGTGTGTGGACAGAGGGGGAGGGGGGCAGTTGAGCTACTGCCCAGAGGCCCAGACCAGGGAGCTGGGTTTTGCTCTGCTCATACAGGGGCACACTGGCAGGCCATACTCTGAGGGCCTGGCCACCCAAGATAAGCCCAGCAGTAATGAGTGTGTCAGAAGCTTGTCCAAGAAGTGGCTGGGGTGTCAGCTGGTGGCCTGCCGCTTTCCAGGACAGCTGTTCTGGCCTGAGTTCTGGAGCGAGGTACAGGCATGAAGGGGACTTAACCCCGTCAATCCATGTTGCTGCCTGGGGGTAAACCTTCCACCCCTGCTGCCACTGCAAGGGCCGCTACCTTGCTGACTGCAGCCAGAGCTAGTTCAGGCCCAGTGGCAGCTGTAGGGGAGCCTGTCCTGCCAAGCGGCTGCTGATCTCACCACTTGAGCAAACAGCCTTTGCCACCTCAGCCCACGGGGTTCCAGGTTGGGCTCCAGCTCTTGTGGCCAGGGGGGTTGGGGGTGGGGAGCCAATGAGTAGTTTGGGGCCTCAAGGTGGGGCTGGAGCTGTGGTGGGGGGTACAGAGCTGGCTCACCCCAGCTGCCTCTCTCATCAGTATTACAGCCCAACTGCCTGTCGCTATAGCATCAATTGCTTCTGGATCTCTCTATGACAACAGAGAGAGAGAGAGAGAGAGAGAGAGAGAGAGAGAGTGTGTGTGTGTGTGTGTGTGTGTGTGTGTGTGTGTGTGGTGTTCTCTCCTTTTCCTCCTTGTCTGCCACTTTTTTGCCTTGATTTTATCTATCAACTTCCAAACCTTGACTAAACGGTGTATATTCCCTGAAGCTTTTTTGGGTTCTCAGAGGCCTTTCAGAATTGGACAAAACCTATGAACTCTCCTCCCTGAGAGTAGCACTCAAACACCCTCTTTTTGCATGTAAATGTAGGGAATCTTGTGGACTCCTTGAAAGCCCAGGCACAGGCCTAAAGCTAAGAGCCTCTGTTCACATGTCTCCCTGGGGGTTGGAGGGGTGAGTTTGGTGTCCCAGCCAGACCATAAGCCCCTTGAGAGCAAGTGCCAGGCCTTGTGCTTCTTGGTAGAATCCTTATCCCAGCCAAGCATTTTATCCCAGCCCAGTGGGCTGGGCTGACTGTGGAGCCCTGGATGGTGATAGGAGGCTGAGTACCCTGGATAGCTCAGTCCAGGCTCTGTGGTCTGCCCAGCTTCTCTGCCCTTCCCCTCCACCTCCCTTACCCTCTCTCCCCTCAACACCCCTGTCCTCCTGAGATGCATTAAAATGATGTTAAAAAAAAAATACCCTGAGAGCTCATTTCTATCTGCTAGAAAATGCCTCCCACTCATGCTTCTCTCTCTCCTTCAAATAACTTGTCAAAAAAAAAAAAGCTTTTCCCAAATTTAAAATCTTGCAAGAGATAGTACAACAAAGGTAGCCCAATTCTTCTCAGTGCCATCTTGTTGTGTAGGGGTTTTGTGTATGTGTGTGAAACCTGTGCATGGCAGGGTCAGGTTAAGGGGGTGCCAAGAGCAGAGGGCTCTGCTGACCATCAAGGTGTGGAGAAGTGAGGATGGCAGAGAGCCCACCCCAAGGGGCCTCTGTGTGCCAGAGATCCAGGCCAGTGTGGTGAGGGGACAGACATGCTCAGGATCCTGCTGTGACAGTGGCAGAGCCCTGGTAGAACCTGGCATCCCTGCTACTTTCAAGACTACCTCAGATGTTAGGCTTGGCCACCTCCAGCCCTGCCTTGCCGCTTGCCAGCTACTTTGTCCATTGAGAACAGGGCCTTGGCTGGTCCAACTCTAAACACCTATGGGGTCTTGCAATCAGCCTGGTCCAGCATGGCCATGTCCTGTCCCTGCAGTCGCTGGAAAGCTGGTGGCATCATGATGACCGGAGGGAGAAGAGCTTTCCCCTGAAGCATGTGCCCAGCAAGTCACAGTCAGTCAGTCTGACCAAGTTTCCTGGGGCTCGGGGATTCCTTCACCCTTTCTCCCAGCCCCACCAGAGCCAGAGCGGGAGCAAGAGTGTAGCCCTGGCGACTCTGAGTGCCTATTGATATCCTCTGGGAGTTCCTGCATCTGCCTCTCTCCTCAAGTTCTGCTGAAATGACTTCACTCTCTCATTTCTCCCCCCACCTCCCTTTTTCTCTCCCAGAGGCCATTAACTGTTTGATGAGAGCAATCGAGATTTACACAGACATGGTAAGGGTCACTTGCTTGTCCTATTTCCCCTTCTCCCCCAGTATTCTGCAATATTGCCCCAGCCTCACTTCAGCTTCCCTTCCTCAGCACCCTCAGCGGTGATCCTTGTTCTGCTGCCAAGAGCAGGTGGGAGAGGGCAGAGGGAGCTGGGGGAATGTGGTCACCTAGGTTGGGCTTGGCTGGGATACCGCATCCTCACCCAGTTCCCCACCTGCCTGGCTCCTGGCAGCAGTTCCCTGTACAACATGGGAGCCTAACAGCCCCTACCTACCCACATCCTGCCTCCAGCCCTCCATCGCCATCACAGTTTTCATCTGAGAAGACACGGTTATCAGAATCTTCATGTATGTGTCCAGAACTTTTCTCCATGTCCAGCCTTCCCCACCAGTGTCCTGTTTGATTAGCAACCCTCGACAGCCCAGAGGGCTAGGCACAGCCCAGAGGAGGCTCAGCCTTGCCCTGCCCCAGGTAGCATTTCCATCAACATATGCAGTCTAGGGGAGCAGCCACCAGGCCGAGGTCAGGGGCCATGATGATAGACTCAAACTAGACCTAGGCCCCTGTGTGCTCTTTATTTTTGGCCTCTCACATGCCACCTCTGTCTCGTCAGACCCCTCCCCAGGCAGGAACACAAGACAGGCCCCTGCCCCTTTACCAGGTTCAGGTCAATGCTGCAGTAATGATTGTAATTATAACAGTAATAGCAGCTGCCATTTACTGAACCAGACAGTGCTGAGTGGTTTAATTTTCCTCCACAACAACCCTATCAGGTTGGCACTGTTGTTATCCCTGTTTGACAATCAAGGGGGGCCCAGACAAGTGACATAACATGTCCAGGGATACACAGATAAAAACAAGAATTGCTGAGACCCAAAACTAGGTCTGCCTGAGCCCAGGGCCTTGCCCTTTTCTACTGCCCTCAACAAGGCGGGCAGCCTTCGTTCGACCAGCCCGTTTGCAGAAAGGTGGGGTAGGCACCTGGACACTGAGCCAAGGCAGGTGGAGGGTGGTCAGCCCCTAGGTGCATGAGGCCTTTCTGGAGAGCTCTGGGTATTGGCCTATGAAAAGGGCTGGCTTCACAATCATGTGGGGATGGGTAGCCCTTGGCCAGGGGGACTCTTAAGCCTTCTGTCCTGGTTTCTCCAAAGCCTTTGACCAGGTGACTCTGGGCTGATCCTTTGGCCTCTCTGAACCATCTGTCAAATGCTTCCTAAGGGCTTGGGCCCTTCCTCTTCAACCCTGGGCTCCTGGTTCCCTCTTCTGCTCACCTCACCTCACCAGTGGTTGAGGGGTGGAGAGGTGGGTGGGGCACAAAGGATGTCACTGGTCACAGGCAGCCCCTTCCCGTGTCCCTCCCAGGGTCGATTCACGATCGCAGCCAAGCACCACATTTCCATTGCTGAGATCTATGAGACAGAGCTGGTGGACATTGAGAAGGTGAGTGGGCAGTCAGAGGCCCTACCTAGGCTGATGGCCAGGACCAGGGCTGCCTTCTTCTCTGGGGAATCCTCTGAGGTCTGAGCACTGAGAAAGGGGCATGGGGGGGGTAAAGGGGTCTGGCTGTGCCCCAGGCAGGGCCAGGGCTGAGACATGGAGGCCTCCCTTCAGATCCACTCCCCTCCTTTTGTCTACCCAGGCCATTGCCCACTATGAGCAATCTGCAGACTACTACAAGGGTGAGGAGTCCAACAGGTAGGCCCTTTCCCTGTCTACCCTTAGCTCCTCAGTGACCTACAGGGCCTGCTACCACTACCCTCCCTCCTTTCTTCTCCCTACAGCTCAGCCAACAAGTGTCTGCTTAAGGTGGCTGGCTACGCTGCACAGCTGGAGCAGTATCAGAAGGCCATTGACATCTATGAACAGGTGGGGATCAGGGGTGCTGCTAGCCTTGCCCTCTGCTCAGAGCATTGTGCCCATCCTAAGCACCAGTGCCTTATTATGGAACTGCCCTCTTCTTTTTTTTTTTTTTTTTTTTTTTTTTAAATTTGGATGCCTTTTATTTCTTGCCTAATTTTTTTTTTTCTTTCATTCTGAGATGTTGCAGAAAACAGTGGGAGGGGGAGAGGGAGGGAGGCAGGGCTGGCCTGGTTGGTGAGGAGGGCATGGCTGAGGCCCATAGGTCCCCCACTCCTGCCAGGGAGGCCAGGAGGCCAGGGGAGCTTCCGGTGGCAGGTGGGTCTTTGCAGACGTGGGGGGGGGGCTGTGGCTGAGGCTCTCTGCACCCCCATCCCGGCTCAGGAGCCCCAGGGGCCATTACCCTCTTCTTCTTGTCTCTCACCCTCTCCATCTCTCCTCCCTTTCTCTCCACTGTCCTCCGTCATCCCCCTCGTCCTCTCCTTGGCTAAACACTCTCCACCCACGATCCAGTCCCATGCACCACCATCTCCCTGGAGGTGCTCTTCCCACAGCCCTCATGCAGAGTTTCTAAGACAGCCCCAGAGTGAGGCAGACTCTGAAGAACCATGGGCGGTGGAGCGGGGTCCTTCATCCACAGTGGGAGGAAAGGAGTGTCACATGGGCTCCCCTCTGCTGTACTTGGTGGCCGAGAGAAAGGCAGGCAGCTGGCCCTGGGGGAGGGTGGGGTGGGCACCGCCTCTCATGTTCCCAAACCTGCCACCCCTCTGCCCACCAACATGCCAGGCTCCCATCAGTCGTGACAGCGGGCTGCCTCCCCCTACGCATGCCTCAGGAGGCCCACGGACACCTGGCTTCAGCCTCCCCCTTGCTACCTTCATGTCCTGATCCTGGTCATTCACATGCCAATTGCTCCCTGGCTCCCTGCCCTTGGGGTCCTGAGTTAACAGGGTCTCACCCCGGGATATGGCCCCAACTCCCAGCTGACCCCCCAGTGCCTGGCAGTGACCCTGGCACCCAGGCTGTCTGCCTTGAGCTCACAGTGCCACCTCCATGTGGCCACAGGTGGGGACCAATGCCATGGACAGCCCCCTCCTCAAGTACAGCGCCAAGGACTACTTCTTCAAGGCAGCCCTCTGCCACTTCTGCATCGACATGCTCAATGCCAAGGTGAGCCCAGGTCCAAGGGCCCTGCCCAGAGTTTATCCCATGCCAGCAGGACAAGATCTGGGCCACTGTGTGTCTGTCACTGGGTCAAGTTGCCTCTAGATCCCCAAGAGGAGCATGCCCTCATCCCTGGCCCTGCTAGTTGGCCTTTGGACAGAAGATGCTGGTTCTTGCTGGTGCATTTCTGTCCTGATATCACCTGCCTGGCCTGTAGGCTTTTGACTTTCTAACTCCTGGCTTGCTAAGTGATGGGCTCTTTCCTTCGTGGGTATACTTTTTGAATCTTTACTGTACACCATGAAGTCAGCACCACTGTCACCCGTTTCACAAGTGAAGATGCTGACGCTAATATGAGAGTCCATTGTTCCAGGCCACATGGCTAGTGAACTGCAGCCGAGCATTCCCGGTCTCTGTGATTCCCAGCATCAGGACTTTGACCATAGCCTGCAAGCTCCCCCCATGTGTTTTCAGGGCTTTTTGGCAAGAGAAGGGTCAGTGCTGGGCAGAGGGAGGGGGAATGGACAGTGTGAAGGAGCTAGAGAGTTGGTATTTGATTTTTGAATGGCGAGCGTTCCCTAAACAGACATAGCCTGGCAGGGATCTGCAGGGTTTGGGATTTCTTGGTGTCTTCTGGCTGTCCTGCCCTTGCCCCACCACCTGTCTGAGTCCTGCTACCCTTGTTGGCACTGGCACAGTTGGTATGACCTTGGGCTTTCTCAGGCCAGGTTCACATCCCTGCCCCACCACTCAACCCTGTGCTCTGAGCAGGTCACTGCCGCTCTCTGGATCTGTTTCCTCACTATCAAAATAAGGTCACCATCATTTGTCCCTCTCAGGGTTAAATGTGGGAAGTGCCCAGCCCCAGGCCTGACAGGTCGGATGTGCTCATTTGCCTCCTACCCCAGCTGAGCCAGGTGGGGAGACACTGAGTGCCTGCCTGGGAAACCCTCCTCCTCTCCACTGCCCATCTCCCACTCAGTTGTCTCTACAGCCAGGCTGGCGTTGAGCTCAGCTCCATGGAGGTACTGCCAGGCACAGAGCCAGGTGACACCTGAGGCTGGGGGAGGGGCACAGAGAGCTGACTCAGGGCCAATGTCCCCACATCCCCTCAGCTGCCAGGCCAGAGCTCCTCTCTTTATTAACTTGTTCCCTTCCTTCCTTCTCACTGCTTAGCTTGCTGTCCAGAAATATGAAGAACTGTTCCCAGCTTTCTCTGATTCCCGGGAATGCAAGCTGGTGAAAGTGAGTGCTGGGCACTCAGGTCTCTCTTTCCTGACCCCAGAGGGGGTGGGTAGCTGGTGGGGTCCCCAGAATGGGGAATCTGGAGGCTTGGGTTCCAGGTGGGACAATCACTAAGATTTGTCCAGTGGCTCTCAAAGTGTTTGTGTTTTTGTTTTGTTTTCTTTTTCTGCCATTTTGGTCTCCATTTTCTAGATGAAAAAAGTTCAGCTTAGAGGGCCGGCCCATGGCTCACTTGGGAGAGTGCGGTGCTGATAACACCAAGGCCACGGGTTCGGATCCCATATAGGGATGGCCGGTTAGCTCACTTGGGAGAGCGTGGTGCTGACAACACCAAGTCAAGGGTTAAGATCCCCTTATCAGTCATCTTTTTTTTTTGTCTTTTTCGTGACCGGCACTCAGCCAGTGAGTGCACCGGCCAGTCCTATATAGGATCCGAACCCGCGGCGGGAACATCACTGCACTCCCAGTGCCGCACTCGGCTCTCAGTCATCTTTTTTAAAAATAAAGTTCAGCTTAGGCAGTGATGGAGCTGGGACAGAGCTGGGAGGCTGGGTGACTACATATACACACACCCTGTGATGTTTTGTGTCAGTGAGGTTTTCCTGAGTGCAAGCCATTTCTGATGAGCAGGGCGGGTGGGATTGGAACATGCCCCTTTCTTCCTTTTAGTGTGGTAATCCCCTCTCCCCTCAATCCTGGGTTTAACCCATCCAGATAGCATGTGCTTACATCTAATCTAGGCCAGGCCTTGGGCCAGCCTAGGCCCCTGACCCCTGCCTGCCATTTGCTTGCAGAAGTTGTTAGAAGCCCACGAGGAGCAGAACGTGGACAGTTACACTGAGTCGGTGAGTGGCTAGGTTCCTCCAAAGGGATGGGTCCCCCAGGGCAGGCTGCCCTTCTCAGACACACTCTCCCCTGAGATTTCCCAGCCCCTGGCTGTGAATTCTTTCTCTAGTTACCCCAGAATCCTCACGAGTAACTCCAAGGGTGCAGGGAGTGTTCTCCCCATTTTATGAGTCATGGCACTGAGGTTGAGGAGGTGAGGAGATGTGGCCTTCACCCCATGGGGGCAGAGCTGGGGTTCAGACCCACATCATCTATCTGCCCCTGAAAGCCAAGGTCTTTGCACCACTCAGATTCCCCCAGGGTGAGCGGTTGAGGCTGTCTCACATCGGGCACTTTAGGTCACCTAGGAGGAGCAGGTAGGGAGGGAAATGAGTCATGTCCTCCCCTTTTCTGTCCCAAGAGCAGGAGGGAAGAGGTAAGGAGGAAAGTAGAGCTGAGGGGCAGGGAGAGGCTCCAACGTCCTTATCCCGAAGGAACCACCTCTTACAGATATTCCTCCCTTTCCTTACGCTGTTCTGAATGTGCTGGTACTCAGTTTTGTCCAGCTCAGGTCCTAATTCAGTCTTGTAGACAGCACATGTCAAGCGTGTCTCTCCCTGGGTGCCCCTCAGGAATTTAAGCCCCTTAATGAGGACAGAGACCAAACCCCATCTGGTCCCTCCTGCCCCAGATGTTGTGCAGGGACAGACAGGAAGCTCAGCCCAGGAGCAGGGAGGAGGGGGATGGAGGGGGAGGCAGGACATGGCTGGCTTCTCTCTGGCCTCCTCATCCTTGAGGCACTTTGGGCTCCAGGGTTGGGGACAGGGAGGGAACTGGGGCCAGGCGTGTGATCAGCTGTCCATCATGTCATGTGGTGTGCCCACAGGTGAAGGAATATGACTCCATCTCACGGCTGGACCAGTGGCTCACCACCATGCTGCTTCGCATCAAGAAGACCATACAGGGCGATGAGGAGGACCTGCGCTAAGCCCCACCTAGCCCCTGGTGCCTGTCTTCCTGTCCTTTCTGCTCAGAGAGAGATGGGGCCTGAGGCTGGCGGCAAGATATTCCCTCCCCTTACCCCATCCGGGGAATCTCACAGGCCACAGGAGGTGGCCGCACAGGCTCAGCACCATTTCAGGGGAGCCAGAGGCTGGGGCCTGCTGGCTGGACAGTCATCCTCTGTTTTTGCTAAATCCCTTGCCCCCTGCCCATTTATTTAAGTCCCCAAAGGTGCCCTTCTTCACCCCCAAAAGCCAGCTGTGCAGAATCTTTGATATAGACCTGCTTGCTGTGGGTGCTGCCAGGGGTTTGGGGTCAACATCTAGTCCCTATCTCCTGACCAGCTGAGTCATGAGGCTGGTTTCTGTCTCCCACTTTTGTCCACCAGCCCAGCTCTGAACACATGTAGCCGCTAAGACTTACTCTTACTGCTGGGGATAGGCTCCTTTCAACCCCACTCCCCAAGTCCGCAGAAGCCTCCTCCAGCCTCCTGCAGCCCTGACCTCTCAGGTTAGAACTCAGGCCCTGGAACTCAGAAGGTTTTCCTCCAAGCCCACCCACTCCTGCTCCTGCTCCTTCCCCAATGCTTTGAGGTTTTGTCAGTAGGAAGCTGCAGCTGACCCAAGAAAGAAAATAAAAAACAACACTTTTGCATGAGTCTCTTTTCCTCCTCACTGGTACTCCCCTCACCTCTGGTTCCCCCTTGGGCTCTGGGCACACTTTTGGGGGAAGCGGATGGCATGTGTCCTCCAGGCAAGCTTGACCCAGAGGCTTGGGATGAGTCAGGATCTAGGGAAGGGTGACCCATAGAGGGTAGGCTTGAGGAGGAGTCATGGGCTTGGGAGTCTCAGAACACCAGTCTTTATCTGACTTTCCCTGGGTCCTTGATTTTCTCAGCTGGGATGAGGGGTGATGATCCCACCCTCAGAGCTGGAGGATTGAATGCAACAGTGGCCATAACTTTTGGCCAAGAAGGGGTGGAAGAGGCCCACCAAATCTCCTATCCTCACCCATGTCCACATTTCCCTGGAAGGAAAGCAGAACACACCAGTGACAGTTCCACCTGTCACAGGATGGGGGAGAAAGCAGCTTTGGTGGGCAGAGTACGTGGCCACAGAGGGTCTGGGGAGTGGGAGAGATGACAGGAGCCCTTTGCCCAGGAAAGTATAAGAACCAGCCACCTGTGCCACACTCTGATGAAGGTCTGCCTGAATGTCAGGTGAATGGCCTGGTATGCATGCGCTTCACCCTAGCCCTGGGCTGGGCCCCCTCACTGTGAGGGAGACAGGGCTGGAGGAGGCTCAGTGCCTGGTGGCAGGTAGAGAGTCACAGCATGATGGGATAACGTTAGGAAATAGACAGGCAGTAATCACACAGAGGCGGGTCTGCCTGGGAAACCAGGGTAGTCTCCTTGGAGAGGTGATCCAAGCCTAGTGAGCCTGGAAGAAGTTCAGGAGAGGTTCAGGTTGCCTGTGTTGACAAGGGGTGGCCTATCTCTGATGCCCTGCCCTGCTCCTCTCTGTACTCTTCAGCTCCTTCCACAGCTCCAATCAATTGGTAATGGCTACCCAGAGCTCAGTTAAAACTCCTGAAATCTGAGATGGATTACTAATGTCTGCCATGGGCACAGGCTGAAGAATAAGTAGTATAAGAATCCATTTCTGCCATCCGTGACCTAAATCTGTGATTCTCAGCCCTGGCTGTGCTTTAAAATCATTAAAAATATAAGCTTGGGCTGCATCCTTATAAATTGTGGTTTGATTGAAGTTGCTTATCCTTTGTTTAAAGCTCCAAAGGTGATTCAAATGTGCAGCTAGGATTGGAAACCTGAATAGGAAGTTTTTTCCCCCTCCCAACCCATAACATCCTTTTTTTATTCATTCACTCAACAAATATTAAGTGAATGGGTTTTACAGGTTACCGTGTGCAGTAGAAGCCTGAAGAAAATGTACCTCAGAAGTGGCAGAACTAGACCCCATGTTCCATCACTCAGTAAGTATTCACTGAGCCACCTACTGTGTGCCAGGCCCTGGGAATATTGCACTGAACAGCATACCCAGAGCTTCCCTCTAGGAGCTTTTACTCACCAAATCCAGAAATCTGGAATCATCACAAACTCTTTTTTACCACTTTCAACATCCGCTTTGCCTTTGAGAACTTCCCATTTGTTGTCTGTTATGTACAAGTGTCCCAGATGTTTAGGAAAGGGCCTGGCACACAGTTTGTGATTTTTTTAAACACATATTTACTGAATGCCTGCTTTATGTCCAGACTTGTGGTCTGAATGCTGGGGATTTGGCTATGACCACGGGAGAGCCAGTTGCTGCCTTCATGGAGTTTGCAGTTGGGGTATGTGTGTTCTTTCTGTATGGAGGGGAACTACAGATTACTCAAGGTAGCCAAGATTACTGGCCAACCCATGTCTTCTGGAAATGATACACAGATGTACACAGAGTCCCCAAGCCCTTCATGTCCTTCTGGGGACATAGAACCATATACAGGAATCCTCGAAGACCACAGAATCAGACACCTCTAGTTTACATCTTGTCTCCACCACTTACTAGCGTATTAGTCAAGGGACTTACTCTCCATGAGCCTCAGTTTCATCCTCTGTAAACTGTGATAATAAATCTCTTTGTAGGATTGTTGCCAGGATTTAGTGAGATCAATTTGTGAAACATGTCCTGGCACATAGTAAAAGCTCAATAAGTGCTGAATAAATCAGTGGGGAAGAGAGGTAACAAAAGGCCTCTGCAGAGTGGTTGTGAGTAATTAGTAAGATAATCAGGGCCAACATGACTGGCACCAAGTAGGAATTCGATAAAGAAATGATTGTTGCCAGGATAAATCACTGGGTCTTTCTTCCTTGAGGTAAAAAGAATGCATTACACCGTTTTAAAAGTAATATTGTTGAAGTAATTAACTGTGGGTTCCAATACCTGTTTGGGTTCCAATACTCCCTGCTTCTTACTAGCTGTGTGATCTGCTTAGGCAAATTACTTTACTTCTCTGTGCCTCAATTCCTTCATCTGTAAAATGTATATAAGAGTACCTACCTTCTCCTGCTTGTGAGTTTTGAATAAATTGTTAGATGGAATGCGTTTAGAGTAGTTCCTGGCACGTAAGGGCAGTATCAAGTTTTATGATTCGTATTATTATTCTACCTTCCGCTCAGCCTACAGCGAGGGGCACGGACCGTGGGCCACCACCTGCCATCTCTGGTCACACTTTCTGTAACAGTCCCTTTCCCTGGCCCTGAAATGGAAAGGGGAAGAGCGCGCAGGCGCAGCGGGGCAAAGTCGCCTGGGAGGTCCGGGGAGCTGGGCTGGCCACCATCTTGGTAAAGGGCAGCGACGGCAGCTTCTTACGTCATCAGTCCGCGCTACGGGCGGGCACAGGGCCGTGCGGTTGCTTTGGGAGCAGTGGGTGGGGTGGGTTGGGGTGGGAAGGCGGGCCTCGGTGGGGGGTGCGGAGCGAGTGAGTGGCTGAGGGGCGTGATGGGAGAGGCGGCCGTGGCCGCGGGGCCTTGCCCGCTGCGCGAGGACAGTTTTACGCGCTTCTCGTCGCAGAGCAATGTGTACGGGTTGGCAGGTGACGCCTGTGGGCGCGGGGAGCTCCTGGCTGCCACCCTTAAAGGCAAGGTGCTCGGCTTTCGCTACCAAGACCTCCGACAGAAGATCCGTCCAGTGGCCAAGGAGCTGCAGTTCAACTACATCCCCGGTGCGTGGCGCCCTGAGGCGCGGTGGGGGGGGGGCGGGGCCGCCTGGAACGTGGTGTTGAGAAGGCTTCTGAGGCTGTGTGAGCTGGGTCATGATGATGGGAGAATGGGATCAGGGTGATTGAGGGAGCTCAAGGCTGATAATCATTGGGGTCAGGGGGCTGGGATCATAGGGCCCTGGCATGGTTAGGGTTCAGGATTCCTCAGACATAGAGGTCAGACCAGGGTCAGAGGTCGTGATGGTGATCAGGATTCCCTCGGACCCAGAGGTCATGACAGTTGCATTGGTCAAGTGTCACCGTGATTGGGGGTATCGGAGTCATGAGTCTGCCTGAAATGTGAACTTTGAACTGTCCCCTCCCAGTGGACGCCGAGATTGTCTCCATCGATGCCTTCAACAAGTCGGCCCCAAAGCAGGGCCTAGTTGTGGGGATCACATTCATCAAGGTACTCAGAGCTCTCCCCACCTACCCACAGCCTTCTCCTTACACACATGGTGGGTCCCACTGAGCCTGCCCCAGATCCCTCCTACTACCTCTCCTCTACCCTGAGGCCAGTTTCCTCCCCCAGGATTCAGGGGACAAAGGCAGCCCCTTCCTTAACATTTACTGCGATTACGAGCCTGGCTCTGAGTACAACCTTGACTCCATTGCCCGTGAGTGTGGCCTGGAGGGAAGGAGGGTGGGAAGGGGGCCCCCAGCAGGCCTACTGTAACCATGTGCCTATGTTCCCCCTACAGAAAGCTGCCTAAACCTGGAGCTCCAGTTCACTCCTTTCCAGCTGTGCCATGCAGAGTGAGTGTCCCCTGGGCACCCATGCCCACCCTGCTGTAGGCTTAGGAGCCTTGAGTTCTTGAACCCCTTCCTTAGACGGGGAGCCTGTTTTCTCATCTAGAAAATAAAGAGGTTGTACTAGATTAGGGATTGAAATCTAAAACGCTTCTATGGCCCAGAGAGGTAATGTGAGAGTGGGAAGTCACAAGTGTAATATAGTAAGGAGTGTGTGTATGTGTGATTGGGGTGCTGTACCTAAGTGGGGACTGCACACCTGCCCATGAACAATTAGATTCTATTTCTGCCTTTTAGAGCATCATGCTTTTAAGTTGTCCATGGACCAGATGGCTGAGGGGCCAGCACTTTGTAATCCCCAAATTAGATAATCTGAGAGCATTAATTGAGCACCTGTAGATTCTGACATTTCAAGATCCAGAGATGCCAGACAGTCTGTGTCACAACTACTTGACTACCATTGTAGCAAGAAAGCAGCCACTGACACTGTGTAAAGGAATGGGCATGACCATGTTCCAATAAAATCTTATTCACAAAAACAGGTAGGGGGTTGGATTTGATCTGCAGGTCATAGTTTGCCAACCTCTGGTCTAGCAGGTGAGAGATCTAGAAACTGAAGATGCTAATATACTAATGTTCTGTGCTAGGATTTGATGTCCCACCATTTCATGAATCTAAATATCCATGATGGCAATTTCTAAAAGTTCTGGTATTTCAAAGGAGACAGAAAACAGAACTTATAGAATGCTGGGGTCCCAGATTAAAGAGGTCCTAGCATTCTGAGGTTCCACAGTCCATTCTAGAGCTCCATGTTCCCTTCCTGAATCCACATCAGCATGAAAAATTCTAGTACGTGAGGGCTGTAGGAATGGGAGTTTCTAACATGATAAATTTCTGCAGTTCTGAGATTGGGAAGCTCTACAGTTCTGTGATTCTGAGACTCTATGAGGTCTAGTTTCTACAGTTCTGCATTTCAAGGAGATAAAGAGTACTAAGGAGGCTGAACCTGGTGATTCTAGCCCTGAATCTAGTGTCTGGATCCCAAAATGTTATAGTTTTTGCAGGCAAGGGTTTTTGCAAGAGTAAGGTTCTAAAACGCGTGGATTCTACCACATTTACGTTCTACCCCATTGGGGTTCTGGATTTCTCTAATTTAAGGGTCCAGGTCGGGGATCAACTGGAGACCGTATTTCTCCTGAGTGGGAATGACCCAGCCATTCATCTCTACAAGGAGGTGAGGCATGGGGAGGTGTGCTGGGCCCGCAGGGGTCAACATGGGGTGTCACTGGGGTATATGCATGAGGCTGGTGGCTGACGCTGAAGGGGGTGGGATGGGTCTTATTTCCCGCAGAACGAGGGGCTGCATCAGTTTGAGGAACAGCCTGTGGAAAACCTCTTCCCAGAGCTCATGAGCCTGACCAGTAGGTAGGAGAGTCCCTGAAAAAGGCCAGTGGGCACCAGGGCAGTGACCTCAGAGAAATCAGGTAGTGGGAATGACCTCAAGGACAGCAGGGGGTGGAGATGACCTTAGAGAAATTGGGCAGTGGGGCCCTGGCATGACTTCAGAGAAACTGATCAACAGCGATGACCCCAGAGAAAACAGGAGATAGACTCAGTAATGGGGTGGTGGGGATTACCTCAGAGAGATCAGGCAGCGCAGCCCATGGGCTACAGGGAGGGGATGGATGCTCCTGGGGAGGTGGGGATGTGGGGCTGGGACCCAAGGTCAGCTCTTCATCCTGTCTGTTCATCTGCCTGGCATTGGTGGGTCTGTCTGTCAACCCACTTCCCTGCCCACCAGCGTCCTCTGGCTTGACGTCCACAACCTCCCTGGCACATCCCGGCGCCTCTCAGCTCTTGGCTGCCAGAGTGGTTATGTTCGTGTTGCCCACGTGGACCAACAGAATCGAGGTGAGCGCAAGGGCCGGGCTGGGCCAGGGGCTGAAGGCTGGGGGCAGGGCCCTGAGTCCTCACTCTCCACACAGAGGTTTTGCAGACATGGACGATCCTGCAGGATGGCCCAATCTCCCGAGTGATTGTGTTCAGCCTCTCAGCCCCCAAGGGTGAGCTCTGGGCACTGGGGTGGGGGTGTTGGAGGTGGTGGGTTGAAGGGGGGTGGGCGACTCTGCAGGCTCAGCTCCCGCCACCCAAATTTACACTCCTTTCCCAAAGTGTCCAGCCCCCCTCCCTCCCTCTAGCCCTTGAGCTACATAGTGTGCCCCTTCCCTCCCTTCTACTCTCTTGAATTTAACTTCCAGCTACTTGCCCACATGTTCTAACCCAGACCTTTTCTGTTAGGGTCCACCTACATTTGTTCGACCCACTTTGGTCTAGACCTTCACCCTGGAGTCGAACTTCCACCTTTCCCTTTGTGGTCTAACCTTCACTCCTCACATTGTGACTTACTCTGATCTCTGGCTTCTTCACTCTGTCTCTTGCTGCAGTCTAACCCCAGGTTTTTCTTGTGAACTCACCACTGCCCCACCACTCAGGGTCTAACCTTCTCCCCGCACATGTTGGTCTGTTCCTGTTCCTTTACTGTGATCTGTTCTTTTCCAGCATTTCACTTGACCTGACCTCTGTCCCTCCAACTACAGTCTACCTTCTGTTGCTTAACTTGGTCTTTACTCTTATTCTCCCCCTGTGATTTATTCCCTGACACTCCCACTATGGTTTAACCTTAGACCTTTCTGCTGTCTTCTAACCTTTGTCTGTCTTATTGATGTCTAACCTCAGACCTTTTAAACTGTAGTGTAACATCTGTTCCTCCTTCTGGTGTCTGATCTCAGTCATTTCTCTTGTGGTCCAACCTCTACCCCTCCCTCTCTAGCACAACATCAAGTCTTTTCCCTGAGGTCTAACCTGCATTCCTCTCACTGAAGGGGGCAGGGGTTTGAGAGGAACCAGGAACTTGTCCCCACAGACCTACCGCACCCCCCATTCATGTTTCTTCTCCAGAGACCAAGGACAGGCCACAGCAGGAAGAGTACAGTGTGCTTGTGGCCAGCATGTTGGAGCCAGCAGTGGTGTATCGGTGAGGGGGCCTGGGGCATGTGGGTGCAGTCTAACCTCAAGTCTTTGCACTGTGATCTGAAGAAAGTCCCTTTGGGTGAAGTTAGTCAGGGCTGGACTGGTAAAAATGTATGTGACCCTGGGAGGGCACTGCAAGTATTTAAGTCTAGATGTTGTGGGGAATATGTTGAGGCGTTGGGGTGAGAACAGAGGTATCCACACCATGGAGTAGGTATACTAGGTGTGCTAGCAAATATTTAACCATTGGCTCTATGTGGGGAAAAGCCCAGATTTGTAGTGTTTGCCAATTTCTATAGTGTAAATATTCTCATCATGGTGGATTTCAAGCCACTAACATGATGCCAAAATTTCTGAAAATTTCCCAGTCAACTCTTGTGAGCAAGTACAGACCAACTCTGGCACACCACTGATGGACAGTGAAGATGTCCAAGTCAGGGCTGAGCTCTCCAAGCTCTATGTGGGTGTCCAGATCAGGGACAAGGCTGTCTAACTCCCAGAAGGAACATTGTCCTGAAGGAACAATGTGGGTCTCCATTTGGGAGTGAGATGGTACAGCCTTCAGGGGACAGTGTGCGTGTCCAGATTGGGGACTAAGGGCTAGACACCCTCAGGTGAACAATTTGAGTGACTAGGTTGACTCCTTGCTGGGACTTTGAAGATGTCTAGATTGGAGACGAGGATGTCCGGGCTTCAGGAGGAACAATGCATCTAGACCCGAGAAGGGAAGCAACATGTGCGCCCAGCTCAGGGTCTGCTGCTAAGGGTGGTGGGAACCGCAGTCTGACCTCAGCCTCCTCACTGCCTTTGGGACCGTCAGGGATCTGCTGAGCCGCGGCCTTGAGGATCAGCTTCTCCTGCCCGGCAGTGACCAGTTTGATAGTGTCCTCTGTGGCCTGGTAACCGATGTGGATTTGGATGGGCGGCCAGAAGTCCTGGTGGCCACCTATGGACAGGTGGGACCTGAGGGATGGGCCACCACCCATCTGTCTCCCTCCACCACCCCAATCAACCTGTGTGACCTTGACTCTTCACTCCTCACCCCTGCAGGAACTTCTCTGTTACAAGTACTGGGGCCCAGAGCCTGGGTTCCACCTGTTGTGGCAGCGGAGTTTCTCCAGTCCCCTGCTGGCCATGGCTCATGTGGACCTGACCGGGGATGGGCTGCAGGAGCTTGCGGTGGTCTCCCTGAAGGGTGTGCACATCCTGCAGGTAACTGGGGTTCTCAGACAGGTCCCTAGAAGCAGAGCCTGAGGTGGGGGTTTCTACACAGCTGCTTTACTGAGGGCATGTTCTGACAGGGGACCTGTCAGGGAGTGAAAGAGGCAGGACAGGGAGGGAGAGAAGGCACACAAGGGGGTGGGTCAAAGGAGAGAGACCTGTGCCTGATCCCAAGGGACCATGAATGCTATTGCAGTTTTCCCATGTTCAGGCAGGGACTTGTGGCTGCAGCCCACCTCCTGCAGGAGGGAATGACCTGTTTCTGGAAGGTGGTTTCTCTTGGCCAGGACAGCTCTCAGGAGAAGGGGCAGCCGTGAGCACTCAGCAGCTTCAGGTGGTGGCACTAGCCTGGTGAAGGGGATTTAGAGGTGGCATCTGTTACCCTTGGCCTCGCAGCCTACCCTCAGCCTCCAGGAAGCCTTCCCAAGTTCTGTCCCTCATTCCTCATACTTTGTCTAACTCTGTGGCCTAACTGTCCCTTCACTGTGGCCTAGCCTTGGATCTGTCCCACCATGACCTAGCCTTGATCCTCCCACTGTGGTCTAACCTTTGCCCTTAATGTCAGGTGGTGACTTACCCTCCTCACTACAGCCGACAATCTCTTCTCCATCTTGACTGGCTTCACTCTGGCTATGGTCTAACTTCCAACTTGTCATTGCGTTTCTAACTTCCAAGTCACACTTCTTACCCTTCCCCTGCAGTATGACCTCCAGCCCTTCTTCTACAGCCAGTTTTCAACTTCCTGCTATAGTCTAACCTTGGACCCTTCCACTTTGGTCTCACCTCTAAACTTTCTATTGGAGTCAAGCCCTTGAACATCCAGCCTTCTGCTGTACTTTGACCTCTGACCTCACAGTGGTCTGACTGCCATTACCCCTGTTATGGTCTAACATCCAATCATTTAAATGGTCCAGGGTCCAACCTTGGGCCCTCCATTGCAGTTTAAGCTCCACCTGCTCTAGTCTAACATCTGACCCTTTTTACTTTGGCCTTTACCCTTAGGCTGTGGTATACTTTTGTTTCCTAATATCGTATTTGCTTTCTCCTTCCTTCTGGTCTGACTCTAGGATCCTTTTGGTGTGGTCTAACCTGGGTCATTTCTACTGAGGTCCAATCTTTGCTGCTTCATCTGCAGTCTTTGCTTGGACCCTTTCTTACAATCTAATCCCCTGTTAGACCTCAGGAGAAAAGATAGTTGGACCCCAGTGGAAAGGTCTGAGGTTGAATCATAGTCGATAGGACAAAGGTTAGTCCTGAGTAAAATGGAATAAGGTTAGACTCCAGTGGAAATGCCTGAGGTTAGACCCCAGTGGAAATGACTGAAGTTAGAGCCAGTAGAGAGTCCTGAGATTAGACCCTAGTGGAAAGCATATAGCTTAGATCCCCGTAGGAAGCACTGAGGTTAGCCTGTGGGAAGAGACTGTGCTCCAACTGTGGGAGAAAGGACTTCCCTTTTACTGTGATCTAACTGTCACATCATCTCTCATTATGATCTATTTCAAGCCATTTCACTGTGGTCTCCTCTCTGTCCCTTCTGTTAAGGTCTAACCTCAGAACTTCCAACTAGGGTCTAACTCTGTCCCCCATGTTGTGATATATTCCTGTTTTTTCCACTTCGATTTGCTCCTTCTCTGCTCTATTGACCTGTCCTTTTCTGCTGGGGTCTCACCTTTGTCCTTCCCACTCTGTTCTAACCTCAACCTCTCTCCAGTGGATGAACCTCACTCCCATTATAATGTAATCTCTCTCATTTTTATGCATCCCTAACCCTTCCACCAATTTTTAACCTCAGTTCCTTACATTTGGGTTTAGGCTTTGTCCTTCGCACTGGAAATTCACTTAAGGCCATCCCCCAGGGTCTAGCCTCCATCCCTGTCACAGAGACCCATTCGCAGCTTGACACATGGAGCTCTAGGCTGAGCTCCTGGCCACTGTGGTTGTCTAACTCTAGACCATCTGCCGTGCTGTACCCCACACCCTCCCCAGCTCTGTCTAAGCTCTGCTCCCTCCTTCTCTTGTTCCCCACAGCACAGCCTGATCCAGGCCTCGGAGCTGGTCCTGACCCGGCTTCGCCATCAAGTGGAGCAGAGGAGACGTCAGCCACAAGGGCTGGGGGACAGAGTGTGTCCAGGGCCCTCTGAGACCCCAGTCTCCTGAGCACCCACCCACCCATTCTTCCCAGGCCTGGGCCGATTCATGGGGTGCTCGCTTCCAGCTGTTGATGGAGGTTGGGGGGTAGGCATCCTGAAAGAGGGGATGCTCTGCCCAGACCCTCCCCCCTCCAGCTTTGCTCCAGTGTACCCTGTGACCCCGGCTAACCCGCTTTTCTCTCTGTGCCTCAGTGTGGGATGACCCTGCCCAATCCTCTCCACTTTCGAAAAGAATTGGTCAGCTGACAATTATTTATGTGTCCAGAGGAACAAAGCTTTCACAGTTGTCTTCATTCTTTTGTTTGGCAAGCGTTTATTGAGCACCTGCTATGTGCCAGGCTCTGTATTGGATGCTGGATTCACCCAAAAGAATTGAGAGATGGGGATTTGGGGGAGAGGGAATCAAAAGTTAGACACAGAAACAGGACAGAGGTTAGATCCCAGTTGAGACTTAAGAGGGAAGAAATGAGATTAGACCTTAGCAGAAAGGCTGAAGTTAGACCACTGTGGAGTAGACTGTGTAAAATGTAAGGGAAAGGTCTGAGGTTATAGCCCAGTGAATGAGTTGAGGTTAGACCCTTGTGGAGAGAGCTGAGGTTAGATCCCAGGGGAAAGGCAAGGAAACTGAGCCTCAGAGGAAAAGCTGTGGGTGGAAAGGACTGCTGTGGGAAAGGTGTGATCAAATTGTAGCAGAGGGTCTGAGGCTAGAATCCACTATGAATAATGCTGAGATTGGGCCCCAACAAGAATTAAACCCTGTGCAAAGGCCAAGGTTAGACCCCAGCAGAAACTGAGTTTAGATTCCAGTGGAGAGTACTGAAGCGAGACCCAGACAGATAGAACTCAGGATATACCATGCTGGGAAGGACTAAGATTAGACTTAATCTGGAAAGCCCAGGGGATTGGGGAACCAGGGAGTTGGAGAAAAGGCTGATTTTCCCAGCCTATTGCTGTAGGAAATTCCCCCTCCTGTCGTCCCTTCTAATGGTACTAGGAGAAGGAATCAGAGACCTCGATCTCAGGGACTGGTGGAAGGCAAGAATGATGGAAGTTCCTTCTCCTCAGGCCAGGAATAGAATCCTGGTCAGCAGCGTGCAGGGTTGTGGAGTAATTCCTGAGCAGGACCCAGGCTGGGGACAGGACTCCTTCCTCCCTGGGGCAAGGGTTGGACAGGGCACCTGCTTCCTGGGGTGAGGGAAGGCACGGCAGTCATTTTGGCTATCTGTCTGCCCCCTGCTATGGAAAGCCACCCATAAGCCTGACCACCAGCACTGACAGTGAAGTCCCAGCCACTGGTTCTCTATGGTGGGTTTTTGGGAGATAGGAGCCCACCAGTTCTTGCCACCTCTGTATTCATTCCCTCTCCCAGAAGCCAGGCAAGTCGTGGGAAGTTGCAGGGAGCTGGATCCTCTCCCTCTCCTGGCAGCAGGCCCAAGGGTGCCCAGCCAGGACTGGCCGTGGGCATAGACTGTTGGCATGAGCTCAGTCTCCTCCCTCCTGCTGCTTGCAGAGATGGAGCACTCAAGACAAATTCACTCACCATCACCTCTTGTCCTGGGCAGGGGTGGGATTTGGAGTTAGTGTAGTGAGACTGTGCAACAATGACATGCACCCTGGAGAGGTGAGCATGTGTTCACATGCGAATGTGTGTGTGTGTCCACCTCAGATGCTTGAAAGTTTGTTTCTTCAGGAGACTGGGTCACCTACCTGGGCCTTTGCAGTTTGCACCCTGACTTTTTGCCCAGTCCTCAGCCTGGGGAGGTGTGTAGTGTGGGGGGTAACAGTGTAGAGCCTGGAGCCATATTCACCACCCCATGCCTCAGTTTCCCAGTCTGTAAAATGTGGCTAGTAATAGAATCTACCTCACAAGGTTGGCGTGAAGGTTGATTGTGTCAGCATGTGTCAGGCGCTTATAAGAAATGTAACAATACCAGCCCCTGGTAAGGACTGTGTGAATGGCAGCCATTGTTATTATTATTAATGAGTGCCTTTGTGGTTGTTTCTGGCCTTCTTTGTGAGATTGTGTGTGCGGGCACTGTATGTGATTTTGGATCTGACTCTGGCTAAACATTCTTGCCCTCCCCCAAGTTCTGTGAGCCTGTAACTATTTGTAGTCGGGTTTTTCGTTGGTTGTTTTGGGTTGTTTTTTTTTTTTTTTTTTTTTTGCGTCTTTTGGCCCTTGTATGGATTGGAGACTGTGTGCCTGTGTGTTTTGAGGGGGGCGGGGGATGCCCCTGAAACACACATACACCTCTGTGACACACGCACGCATGCACGCGCACACACACACACGCGCGCGCACACACACACACACACACACACACACACTCTGCCCTCCGCCGCTGTCCCTGGCCTCTGGTGCTGAACCCGGAAGCTGCTGGGTCGAGGCTTGAGCTCCCTCCTCTCGGCCCCTTCCTCCCCTCCTCCCTTCATGCCCCTCCCCCGCCTCCCGCGCCCGCCTCCCGCGCCCGCCTCCCCTCTCCCCGCCTCCTCCCACTCCGTCCCTCTCTCTGGCTCCTCCCCCTCCCTCCTCCCTCGCTCACTCGCAGACTCCCCCTCCCCCGTGTCCCCCCCTTCCTCCCCTCCTCCCTGGCTCTCCCTCAGTCCCTGGCTTCTCTCTCTCTCTCTCTCTCTCTCTCTCTCTCTCTCTCTCTCTCTCTCTCTCTCTCTCTCTCTCTTTCTCCGTCTCTCTTTCGGGCAGAATCGCCCACCACTGCTAGCCCAGCGCTGGGGGGACCTGCTCCAGGCTGTAGCCGCAGGTAAGAGACCCTCAGGGCGGGGGGCGTGCAAGAAGGATGGTGTAACCCTAGGCACAGAGTGGGGCGACTTGAGGAACTGGGGGCTGCTTTCCCCTGAGCTCATTAATGGGGAGGGGGGAGCTTCATATCCTGGGCGCCCACACCGGTGCCCTTCCCTTGGATGGGGGCGCCACCGGCAGCCTCGACACTCACCGTCAGCCTGTCCTGCGTTCCTAGGGGAATGGGGCGCTGGAGAGGGGGTGCCTCCTGGGCACCGAGGGGGCTAGAACATCCCCCAGCCCCGCCCGCGCTCTCTGCCTCCGCCCCCGCCTTCCTGTGTCTGGGTCCCGTCTGTCTGTCTCTCCACATCTCTCAGGGGTCTCTCTCTGGCCGAGTCTGTCCACGTCTCTGAGTCCCTTTCCCTGTATTCGTGTCTCCCCAGGTCTCTCCCTCTTGTCCTCCTCTCTCCGTGCCTGGGTCTGTTCTGAGTCTTTCGGGTGCTCTGTCTCTCAGTCCCTGGTTTCTCTCTGCCTTCCTCTTGCGCCATCTCTGTGTATTTCTGTCTGTCTCTGTGTCTCCGCTTCTCTCTACTGTCTCAGCTCTCCTCCGTCTCTGTTTCCTCCCTGTCTCCGTCTCTTCCCATCTCCACGTGTGTCTTCCTCTCTCTTCGTGCCTCTCTCTCTCTTTCTCTGGTCTCCATCTCTGTCTCTGGGTATCTCAGTCTGTCTGTCTGTCTCTCTCCCCCCCCCCCCCAGCCAGTTAACTCTCCTCCTACACACCTTTGTCTCCGCCCCTGGTAGGGGGAGACCCAGAGGAAGCAGATCTCCCTGCAGAGTGGGCTCCCCCACAGTCCTCCAGACTCCTCTCCCTCTTCAGCCGAGCTCTCGCCCATCCTGCCAGGTGGCATCCACCCCCTCTCTCCCCTGAGCACAGAGCCCTTCTCCTCTCCCCTGCCTTGTTTCTGGCATTCTGAGGCCAGTCCTTATAGTCTGACCTGTAACCTTTGTAGTAGAGATTGGACTAGTCCGTCCTTCCATCTAACCTCCCCACTCCTCTTCATATAAACTGTACTTCCCTACAGTCTAACTTCCATACCTCTTGTTTGTCCAGTTCTTAACTCATTCATTCTTTTGATAATTACTGAGCACCTTTCCTCCTCCAGGCACAGCACTAGGTACTGGGTCAGGCCAGGCCAGTCCTGCCTGAAGGCTCACTTCTGTCCCTCTCATGGCATGCCAGCCTCAGACCTGTCTCTCAGTGGGGATGGATCTCAAAAGCTTCTCCACCACCTTGTGGGGGCTCTGAGAGGGCCCTTCTAAATCCAGAGGTCCCTGGCCAATACATCCTCTCCCTTCCATGAGGGAAGGGGGTGCCCTGAGAAGGTGGGCAAGAGTGAGTGACAAGGGGAGAGGTGTGAGCCTGTGCCTGCTGCAGTGGGGTTCTGTGTGCGAGTGTGCGTCCACCATCTCTCTGGCTGCTCGTGAGATCCCCGCCCTGTGTGACAGTGCCCACGTGGGGTTCCACATGGCTTAAAGGTAGCACTGGGTTAACAATCCCATGCTTTGATTTTCCATCTCTACTTTGCTTCTGACTTGAAGCTGTGTGACTTGGCCAAGCCCTTTGCCCCCTCCATATCTCAGTCTATCCATCAGTGTATCACAGCCTTGAACACCAAAAGTCTGTGTGTGTGATCCCCAGGCTGGGACATTGCAAAGTGGTGGGAGAGCCTGGCTCACCCTGGAGCAGTCTATGCGTGTATTGAGAAGTCCGTGTGCTTACCTCGCACATTGCTCCGAGGGGCAGTGGGTACCCCCCACCCCCTAGCACAAGGATGGTCAGGAACACCCCCCAACTTGGTGGCGGCATGAGGAGGGACCTGAGGGAGGGGTACCACCTAGCATGCCAGACTGGACCCACCCCTAAGCCTGCAGTCCCACTCTACAGATGAGGACACAAAGTCCCCCAGAGGCGTGTGAGGCAGAACTGGGGTGCTCACCACTGACCCAGCTGGCCATGGGCCCACAAGGGTAGGGAGAGATGGCCCTGGGAGATGGTGCCCACCATCTGCCCTCCCAGCTCCCATCCTGGGCTCAACCTGATCCTTTTGCTCCTGAATTCTAAGCCCAGATTAGGTTTCAGATCTG
This sequence comes from Cynocephalus volans, assembly GCF_027409185.1. Taxonomy (NCBI): domain Eukaryota; kingdom Metazoa; phylum Chordata; class Mammalia; order Dermoptera; family Cynocephalidae; genus Cynocephalus; species Cynocephalus volans. Next base: position 50,945,875 of record NC_084469.1, read on the forward strand.
CTGATGGAGCAAGAGAGGCAGAGGCAGGAGAGTTGAGCAGAGAGAGCCCGGCTGTCCCCAGCAAAAAGGCTCAGACCTCTTGGTCATTCATTTTACAAATATATATCTAATGCTTTCTCTTTCTGACCCTTTCTCCTCCAAGGCTGCAGTGAGAGGAAACCGGGTTTTGTAGGAAAAGGGATTGAGCTAGGCTGCTTAACCCAGTCCTGGAGGGCAGACATGAGAGTACCCATGGGCTGACCCTAGTCTCTCATAAGGACTGCAGTGGGATGGACCGGTGGTTAGACTTAAGGGAGGACTTTCCAGGCCACAACTCTTCCCTGACACAGGGAGTTAGATACTTTAGATGAGTTGACTCCAGGGTGGCCCCTGTTTCTCCAGAAAGCCAGGGAGGAGGAGGGAGAAGAGAGCATGAGTCTTTGCTTTGGATCCTGATGGGTTTGTAATTATTCCTAAGTCGTTGCTAATTAGGGGGCTGCTAATTAGGCGTATCAGTAGGGGCCTTGCAGAGGGGGCTAATTGTACAGTGGCCCTTTAAGAATCACTCCTCTCATCTGCCCCCACCTACACACACACACACACACACACACACACACACACACTCTCACTCTCTCTCTCTCTCTCTCTCTCTCTCTAGCTGGCTTCTTCTTAGGGAAGTTCTGCCAACATTCTGCCTCCCTCCCCCAGAGGAGTTGGCTCCCAGCCTGTGGATATGTGGGTGTGAGTTGGGGGCAGGCTGTGGGTTAGATTCCCATAAGAACTTTTCAGACAGAAATGGAAATTACTGGGAGGTGAGGCTGGTGGTCAAAAAAGGGGTCTGGCGGGGTGGAGGCTCAGAGGACACCTCCCTTCTCTCTGTCCCCTTTTTATAGGCTACTGCATTACTATGGCAACATGAGGGCAGAGCTGAGAGAGAACCTGGGAGCCATGGAGTTGGTGCTGGGTGACTTTGGGCAAATTGTTAACCTCTCTGAGGCTTGATCCTCTCATGTGTGAAATGGGGGGTAGTGTGGGGGGAAAATGAGGCCAGAGAGAAATGGGAGACAGATGGTGCCATGGAGAGGACTTTGGTACTCTGACCGAGACAAGAGCCATGGAAGATTCTGAGCAAAGGAGGGACATGAGCTGATTTGTATTTTTAAAGGAAACCTAGATGAGACACAGACATAGCCACTCAAAACCCAGGACAGAAGCAGGGAGAGAAGTGTTGAAACTGTAGAGACCCCACACCTAAAATGGGACAGAAAACCCAACAGAGGGCCTTGTGTGTTACAGCTGCTGAGGACTTGTGCTTGAGAGCCTGGGGGAAAACCTAGATCAGAGACCCGGGGATACTGGAGAGATTGACACCTGCTGCCATCACCAGGGAGTATGTGAATGAGACCTCCAGCAGCCCCTCCCCAGCCCCATCTAAGACAGACCCCCCCCCAGCACCTGCCACACACCAAATCCCAAGTGGGAGCCCCCGGAGGGCCAAGTAAGAAACCATCAGAATCACCTAATGAATTTAGGGCCACCATCTCCCTGCCTCTCACACTAAATTATAAGTCTGTGTTCTTTTGTTCCTGGCTTCATTCATCCATTGTAATGTCTGTGATATTCAGCTGTGGTGTTGGGTGCATTGGTAGTTCACTCCCTTTTCAGTGCTATATAATATTCTACTGTAGGAATACTCCATGGTGTGTTTCTCCATTTTACTGCTGATAGGCATCTGGTTTGTTTCAAGATTGTTGCTATTATAAATAAAGCTGCTATGAACATTCTTGTAAGTGCCTTTTGGTGGATGTATGTACCTGTTTCTCTTGGGTACATACCTAGGAGTGGAACTGCCAAGTTGTAGTGTACATGGTGTTCAGCTGTAGTTTCCCAAACTGCTTAGATCAATTTTGTTCCCACCAGCAGCACATGAGAGTTCCTCTGTCTTTCTTTATCTTTCCATGCCTCTTTCTCGGGGTCTCTGTTGCTCTCCGTATCTCTCTCTGTCTCTGTCTCCCTCGGTTTCCATCTTCCCTTTATTGGTCCTCAGCTTCCCCCACCATTTCCCTCCCCCAAAAGCTTTGACGTGACAGGAAGGGGTTTTTCCCCCTTACCCAGACTTCTTCTTCCTCCCCCATAGGACCCCACCACCCCCCATGGCTCCCCTGGCCTTGGTGGGGGTTGTGCTCCTCCTGGGGGCACCCCTATGCTTGGGGGCAGCCACCCCGACCCCCTCCCTGCCGCCTCCCCCAGCCAATGACAGCGATACCAGCACTGGAGGCTGCCAGGGCTCCAACCGCTGCCAGCCGGGGGTTCTGCTGCCTGTTTGGGAACCTGACGACCCGTCACTGGGTGACAAGGCAGCACGGGCAGTGGTATATTTTGTGGCCATGGTCTACATGTTCCTGGGTGTGTCCATCATTGCTGACCGCTTCATGGCGTCCATCGAGGTTATTACATCAAAGGAGAAGGAGATCACCATCACCAAGGCCAATGGTGAGACCAGCGTGGGCACTGTTCGCATCTGGAATGAGACTGTGTCCAACCTCACGCTCATGGCACTTGGCTCCTCAGCGCCTGAGATCCTGCTGTCGGTCATCGAGGTCTGTGGCCACAACTTCCAGGCGGGCGAGCTGGGCCCAGGCACCATCGTGGGCAGTGCTGCCTTCAACATGTTTGTGGTTATCGCGGTGTGCATCTACGTCATCCCAGCTGGTGAGAGCCGCAAGATCAAGCACCTGAGAGTCTTCTTTGTCACTGCCTCTTGGAGTATCTTCGCCTATGTCTGGCTTTATCTCATCCTTGCTGTCTTTTCCCCGGGTGTGGTCCAGGTGAGCAAGGCCCCATGGGCACCTTCTTGGTGCATGGGTGTCTGCAAAAATCCAGAGGGGTGACTCTTGGCTTGGAGTGTGATTAGTTTATTTGCAGAAATGCATGCTCACATCTGAGAGGGCTGCCAGGTATGGTTGTACAGGTCATGCACTGCACAAGGGGACCAAAGAGAGCAAGTTGGGGCCGGATTCCTGCTGGTTGGTGCTCCCAAGCCATGTCTCTGGAAGGTGCTGCAAGTGCTCATCTGCCCAGCGGGAAGTGCCATTTTGCATTATACCCATCCAGAAAGGGCACCTTTTAACTCTCACAAGGTTGCTCTATGTGCTAACAGCCCCTGTTTTCTATGTAATGCATGCCAGGTATGTTCACATGTTTTCCTACACTCCCTGCCTTTTGCATAATTTATTCCCACTTTTGCAATAAGACATCCCTATTTGCATAATTCATACTACATTTTTGTAATCTAGCCTTGTGTTTTCTAACAGTGGTAATTGGTTTGGGTAACTTGGTGCAATTTGCATAATTTATCCATGGGATTGCATAGATACATGCCCATATCTGCAAAATTTAGCTCTGTATTTGCCAGATATGCAATCATGGTTTGCATAATTCATTCATTACTCATAATTGATTTCTGATATTGGGATAATTTATGCCACTTCAGCGTAATTTATATTCCCATCCAATTCAACATAGATATAAGCCCAATGACCACTTGCATAATTTATTCCAACAGTGCGACAAAATTTATACCCACAGCTATATAATTTACACCTATGGTCCCATAGCCACTTGCCTCTCATTTGTCCAGTGTTTTAACTGCGTACTGCATAGTCTTCCTTTACATTTGCCTAATTTATTTCCCACAACTCCATGACTGCCACTACATTTGCATAATTTATTTATGGACCTGGCCTACTTCATTCACACCCATGCATAATTTATTTAGGGGTGCCCAGATTCATTCAAACATGTGTGTAATCTATTCATGCCTATCTGTCAGATTTTGCCAGTTATAGTTTCTTCCCGGGAAAGATCTAAAGCTAGAAATAGAAAAATCCTTTGCGTATGATATGTAAAGGCAGAACTAAGGGATCAGAAACCACAGAGAGGAAAAGGGGAGAGAGTGGCACCAGAAGACAAGGATGAAAGAGGGAGAGAGAAAGTTATTGTGACTGACCCGTGACTGTAGTGCTGAATTTCCCAGCTGCCATGGTGAAAAATATGGAATGATGCATCATACAGTTTTCAGGTGCTGTTACAAAGGTTGGTGTCCCAGCTGGGCAGTTAGCTCAGTTGGTTAGAGCACAGCTGTATAACACCAAGGTCATGGGTTCAGATCCCTGTACCACACAGCTGTCAAAAAAAAAAAAAATGTGTGGTGTCCTGACTTGGGCTTTCAAAATGGCCTTTGCTGAAAATTTACACCAAGGCTGTGGAAAAGAATTTTAGATGCCTTGGGCAAGAGGTGAGGTAGTAATGGGGTGGATGGGGTGGAAGAGACATTTCTCCTTGAAAAGGAGCTGGCTGAGTCATAGAGAACAGAGGGAGGGTATAACATGCCACAGCCCTGGGTGGAGTAGTAGCCACAGGGGATCCCTCCAGGAGTAACTTGGAGACCAGAATTATGTGACATTTTCATTAAAGAACTGATTCCAGTTCCTCCTAGATGCAGTGACCTGGGGGAGTGAGAAGATCAGTCTGGCTCTGGTTTTCTCCACAATTGTTGTGTGACCTCAGGCAAAGCCCATACCCTCTCTGGGCATCAGTTTTCACATCTGAATCACAAAAGGGGTTGGACTAAACCACTGGTTTTTGACCCTCCATACCTAGTGCTCCCTTTTTATAACAAATGTTTTGTTACGTCCCCTTTACTTCGCTGATGTGAAATTCTTAGATAATAGAAGAGAGGTCTAGCCTCAAGGTTTGTTGCATGGATCCTAGAATTAGAGACCTGGGTTCAAAATCCAATCTCTGCTGGCTCCCTAGCTGTGTGACCTTGGGCAAGTTCCCTAACTTCTCTGTGCCTCAGTTTTCCCACCTGTAAAATGGGAGTGATCATAGTCCTGACTTCATAGGGCTGCTGTGAGAATCAACTGAATTGCTCCGGGTTGAAGAGATTATACCAGAACAGCATGCCTGTGATAGAGTGAATGTTAGCTCTTCTTCCCATTAATGAACTTGCCTATGTAGTTGGCTTCTCACAAAGTCAGTATAATGTCCAAACTGTTGTCTAAAGGAAAGATTTCTTATAGAACAATCTGCATTCCCACATGTAAATGCTTCAGCATCACTACTCTCATGACAAGAGAGCCAGATGCCTATTTATAATGAATAAGTTGGGTTTAAGAGGAAGAAGAAGATCCCAAAGCATCCCGTGCAAGAAGTCGAGGATGAGGAGCAGGTAGCCACAAGATTAAAAATAAGTGTATTTGGTGTATGTGAAGCCATACAGGAAAACACTTCAGATATACATAAAACAGATTATAAACAGGGTTTTCATGAACATGACATCCAGTGGGATGTAGCAAAGTTAGGTGACACATGGCATCATTCTGTATTGTGTGTGCTATCCCATGAGTCACTGGCCATTAAAGTCCAGGACCATATCTCCATCCCCAACTATGATGGCAAACCATAAACACCCCTAGATTTCCAATATCCCCTCTCAGAAGCATTCCTGCCCTACTGAGACCTGAAAGTGTCTTTGTTCCCTCCCCCCCAGAGTAGGCACATTCATGGTGCCCATTTGCAGTGGCTGCTCTGGAAAGACAGTGTGAATTTGCTAGAATCATCTTATATTTACCTGCAGGGAGGAAGCAAATCTTAAGAGTTTCAGATTTTTTTCTGATTAATAGAGATTCCCCTGCAATATACATAGTGGTAGGTTCAATTAATACAGGAGGAGAGAGTTCATTTCACAGCTTGAGATTCTTTTCGCAAATCTGCCTGATTGCTTTGTGTAGTTTTGTTGTTTCCAGGTCTTGGCTTTTCTCTGAGCCATCAGTAAACACAATGATGATGAGATGTGGCAATTGGATCTTAAAAGGTATTTTCCCTGCCAGGCTCATTTTTAAAGTACTTCTGGGGCCATCTGATTGTAAATGCTCTTTAATCTTTTCTTTTCCATCTTCAATGAGAAAGGTAACATTTGAGTCTTTTTTTTTTTTTTTGTCCTTTTTTGTGAGCGAACCGGCCATCCTTATATAGGATCCGAACCAGCGGCGGGAGCACCGCTGCGCTCCCAGCGCCGCACTCTCCCGAGGGAGCCGCGGGGTCGGCCCGTAACAGGGCCCGTAACATTTGAGTCTTTACATGAATATCTGCAAGGAAAACTGTCAAGTCTTGGTGGATGTTTCTTGTATGTACCCATGCCTATGCCAGGTCACAGGCAGACTGAGTCTCAGACCTCAATCGGCCCAGGATAATAGTACAAGTAATAATAATGATGATGACAATATTAATTTCACAGCTTGAGTGTTTTCCATGGAACTGACAATGCTACGTGCTAAGGTTTCATATCCTCATTCAGTCTTGGAGATGTCCCCACTTTATAGACCAAGAGGCTGGGCCAGGTATTCCCCCTTGTAGAACCAGGCTCTCCACTCAGAACAGCTTTGTCTCTATGTGGGAATTCACTTTATGAAGCTGTGAGGTGACAAGCTGAACTTGTGCCTCTTTCTGCTTCAGAGTCCTGTCCCTAAGGGCCAAACAATTTCTAAAGAGGGAGAGTCTGGCAAGGGCTGTAGTTACTGGTGGGGGGGGGGGAACTGAGGAAGTTTTGGTGAGCAGAGAGCAGACCCTGGAGGATGCATGGGGTTTGGAGAAGTGGAGGCATCCCAGATGATGGGGGAGAAATGGAGCAGGGAGAAAGAAGATGGAAGGAGACAGAGAAGCAGGAAGAGACACGGGCTCTGCCCTGTGACAGGGGCTGGGACCACAGGATAGAATGTGTCTGTCTCTGGGTGGTGGTGAGGATGTTTGGGTTCCTCACACCTGGGCAGCTGGGTGTGGTTTCCTGCACGTAAATGGTGAATGGGTGGATGGATGAGAAGACAGACAGGCAGAGAGCACGTGCATACACAGACATACAGAGAGAGAGAGAAGTAGCTCTGGAGAGACATGGAGAGAGAGAAGCTGAGAAGAATCACACAAGGGAGAGAGATGGGTATCTACAATAAGATCTAAAAGAAGGACATGGAGACAAGGAGACCGAGGCAGCAAGAAAGAGAGGGAGAAAGAAGAGAGACAGAGGAGGAGGAAAGACTAAAAAGCCAACTGAGACACGGAGAGAATGAGACAGCACACAGAGAGAGTGATGGGGAGAGGCAGAGATGGACAGAGACAGAGACCAAAAGAGAGGGACAGAGACAGGGAGAAGTAGCGGGGAAGAGAGGGAGGGAGGGAGAGAGGAACTGGGGGAGGGGAGGGGCGAGCAGTGGGGAGAGGCCAGAGCCAGAGACAAAACGAGTGGGAGAGAGAAAGGGAGAGGTGGAATGAGATGGGGAGAGGCAGAGATGGACAGAGACGCGGACGGGGACGGGGACGGGGGGCTTCCCGGAGAGGCTGCGGAGAGGGCCGCCGAGACCGCGGACACTCGCAGGGGACGGGGCGGGGCTGGCGAGCGCGCCCCCTGCCGGCGCGGCGGGTGCTGACGCCCGCGGCCGCCCGCAGGTGTGGGAGGCTCTGCTGACCCTGGTCTTCTTCCCGGTGTGCGTGGTGTTCGCCTGGATGGCCGACAAGCGGCTGCTCTTCTACAAGTACGTGTACAAGCGCTACCGCACCGACCCGCGCAGCGGCATCATCATCGGCGCCGAGGGCGACCCCCCCAAGAGCATCGAGCTGGACGGCACGTTCGTGGGCGCCGAGGCGCCGGGCGAGCTGGGCGGCCTGGGCCCGGGCCCGGCGGAGGCCCGCGAGCTGGACGCCAGCCGCCGCGAGGTCATCCAGATCCTTAAGGACCTCAAGCAGAAGCACCCAGACAAGGACCTGGAGCAGCTGGTGGGCATCGCCAACTACTACGCGCTGCTGCACCAGCAGAAGAGCCGCGCCTTCTACCGCATCCAGGCCACGCGGCTGATGACCGGCGCTGGCAACGTGCTGCGGCGACACGCGGTGGACGCCTCGCGCAGGGCCGCCCCGTCCGAGGGCCCCGGGGAGGACGAGGACGACGGCGCCAGCCGCATCTTCTTCGAGCCCAGTCTCTACCACTGCCTGGAGAACTGTGGCTCGGTGCTGCTGTCCGTCACCTGCCAAGGTGGCGAGGGCAACAGCACCTTCTACGTGGACTACCGTACCGAGGACGGCTCCGCTAAGGCCGGCTCCGACTATGAGTACAGGTGCGTCCCAGACGGGGCTCCCCGACCTGCCTTGGGTGGGTGGACAGGGAGGGTTGGCTGTTCGCACTCCTGGGTTCCACCGTCCAGCAGCCTCCAGGCTCTTTGCCTCCCAGTTACCTCCAGTGCTCCTTCTTACCCTGCTATGGGCAGACCTGCACTGTTCAGCCATTCTTTCATTCATTATTGAGAGCCTACTTTGTCCCACACTGTCCTAGGCATTTGGCACACAGTGCTGGAAAAGACAGACAGCATGGCTGTCTGCACACTGCCCCTCCCTACTTGTGGTTTCTTGTGCTTGACACCATAGTGTGTAAATTATTACAGCTCTAGTGAAAGCTTTGTTACCTGGTAGAACAAGCTTCTTCCTATTTCTGAGTAGATACATGGTGTGTGGACTGTGAGCCAATCACTGTTCTAGGTGATGTGTTTATGGTGGTGCCCAAGACAGATAATGTGCTGGGTTCATGCTGCCCCTCCAACATGCATGAGTTATTCATAGCCCTTGTGCCAGAACCATGCCCTTTTAATAACTACAGCTTCATCACATGCTTTGTTACCTGCAGGACAAGTGTTCTCCCATATTCTGGTAATAAATGACATTTATCAAGCATTTTGTATGTGCCAGACACCATTCCAGGTATTTGGTATGTAATAGCAAGACAATATCACGACCCTCAAATTTTCCCTCCAATATTCAGAAATTGTTGTACCTCTTGTTCCAGAACTATGCTGTCTTAATTAGTATAGTTTTATTGTATATCCTGTTACCTGGGAAGATAACAGCCCTCCCCCCCCCACACACACACACAGTCATAGTAAAAACATTTATTGAGCACCCCACATGTACTAGATTTGAAGGCAGATAAGGTTCCTGCCCTCACACTGCATCCAGTATCATGCACTGCTTCTTGTATCAAAACCACACGGTTTTAGCTATTATAACTTTAACATATGTTTTGCTACTGGGTTGATCAAGTCTGCCCTCTGCCATTATTAAGAGCAAAAAATATGTACTGAGCACCCAACACTGTGCCAGAGACTATTCTAGGTGTGTATATAATGGTGAAGAAACATGACATATAAAATTGCTTACCTCAAGTTTTCCCTCCAATAGTCATAACTTATCCATAGCACTGGTTCAAAACCATGCTGTTTTCATTTTTACAGCTTTGTCTGTGTTTTGTTGCCTGGTAAAATGGCTTTCCCCTCACCCCACACATTCATAATAGTGTTAACATTTAGGGGGCACCTCCTTTGTGCCAGGCACTGTCCCAGGCATCTGCTACATATGATGTATTAGACAGACAAGCTCTCAGTTTTCATGCTGCCCCTCCCAATTCTTTGTCTGTCTGTGCTGATGCTACAGTTTTAATTATTATAGCTCTATTATATGTATTGCTACCTTGCAGAACAAGCTCCCCACCACTACCACCATTACTGAAGTAGAAATGTTTATTGAGCACCTGTTATATGCCAATGAGTATACCATAGTGAACAAGAGCTGAAGTCCCCTGCCCTCAAGTTGCAAAGAAGATATAAACTGCGAGACCTATAAACATGAAGTGGTGATAAGTGCTATGCAGGAAAATAAAGTAGGATAAGAGGAGAGAGACAATGCCAAAGTGCTCACAGGTCTTTGGTTACCCCATAAAGCAACCCAGCCTTTTCCCTCTATCTTGTTTCACTTCCTCAGTCCCTCTCCTTACCCCTTTTTGAGCAGACCTGTGGTATTCCCGCAGTCAACAATATCTACTGAGCACCTATTGTCTGCCAGATGTTTTTTTAGGGGCTCAACATAGAATAATAAATAAGATAGATGAGATCTCTGTTCTCACATGGCCCACAAAATTCATCTATTTGAAGTTTTCCTTTCCATACCACACTCTTTTAAGACTTATAGCTTTAAAATATGTCTTGTTAATTGATGTACATGTCTCCTGTTTCCCATAATAATATTTATCATGTATCTACTTTGTGCCAGAAACGGATCTGGCAAATATGACTAGCAGTGAACAAAACACATAATGTCCCTGCCCAAATGAAGCTGACACTCTCCTGGGAAAGAGACCATTAGGAAGTAAACATGGATTACATAAAAATGTCAGGTAATGGTAAGAGCTGTGAAGAAAAATAACGCAGAGTACAGGAAGAAAGAGTGTCAGTGGCCGAGCTTTTCACAGGTTTCACCTGCTAAGTAGCCTGACACATCCCCCTTTTTCTTTTTCCCCCCCGACCGGTAAGTCTGCACCACGCTCAGCCAGTTAGCACACTGGCCACCCCTATATAGGATCCGAACCTGGGGCCTTGGCGCTACGAGCGCTGCACTCTCCCAACTGAACCACGGGGCAGCCTGACACATCCCCCTTTGATCCTCTCCCTGGGGTAGAGCTGAGGCTGAACTGTTCACAGATCTTTGGTTCTGCCATCAAACAGCAGCCAATCCCTCTTCCCTTTAACTCCTTTCTTTCTGGGGCTGAATTATCCATTTCACAGATCTTTAGTTCCACCACTGTGCCTCAGCAAATACCTTCAGTAGCCCAGCTTCCCCTCTCTGCCTTTGTCACTTCACAGCTTTCCACTGCTTCAGACAAATGCAGGTCTTTCCCTCCACCTCAGTCCAGGATCCTTTTGTCCACCCATCTTTACATACCTCTCCTGCCCTGCCCCACCCCAGCCTTTCCCTAAGTGGACACAACTGTTCAGGGTCTTTGTTGCATGGAATCCCTTTGTCCACCTGTGATCTCCTCCCTCCATCCTCCCCCACTGTCCAACATCTCCCAGTTTCCCGTGGTTAAGGAAACTGCATTCACCATATTGGGGATTCATTTATCCACTCCTACCCACAACCCTCATCCACAATGCCCCCATCTAAAGCCCTGAGCCTTTGCAGAAAGAAGTGAGTATAGTTGTCACCTGCTGGGATAAGAGGCCACTTTCTCATCTGCAAATGACCTCAGGATTTAGATGTTTGAAGTGAAGGAGTAAATGCTGCTCAGTGGTGGAACCAAAGAGCTAGGAAGAGTCAACACCTTCCTACCCATCCTTTCCCATCCCAGTTGACATCCAAGTCCTGACATCAAAGCAGTGTATGTCCAGGACTGAAAGGGAGGATACCTGGGTTCCAGTCCAAACTTAGCCCTGGACTTTGTTCCTTGGGGAAGTCCCTGCCTCAGTCTGGGCATGCAGGGCTGTCATGTACAGTTGTTGAGGTTGTGCACTCCTCAAGAGCACCATATCTGAGAGAGCTCTATTCATAGTGGACATTGTAGATTTGTGTGTCTATTATGACAATTTCCTGACTCATGGAAATAAGTGTCTTGAAGAAGGGAAGCCTTTTTCTGATTTGGCCAGTTATCACATGGACTACAGAGGTTTTGTGGGCCTCACTTTTCCAAATTAAACATGATCTCTGAGGCCCCCAAACAGCACAGTTTTTCCAAGATTCTAAGATTTAGGCCCCTATAATCCTAACACACTAAGGGTCTAAAGTTCTTAGATTCCAGGATTCCAACATTTTGGAATTCTAATCTGTACCCCAACTGGTCTGATTTGATGGTTCTAAGATTTCATCTTCTCAGATTCTGTGTGTCCAGTGTTGGATAATCAGTCCTGTGAATGTAGCCTTCTATAATTGTGATACTTGGCTTTTAAAATCTCCATATTATTTTTCTCTATTTTTTTTTTTTTTAAATGACCGGTAAGGGGATCTTAACCTTTGACTTGGTGTTGTCAGCACCACGCTCACCCAGTGAGCTAACCGGCCATCCCTATATGGGATCCGAACCTGGGGCCTTGGTGTTATCAGCACCGCACTCTCCCGAGTGAGCCACAGGCTGGCCCCTCTCTCCAATTTTTTATTTTGAAAAATTTCACACCTATAGAAGGGCTACAAGAACAGTTTGATGAACCCTCATATAAACTCCACCCAGATTCACCGATCGTTCACATTTTGTCCTGTTTGCTTTCACTCTCTTTTTAAATATAGTAATATTAATAATTGTGGTCTCTATGAGAGTGAGTTGCAGACACCATGACCCTTCACCCCTAAATATTTGAGGATACATTTTTTAAAATAATGACGTTCTCATACATAATCACAATGCAATGATCACACTTGAAATTTAACACTAGACCAATATTATTAACCAATCTACAGTCCATGTTTGCATTTCCCCAGCTGTGCCTGTATAAAGCCATCCTTTATGGCTGTGTTTTCCTTTTTTTTTTTTTTTTAAAGATGACTGGTAAGGGTATCTTAGCGCTTGGGCTTGGTGTTGTCAGCACCACACTCAGCCAGTGAGTGAACCGGCCATCCCTATATAGATTCCAAACCCATGGCCTTGGTGTTATCAGCACCGCACTCTCCCGAGTGAGCCACGGGCCGGTCCTATGGCTGTATTTTCACTCCTCTCTCTTCCCATTCAATCCAGAACCTCATGTTGCATTTGGTGGTCATGTCTCTAGTCTCCTTCAGTCTGGGTCAGTTTCTCAGCCTTCCCATGATTTTTGTGACCCTGATTCTTTTGAAAATGATAGGCCAGTTTCTAGAATGACCCTCAATTTGGGTATGTTAATGTTTCCTGATGATTAGACTCAAGTTGTGGCACTTTGGGCAGGAATCCCACAGAAATGATGCTGTATCCTCCTCTGTGCATTGTGTCAGGAGGCACACGATGTCCACTCATTCATTGCTGGTGATGTCTAGTTTAATTGTCTGGTAAAGATGGTGCTAAATCTTTGGCTTACTTGTTTGGCAAAGACGATGCTAAAATCCTCACATTCTACTATCCCTTAAGTTTAAGTTTCTAAAATCCTGTGACTTTAAGATTCTAAGATTATAACATTAATATGCTAACTTGCATTGAGTGCTTCTGCTGTGCCTCCAAGTGCTTCCCTTGTAATTAACTCAATCCTCACCACAACGCCATGAGGTAGACACTATCATTAGCCCCATTTTACAGATAAGGAAATCGAAGCTCAGAGGACTGCAGAATACTAACTGCCTGAGATCACACAGCTGGCATGGTGACCAAGTTGGGCTTGCAGCAGGTCTGGCCACACTGCTGGGTGCTTGGCCACCATGGACAGTGTGTCCCAAGCAGAGGGCCGCAGCAATGAGCCCCTTGTCTTTCCACTGCAGGTCTTGTTACCTGGTTCTACACCCCCTACCTCTTTGCCAGAACCTTGGGGTCCCTCCCAAAGAGCTGGGCTTCTCTTGGAGAACTGGAGCCCAAGACCCCTTTATTATGAAAATAATAGTAAAGACAGTGAACACTTATTGCTCATATAGCATATTTCATAAATGGTGCTGAGCCCCTTACGTGCATGGTGGGAGGGACTGAGGGGAAATGACAGATTTTCATGATTCATTAACATCTCAGAATCACGTTAACGTCTTCAGCCCTGCCAGGAGAAGCTCACTCATTCCCTGTCCCCTCAAAGTTTCACCCTGACTGATCTAATGTCACTGCCTCGTTCTCTTCCCCACCCCTCCATTACAGAGCACTTTATAGAAGCTTCAGAGACTTATACCACTATTGCTTTTTTAACATCCCTCACAGCCAGCTCACATCCCCCCTCTGCTCAGAAGCTCCCATGGCTCCCATCTCACTCAGAGTAAACTTGGTAGTCCTCACCATGGCCCACCAAGGCCCTATGAGATCTGTCCCTGTTCCTCCTGTGATGTCATCTCCCACCCCTGTCCCTTGCTCCCATTGCTGCAGCCACACTGGCCTCCTTGCTGTTTCTTGGACACTCTAGGTCGGCTCCTGCCTCAGGACATTTGCATTGCCTATTCCCTTTACCAGAAATACTCTTTCCCAGATACCCTCCACATGGCTTCTCCCTCACCTCCTTCAGGTCTCTGCTGAAATGTCATCTCCCCAGAAGGCTTTCCCTGACCACCCTAATATAGCTCCCTCTTCTCACTCCCTAACTTCTTTACTCTGTTTTTCTCCATAGCACCATCATCACCTGACATTACATGTTTTCTTATTATTCAATCTCCTGCATACACACACAATCTCCTGCACTAAAACAGAAGCTCCACCACAGGGCAGGGATTTTTGTCTGACCTGGTTTTGCTGCTTTCTCCCCAACACTTAAAACGGGACCTGGCACACAGCAGGCGCTCAGTCAGTATTTGTTGAATGAATGAACTGTAATTAAATCATTGAATGTGTCATTGTTGCTGTGATATGGCTCTCCCAATAGGCCTGTGAACCCCTTGAGGACAGGCCCTGGTCACTGCTGTGTTCCCAGCACTGCTTAGCACAGGGCACAGAACAGATGCTTGAGGAGTGTTTGTTGAGTGAATGAATGATGCCAAGTTAAGAAGTGTGGATTTTCTCTTGGGGCCACCTGAGAGCACAGAAGGGTTTTTATCAGAGGAGTGACAACATCCATTCCAAAGTCCTTATATCCCCACTACTCAAAGTGTAGACTCCATACCAGGACCATCCACATATCCTGGAGCTAGTTAGAAATGTAGAATCTAGAAACCCAGGAGTTTCTGAATCAGAATCTGCATTTTAAAAGATACACCAGGGGATACATGTGCACATTAAGGTGTGAGAAGCAGGGCTGTAGAACACTCCAGGCTCCCTCTCAACTCTGAAACTTTGCATGTGCTGTTCCCTCTGCCTGGAGCATGCCTGCCCACTGTCTCCTTCTGTATTAGGTTGCCTCCCCCAGGAAACCTGCCCTGATCTCACCTTCATCGTTATCCGTTCATTGTCCACCCTTCTAATCCTCTTGAGTTCCATGGTGGGAAAGACCAACTCTGTCTTGTTCCTGCTCTGCATCCCCTCCTCCAGAAAGCCCACCCTGATGTGCCCTCAGCACTACCTGTTTACTGCCTATCCACCTTCATACTTGTGAGTTCTCCTGTGGCACCGGTCCCTCCTCTGGGAAGCCCGTCCTGACTCCCCGACGGCAAACGTTGGCCGACCCTCATCCTGTTTTCTTCCCCTTCCCTTGCCACAGCGAGGGCACGCTGGTGTTCAAGCCAGGGGAGACACAGAAGGAGCTGCGCATCGGCATCATCGACGACGACATCTTTGAGGAGGACGAGCACTTCTTCGTGCGGCTGCTGAACCTGCGTGTGGGCGACGCGCAGGGCATGTTTGAGCCCGACGGCAGCGGGCGGCCCAAGGGGCGTCTGGTGGCGCCGCTGCTGGCCACCGTCACCATCCTGGACGACGACCACGCGGGCATCTTCTCCTTCCAGGACCGCCTGCTGCACGTGAGCGAGTGCATGGGCACCGTGGACGTGCGCGTCGTGCGCAGCTCGGGCGCGCGCGGCACCGTGCGCCTCCCCTACCGCACGGTGGACGGCACGGCGCGCGGCGGCGGCGTGCACTACGAGGACGCGTGCGGCGAGCTCGAGTTCGGCGACGACGAGACTATGTGAGCGCGCCGGCCGTCGGGTGGGGGACGGCGGGCGGGGCCGAGGGGGCCGCAGCTGTGGACGCGGGCGGGCCCGGGGTGGGCGATGCCTGAGAAATGGAGCTTGGCTGGGAGAGGGGACGGGCCGTGGCGACAGGGAGGGGCGTTGGGAATGGGCGGGACCTGGCTGGAGCAGTGGCTGTGAAATAAAGAGGCGGGGCAGGGCCCAGGGGAGGGATCGGGGCAGGTTAGAGGAGGGACCCGAGGAGAAAGGGTGGGCGAGGTGAGGAGAGACGGGAGAGGAGACAGGACAGGGACCGGGGACAGGGCTGTGGGGCCTTCACTGGTAGCTGGTGGAGACGGATTGCGGCCTAAGCGGGAACGGGGGTGCGCAGCCCAGGGAGATGAGGGAGGGTCCTGCCGAGGTGAGACGCTGTCTGTGGAAATGGAGAAGGGGCAGGGCCCACGGCGATGGGTGGGGAGTGGGTAAGGACACAGGGAAGTGGATGTGGGGTGCGGATAAAGGGGGGCGTCAGCAAACGGGTAGGGCCTGGGAAGGCGGGACCGGGAGGGGTGGAGCTTGTGGGTGTGAGGAAGAACCTGGGAAGTGGCGGAGGACCCCAGGGAAGTGTGGGCGAGGTCTTGGGAAAAGATGGTGCAGGAGTATGGGGGCTGGAGAAGGCGGGGCAGGGCCTGGGGAGACACGCGGGGACTGGAGGGCTGAGATGTGTAGACACACACGTAGACGTACAGACATGCGCGGATTCGCACAAAGCCATTTATATTGGCATAGACACACGTAAAGTCACAGACATGAACATTAAAACAGAGTCACGACTGTCCTCACGCCCAGACCCCCGGCCGCCCCTTACAGAGTGCCCGAGAACCGCCGATGCGCGACTGCGGCCTCACAGCCCCACCCGCTGCCCGGGTGCAGACGGCCCTGCCCCCCTCGTCCGCTCCTTCCGCCCCCGCACGCCCGTCTGTCCCCTGCACGCCGCCCACGCGCCTCCCGCCCGAGCGGGCCGCCGCTCCCCTCCCTCCCGCTCCCAGCCTCGGCGCCTCGCCTCGGGCAGAGCGCAGCTTCTCGCTTCCCGAGCGATCTCTCTGCTCTGTGGCCCTGTTCATCTCTGGCTCCCTGTCCCCAGCATCTAGCTCTCTGACTCAGGCGATATTTCAGGCACGGGCCCTCTGTACCTCTTCCTATCTCTGGCTTGCTGTCTTGTCTCGAGTTGCTGAGATCTTGGGTTGGAGGCTGGGACTGGGGGGCGGCTGTATCACCATCCCAGCCGCATCCTTCACACCCAAGAGGCAGGAGGCATGGGCAGTGTTCTTTCTGCTTGTTCCGGTCCTTCTCGTAGTCTAACCCACCTCCATCCTGCTGCTGTGGCCCCACAGGCCCTCTCCTCCCCCCCCCCACCCCGGACGGCTTCCCCAGTCTGGGACGCCCTCTGCCCCCGCCCCCGCCCCAGCTTCCAGCTGTGGCTTCTGGAGACAGGGGACAGGAGGCTGATTAGCGTTTAGGGAACACATCCTTCCCCTGACGGGCAGACGCTAATTAGAGACGCTTTGAAGCAGCCAGGCTGAAGGCGAGGCCTGGGCAGGATCAACACAGACGTGGAGGAGAGACATCCAGAGATGGGGCAGTGCGGAGAGAGTGCAAGAGAGACAGACACAGAGAGACAGAGGAGACTCAGGGAAAGAGACAGAGAGAGCCAGGGACAGAGTGACAGAGAGTCAGACAGAAAAACAGAGACAAAGGGAGAAGGAAACAGAGACAGAGACAGAGAGCGCCCGCGTGCGCGGGAGAAAGTTTGAGAGACTGAGACTGAGGAGGACTGAAAGGGAGAGAGGTGCAGGAGAGAGAAAGACAGACATGGAGGAGAGAGATGCAGACCCAGGGAAGGAGAGATCCTCATGATGCTACAGAAAAAAAAGAGAGTTTGGGTCAGTGAGAGATGAAGGGAGACAGGATGAGAAAGGGACTGGGTTTGTGATCAGAGGCCTCAAGGGATAAGGGGCAGGAGAGTGGAGTTTCCAGGAAACAAGGGGGGCAGGCTGGGGAGGAAATCTGCTTCCTTTGATCTCAGGAAGTTTTGCCCTTGTCTAGCTCGAGTCCCTCTTGCTGTTGCCTGCCAGTTGGGTTTCTGCTCCTTCTAGGTCCCCTTAGGTAATGTCTGCCAAGGCACCAAGTGATGTGTGTGGTGCTGTATGTCAGTCACTCTGTCAGCGGATCGCAGGGTGTCTGCGAGAGAGTGCACGACGGAGGTGTGTTTGTGTCACTCTGTCAACGTGTCACTGTGTCGGCAGCTGTCTGTGTGTGCCAGGGTGTGTGAGGAGCTTGTCTTAGGAGGCCCCCTTCTTGTCGCAGCATTTCAGAACCGCAGAGGGCTCTCAGTCCACCCACCCCCACCCCCAGGTTGGGGGCAGCCATTTCTTTCCACCCACAGAAAATTTAAAATATCCTGAAACTAGGAGGGTGGAGGTGCGTGTATGTCCCCACTTGACTGTCTTGTGTGCGCCTGTCCTTGCACAGGTGTCACTGTGTCCTGTGCATATTTATGTTGTGTTGAGATGTGTCTGTTGACTTTGGTTATTCCATTCTTTGGACACTGAGGGACAGAAAAGGGAAGAGAAGAATACAGTTAAGAAGGGTGGAGAGATGGGGAAAGACTGAGTCAAACAGAGGGTCAGAGAGAGACCACTGAAGAGTGAGAGAGAAAGAAAGAGTCAGAGAGATGGAGAGACAGAAAGACACAGCGAAGCTGAGAGATAGGCAGAGAGAGAAAGGAAAATGGGA
The DNA here is from genome assembly GCF_027409185.1 of Cynocephalus volans. NCBI lineage: Eukaryota > Metazoa > Chordata > Mammalia > Dermoptera > Cynocephalidae > Cynocephalus > Cynocephalus volans. The sequence goes on from NC_084469.1 coordinate 50,964,208, forward strand.
AGAGTCTGAGATGCAGAGAGAGACATTGAAGCAATAAACAGAGATACCAAAAGGCATAAAGAGCAAGACAGAAGGACGGATAGTCTGTGTGATACCACAGTGGGGGTGTGCAGGTTGGCGATGTCGCTGCCTAGGCTGTGGTGGGGGTGTCATGCTAACAAACGGGCATCTGGTCCATGAGATTTTGCCACTGCATAGAGAATGGCTGCGGGGTGTGATGGCGTGTGGGTGTGGGTGGTGTGATTGGCTGTGCTTCCTCTACTGGGTGACTGTGTGGGTTGAGTGTTTGTGTTTCTGAGTTCTGGGGCCAGGCCTTGTGGGACTATACGGTTCCTACAGCTGGAAGAGTTGCTAGTGGCAGAGCTGTGGGCATTCCGAGGTTGTGGGTCTTTGTGATTAAGGAGAATGAGACGTGTGCCTGAAGAGGACAGGTAACTTCTGGCTGTTCCCTGCCACCCCCTGGTTACCATGGCAGCTGAGATGCTAAGAAAATCAGAGAAAATCAATTAGCACTTAGTTGACCCTCTGCATATTGTTGGGGTGGAGGGCAGGAAACCAAGCATTTTCTGTGCTGAAGAATTTGAGTTAAAATATTTATGGAAGGCATATGATGTGCCAGGCATCGTTCTGGAAGTTGGGGATACAGCAAAGAACATAAATGAACTTACCTGGTAGAACTTACTTTTTTGGGGGGGGGGGTCCTTGTTTCTCCAAATCTATCCCTTTTTTAAAAAATTTATTTTATTTATTAAATCAAAATTGATTATACATAATTTTGGGGTTCAACATTGAGATATGTTGATCAAATCAATATTACTAGCATATTTATTGTTACAAATCGTAATTATTCTTTATACCCCTTGTCTGATCTCTCCCCATAGAACTTACATTTTAAAGTTGGGGGTGGGAGGTGGGGCTGGGGGACTGTCCAGTTAGCTCAGTTGCTTAGAGGAGGGTGTTGGTAACACCAAGGTCAAGGGTTCGGATCCCCATACTGGCCAGCTGCCAAAAAAAGAGAAAGAAAGAAACTGCTGTAAAGTGAGGAGGCAAATGGCAAACAGTAAACAAAATAAATAAATATGTTAGATGGTGTGTTAGAAGATGATATGGAAAAAAGAAGACAGAGCAGGGTAAGGGGGCTAGGAGTGCTGGGGTGGGAGCAGGGATGGATTCTAATATTAAATAAGATAGTGGGAATGGGCCTCAATGAGAAGATGAAGTTTGAACAAAGAACTGTAGGAACTGAGGGAGCAAGCCAGGGTGGGAAGAGTGTTCTAGGCAGAGGAAACAGCCAGTGCAAAGGCCTGGAGGCATGAGCAGGCCTGATGTTCGAGAAATAGCGAGGAGGCCAGAAAGGGAACAAGGGCTGGATGGCATGGGGCCTTGTGAACCATTTTAAGGACTTTGGCTTTTACTGTGAGTGAGATGGGAGCCACACAAATGTTCTGAGCAGGAGGGACCCAACCTGACTTCAGTTTCATTGGGATCATCCCTCTGGCTGCTGTTGGGTCAGCAGACTGTGGGTGGTGAAGCTGGAACACGGGACTGTTTAGGAGGTGACTGCAGTAGTCCAGGTGGGAGATGATGGTGGCTGGGCTCTGGTACAGGCAGAGGGGTGGTGCTGAGTCTGGGGGCGGGGCTCAGACTCGGACGTCTGACAGATACAAGTTCAAATCCTGTCTCATCCGTGAACTCATGTTTCTTCACTTTATGTACTTGTTTTTCTTTTTTTTTCTTTCTTTTTTTATTTTTATTTTTAGAAAAACTTCTTGGCAGCTGTCCTGTTACAGAGATCTGAACCTGTGACCTTGGTGTTATAAGGTTGTGCTCTAACCAACTGAGCTAACTGGCCAGCTCGTGTGTCTTCACTTTAATAAACCCCAGCTTCCTCACCAGTTTGTTTCTGTCAAATAGTGATAACAACAAAGCCTTTTCCTAGAGTGGTTGTGAGGATTGGATGAAATTATGGAGCCTGGGACAGAGGAGGTGCTCAAGAAATGGGGTGGCTAATAGGAGGGTTACCTGGTGATTCTGGGGAGGGAGCCTTATGCTGGGTGTTCTGCCTCACCCCCTCCCCCACCTCCAGGAAAACTCTTCAAGTGAAGATAGTTGATGACGAGGAATATGAGAAAAAGGATAATTTCTTCATCGAGCTGGGCCAGCCCCAGTGGCTTAAGCGAGGGATTTCAGGTGAGGATGACGGGTGGGCTGTGGGAGAGATAAGGAGTCCAGGGTTGGGGGATCCTTGAGGGCTTAATTGCGGGCACTTCTTCAAGCTTGTAAATCTGAGCTTCGCAGGGAAGTGATCTCACTGTCTCCCTGTCTCTGTCTCTCCCCAGCTCTGCTACTCAATCAAGGTGAGTGGAGTCACCTCCGGGCTTGGAGTGGGAAAGGGCCACTGGAAGGGGGCCTCGGGGGTGGGTCAGAGCCCAAACTACCCTTCTAGGTGGGGTTTGAGGCAGGTTGGCGGTAAAGGTAGATTCAGGGCTGAGTGAGGGTTGGAGCTTGACTTAGAGTTGGTGTGAGTTTGGGGTTACACTTAGGGGTTTGGAGGTAAAGACTATAGTGTAGTTTGGGGGAAGAATAAATCATAGAATCAGATCTGAGTTTGTGGTAAAGTCAGAGGGAATCAGGTTTGGGATTGAATTAGGACAGGGGTGGGGCTGGGATTTGAGATCAGTGTTAGGACTAGGTTAAGGTTAGAGGTTAAGACAGAGATTGTTCTCTGGGATTGTGGTGGTATCAAAATCAGGGTCAGATTTAGGTCAAAGGTGATGTTGGAGTTTAAGATGAGTAATAGAGTTTGAAGGATTTTGGTTAGAATTGGGGTTAGGGTCAGAGATTGGGGTAAGAGCTGGGGCTAACTGTAGTGGCTTGGAGATAGTGACAGAGTAGTTTTGGAATCAAGGTCAAAATTGGTGTTTGGGGTTAGGACTAGTGTTACAGTAAAGATTGTATTAGTTAGGGTAAGTAATACAACCTGCTGTAACAAATAGACCTGCAAATCCTAGTAGCTTAACACAATAAATGCTATTTCTTGCTTGGGCAAAGTTGTATGAGAGTGTTCCTCATTGGTCGGTGGCTTTCCTCTGCCGTGTGACCATTCCATCCTATGGCTCCACCATGCCAGGAAGCTTTGGCATTGCCTCTGGACCCTCAACTGCTTCCAGCTGGCAAATAGGGCAAGAGAGTTAGGAGGATCACATGGGAGGTTTCCTTGGGCCAAGCCTGGAAGAACTGTGCATTACTTCTGCCCACGTCCTATTGGCCATAGCTCCATCACATGGTCATGCCTAGCTGCAAGGAAGGCTGGGAAATGTAGTTCAGCTGTTTTTCTGGGAAGGAAAGGAGCAGGGTCAGGTAGACACATAGCAGTCTCTGACACGTGGTCAAGTTCTTTCTTAGTGATAGCGTCAGTTAGGAGTTGGGACTGAGGTTTGAGATCAGATTTAGGACTGGAGTTAAACGTGGAGTTAGAGTTTGGGATTTGGCTTTGGGTTACTGATGGGCCAGGTTACGGTGAGTGTTAGGGTTAGGATTGGAGTTTAGAGTTAGGGTCGGATTGAGGTCAGATCTAGGGTTAAGGGCTGGGGTTTGGAATCAGTGTTGGTGACAGAATTACATTTGTGATCACAGACTCCAGCTCAGAGTTAGGGACCAGAATTAGGATTGGGTTGGTGCTGGGTTTGGAGTAAAAGGTCAATATATTTTGGAAAGATAAATCAGCTCAGGGCCAAGATGTAGATGGGTCTGGGTCAATATTTGTACCAAGATCAGATGTCCTTTTCTTTCCTCATCACCTCAGACACACTCTAGAATGTTCCCAGAGCTTGGATGTAGAAATCAGGCCTCCTCCCAAAAGAGTGGTGATGATGATGACAATGTTGGTTATAACAATAAAGAAAATAACATTTATTGAATATTTATTGTGTGCTTGGCACTATTCTAAGCACTACACGTGAATTAACTCATTTAACTCTCACAACTGCTCTGTGAAGTAGGTACTGCTATTGTGCCTGTTTTACAGATATGAAAACTGAGGCATAGAGAGGCTAAGGCATTGCCCAGGATCACACAGTCTCCACAATATGAACCCCAGAGCCCACCAGCTGAACTTCATGGACAGCCCACAGGAGCTGGGTCTCAGGGCTGAGGGAGAGCGGGTTAGACGGGAGGCTGGAAGGGGTAACTAAGGAGGCTTCCCACAGAGCAGATGGGTTTTTTCTATCTGTGAGAACAGGTAGCAAAGGCATCACAGGCCCGGTTAGGCAGGCCTGCTGGTAGTCTAACAGCCGTCCCTCGTGCTGCAGGGGATGGGGACAGGAAACTGACAGCCGAAGAGGAGGAGGCTCGGAGGATAGCAGAGATGGGCAAGCCGGTTCTTGGGGAGAACTGCCGGCTGGAGGTCATCATCGAGGAGTCGTATGATTTTAAGGTTATTTTCTGGGGCCTCACCTTCCTGGAGTCTGGTCTGGGTCATTTCCTTACGGAGGGTCTCAAAAGGGAGGAACCATGAAGGTTTCATGGGTGGAACAACCAACGGGTCCATCTCAGCACCACAGACAGCACACACTTCCCTTTTTCTTTCCTGCTGGTAGAACTGAACATGGGGTGTGAGCCCCCAACCCCAATACCTCTCATGGAGCTGCCCTGGAGTACTCATTGGCAATGATCTCTCCCTACTCTCTCATCCCCAGAACACAGTGGATAAACTCATCAAGAAAACAAACTTGGCCTTGGTGATTGGGACCCATTCGTGGAGGGAGCAGTTTTTAGAGGCAATTACGGTGAGCGCAGGTAAGTGGGGAGGGAGGAGAGAGAGGAGAGAGGGATGGAGAGACAGACAGAGAAAGGGGGAGAAATTAATGGAAAGACAGAGAGAGGGACAGAGGGACAGAGAGAGAACAGAGTGATGGAGAAGAGAAAGAGGGCAGGAAAGACACAGAGTACAGACACAGAGAAGAAACAGAGGTACAGAAAGACAAAGGAAAACACAGGAGGCAGATGTGAACAAGAGAGAGAGGCACACAGAGATACACCCAGAGAATCAAAGGAAGACAGAGACATGGAGGAAGCAGGAGACAGAGAATGAAAAGTCCAGTCGCTAGAGTGGGCCAGGGCATGGGAGAGACAGGCGGACGCTGAGACAGAGCAGGGACAGAACAGAGGCAGAGAAGCTGAGGGGAGGAGGGGACCTGACCTGGGCAGGCAGTTGGAGGGTGGGAACAGCTTAAAGGGCATGGCTTCCCCGGAGCCTGGGTTCCTCTGCTGCCATGGAGACAGTCACTGGGCACCGAGTTCTCTGCCTCCTGTGGAAGGCCCCACCCTTCCTAGGCCTCAGACTGGCCTGCACTGCCCTCTTGTGGCCGTAGACACTATGACACTTGGATCCGCAGACTGGATCTTGGAGACTAACACTGGCCTTTTGTAATATAGATTGGGGAAACTGAGGCTCAGAGATAATGGAGGGAGTGGCCTGATGTCCCACAGCGAGTCCAAGGGGCTGAGGTTGGAGTCCAGGGCTTCCATTCCTTATATAACATCAGGTTTCCTTCAGGGAAGCCCCGGCTGGTGGGGACTGAAAA